>NC_140974.1:26328063-26330563 GCF_056783735.1 Eptatretus burgeri | reverse complement strand
CTCGCCCCCCAATTTTCTCTCCGTGCCCTCACACGGTCTCATGGCTGGGACACGTGGCTCCCTTTGGCAGGCACGACCCTCTGCCGAATCTCCAGCTATGGCACCCCCGGGCACTACACTGCCTCCGAGCCTACCAGCTCCCTAAACACCAGGGAGTGCCCCCCATGGCACCTCCCCTGAAACGCACACGTGGCAGGCTGGCTTCACAGGCCCCTTTCCGAGGGTCACCCGTGCCCACAACACTGCCCACGCGGCTAATGGCGCCCCGGGCCCCCGCACCAAGCAGGCGCACCCGTGCCCACTACGCTATCCCGGCCCCCCATGGGCCCTTGGCCTACCACGGCCGACTAGCCTGGTGCCCGGGGTACCCACTCAGCGATACTCACTTTTCGCAGCCACGCTCCCAGCCCGTCAACAGGGCTCCTGCACCCCTCCAAACGGGTTTCGAGCCTACATTCACACCAACAACAAAACGACCTCCATTTTTCAATTTAACTAACCCCCTAACTCACTCTACACTGACCCCGGGGTCCCTTGGGCGGGAGTCACTCCTCCCCCCAATCACTCATCGCACCATGCATTCCCCATTCGCTCCACTCACACAGACCCGCTAGCCTCACTCACAACTCCAAGCACATGCTTCCACTTCACTCACCAACTCTTCAACACACTCACCGCTGAACTCTGCCATCCTTCTAACTACCTCCCCTAACTAACTCGTGCTCCCACGTCGTCCCTTAAACTAGTAGCACGTTCCTTTTAACACTACGTAGCTAAACTACGTCCCCTCTTCACATTCACAAGTCTGTCACTGTCTCCAAATAAATCATTTTATTTCCCAACCGAAAGCTCACTAAATCCCTCTACCTAATCCATTCCACGGGCCCCATGAGGACTTACCCCTGCCCCATGGAGCCGGTCTAACTAAGCTAACCCTTCCCCCTAACTAGTTTCCATCCTGTGCCCTAGTAAGGGGGTCTTCCACCCCTTGCCCAGGAATCCTGTGCACCCGAAAGTGAGGCTTGCTTTTTGCTTTTTTTTTTTTTTCTTTACATGCGCAGCACCAGCGCGGCCACTCACAGCTCGCGCACTTTGCACCTGCCCGTGACGTCATGCAGCTGCACGTGTACCTCGTCTCTCCTTGGACGGTACCATCCGGCAGGGATACCCCTCCTGCCGGATTCCAACCCGCGTGCAGCCATGACGTCACCGTGCGCATAAAAAAAACACAAGCCCCACGTCTCGAGGGGTTCCCCACGCGAACACATGTGCTTTGCCCGTTGGAGCTTAACACACACACGATCGCGTGGAGAACCCGTCCGGTCCAAATCCGTAATCCTGCCTAAACTTTGTCCGTCCGCGGGATTGGCAAATCCACCGCGTGCGTTTCCGGACCGGGACTTCACTCTCGCAAGCGAGCACGTGGGGGCCTCGTGCGTTGCACAGCACGGACCTCGTGCTCACTGCTGGGTGAACCCGGCACGGTCCCCGAAACAACTACAGCCGCCACCCGGCTTTCTTTCCTCTGTCGCCGTCGTCGTCGTTCGACCCACGCACACCTGCGTGTTACGACGCTCACACTCCACACCATTAAACTCACACCGGGAGACGCGGCTGCATGTTCACACATGCCGACCGACATCTCCCTTACACACAGCGACCTTGCACTCACTCGTGCCATTTCCCTCACACAAACCACACCACTCACACACGCGGGGGCACTCACCCGCGGTGCCTCATCCACACACCGTGCCTCACTCACACACGCGGGGGCACTCAACCGCGGTGTTTCATCCATACTGGCCGTTTCATCCACACACACGGCCTCTTCCACTTGCGGTGCCCCTTTTACACACGGCGTGCTGGGAGGCACGTACTCCGGCACAATCGCCACCACACCACTCACACACGGGGTCGCTTCCACACACGGGGACGCACTCACACCTTGCACCACACACACAGGGACAACCACACTGGGGATTCGTGTCCCCACAAGGGTCTCCGGGGCCTCTATACCCCCTAAGCTCTCCGTGCACCTGTCCACAGCACTCGTCCCCTCAACCTCGCAAAGCACGACCGAACTCACCTGGTCGTGACTCGCTTCAAGGGGGCATACTCCCTCCCCTCGTTCCTGGAGGAGGCCATCCAGCTGCTCGCACCGGGCCTCCACCCAGTCCGCGAGCTCACCCCCATTATCCTCCACTACCTCCGTGTGTGTGTGTGTGTGTGCGTCACTTACCCCATCTTCATCGTGCAGTCTTCCCTCTATCGTTCCCATCTCCCGTGTCTCTGCCAACTCAGTCACCTCTTCACCCTTTACCTCCCTTGTCTCAACTATCATTTCCGTCTCTTCCCTTGTTATCTCCCTCGTGCACGTCTCCGTCACCCCAATTAGTTTGTCCCTCTCTGTTACCGTCACTTTTTCTGTCACGACCCTCGCCCAACACGCCCCCCGAATTATTTTGTCACCCACCTCCACCGCGGGCCCGACAGCCGTTGC
>NC_140974.1:26053063-26320563 GCF_056783735.1 Eptatretus burgeri | reverse complement strand
CGTTGGCTTTAAACGTTGTACTTTTCGGTTGTCCTCAAATTTTTTCATGCTTGAAATTTCACGACGTATGCCGGCGTATGACTCAGACGTTCCGCTACGCTGGCCACAAGTTGTAAGCACGGTCTGCGATCGTTGACAGACGTCAACACATGCTACTTGTAAGTTAATCATAAGTTGAGACACGCTGAGGTAATGTTTAGCGTACCCGAAACTTATTTCTAACCTATGATTAACGTGTTGTTGGCACGTTACGCGATCGTTGACACACATCGACAGACGTTACTTTTAAGTTACTCATAGGCTGAAAGACGTCGGTATAATGGATCGTCCTTGCGTCAGCGTCCACGGCCACGGCCAGGACACTTATTTGCAGCATTCTTCAAACTTTTCTTCGGCATGACGAGGATGTTCACACTTCGATGTCTAGCTTGGCTATGATTCCAATTGTCTATCGGCAGCGTCTATTTAAAATAGTCGAGTTTGAGCGTTTTAACACGTTCAGAAGAAACGCTTCAAATTTCCAAACCCCAGCGTCAAAAAAAAAAAATAAAATAAAAAAAAAAAAAAAAAAAAAATAAAGGCGAGTAACAGCAATTTAAATCGTTCATTGTAAACAATGAAACGAGCTGAGTGGTACCATTTCAAAGTCGTTGAGTGTAAAAAAAAATCCAATTGTTGAGCGCAAGCGTCTACTTTCAATAGTGGAGATGCAGTCATTTAAATCGTTGAGTGGCAGCCTATGAACCTACCCGTGGACACGCGGACGCAAGGACGATCCATCATAACCCACACCCTCCCCCTCACACACACCTACTACTGCCAACATGAACAAACTACTACTAATACTAATACTAATACTAATACTAATACTGATACTGATACTGATACTGATACTGATACTGTTACTGCTGACATGGACATCAACTCAAAAAGGAACTCGAAAACACTGTTGGGTTCCCCTTTTATGAACACCATTTTATATACCAATTCCCAAAACTGCTGGGAACACGTCTTTGTATGGCAGTTGTAAGCGAGAAACACATTCATTTTTTTTTTTTTTTTGTCGACCGGAAGACGTCATTGGAATACGTCTACATACGTCGACGTGTGTTGGGACTACGTAAAGAATTGGTTCAAAGCACGTCAAACATAAGTTAGAAATAAGTTTCGCGTAAAAAAGACATTACCGCGACGTGTTTCGACTTATGAGTAGCTTATAAGTAGCCTTTGTGGACGTGTGTAAGCGTCCGCATATCGTGTGTAAAACTTATCCCCATCGCATGCGAACGTGTGTCATACGCCGAGTACGTCGTAAAATTTTGAACATGTTCAAAATTTCTTGACGTACTCTACTTACTACGACTTATGATAGCGTATTTAGCGTTCTACTCACGTATACCAAACTTACCCATGCCGTATTCGACGTGCCCCCAACGTTTTAGACACATTTTTCTTAGGTCGGCATACGCTGGCAAGATCGCCAAGGTGTGACCGCGATTTTGACCCTTCCATTTCTACGGCAGTTATGATTTGAATCGTTGTGCGTCAGCCTTTTAATAGGCTACGTCACAACATCGTCGGCGATGCGTGCAACGCGCTATGCCTGAGTTAGACTATCGTTGGGCATCGGTTGTGTAGGCCGACAACAGGTTCAGCATTCGTTGGTATAAGTTATCTATAACACAACGAAACGTTCTGTGTAGTTACCAATGCGTTACACATAAGACCAAGTCGCTATGAATACGTCCGAATCTTTAAAAAAAAACATCAAAAGTTCAACGTAAGCCAGCGTTTTACATACATTTTAACACGTTGCCATCGCTGGCTAAAACGTCAAGGTGTGACCGGGCCTTAAGGACCAGTAAACAAAGAGGTCAAAAAGTAACGAGAATAGCAGTTAAAAGGTAAATGAATATTTTTATTTCCTTTATTCTTTGTTTTTTATATTATGTGCCTCTCGTTTTATGTTTATTGTGCGGTAATCTAATTTTAACATGTATTTGTTTCATGTTCTGATGCATTTTTATGATTTATGAAAAAAAAATGTCCGAATTTTGCGGGGCTTGGAACGGATTAGTGCATTTACATTCAAAAGGCGTCTCAACTTACGAAGGTTTCAGGTTACGAAACTACTCCCAGAACGAATTAAATTCGTAAGTAGAGGTACTACTGTACACACATACACATATATATATATATATATATATATATATATATATATATATATATATATATATATATATATACATATATATATATATATATATATATATATATATATATATATATATATATATATATATATATATATATATATATACATATATATATATATATATATATATATATATATTATTGTGGTTGACGAAATTCGCAAACCAACATTCAGGTCCCTTAGGTGAGATATCTCTGTAAGTATATGTGTAGTTAGGCCCAAACCCGTTGTTTAGAGGGAATAAATGTCATTCATGCGGGCTGCGACCCTTTTAGATAGCCGTTTTTCTTTTACTATCTTTATTTTGGACCAGCCGCCATTACTACCACCACCAACCACGTCTCAACAGCCATCAAACAACAACCACCAACCACAACGCCGCTTCACAACAACAGCCACGACCTTTACCGTCACAACTCGCCACCATCGCATCACCACCATTCTTGCGCCACTTGTGGGCACCGATACTGGACTCGTGCAGGGCGCGCACCGAGCAGCGTGTTCAGAAACATCACAGACTTTCCGAGAAAAACGGATCAAAAACGACTCACGCCCACTTCTGTTCCGTCCTATCGGAGAGCGTGGGGCGATTTGGCCCCGCCTCCAGGGCGTTGGAGTGAGGTCGCTATATGCAAATTCATGGATCAAAAAGCATTCACGCCCACTTTTCCTCGGTCCAATGGGGGAGCCAGTTAGAGGTGAAGGGTCGGAGGTAAAGGGTCAAAGGTGGGGGAGCGAGGCCACGGGGGATATAAACGGCTGCGTTCGTCAGACAAGAGAGATCGAGTTCGCGGTTGGGAGTTGTCGGTGGAGCTGGGAAGAAGTGGTAGTAGTCAGAGTGAAGAGGACGGAGCTGTGGAGAGGTGGCGGCGGCGAAGGCGATCGAGGGGGTGCTCGCGTCGGAGTCGGGGAGCTGCGGAGGGAGAGGCCGGCGGCGCGACCGAGGTCGAGGTGGAGACGCTCGTCGCGGGACCCGAGACAGGGTGATATCCTCCTCCCCCCCCGAGCATCAACAACCCCCTCCTGTTTACCCCCCGCGCTGAGATAGTGCGACAAGGGGGCCCCTTTCCCACCCCCTACCAGACACTGTCCGCGAGGCCCGCGGAGTTGAGGCGCCACCGCCACTTTGCGTCTCATCATCAAACGGGTAGGCCCGACACGGTCTCGGCCCCAGGCCCGCCTGCCCCCCTCATCCTGGAGGGTGGTTCTTTTTCTTTTGCTTTGGGTATCTGTGTTGTCGGCGCCGTCTGTGAAGTAAAATTGTATAAGTGTTGCCGTGTGCTCGGTAGTCGGATCGCTCTGCATTGTGTTTCTCTTTTATATTTGCTTTTTGTGTAATATTGTGTTTCTTCTCCTTTTACATGTGCTTTTGGTGTAATTGTATATGTGTGCTTCCCGTTCATCGCGAAATAAATGTGAGTTATGTTGAACTGTTTTCCCGCTTCGCTTCGTCTTTTCTTTCATTGAATCTCCATCTTGCTTCACGTAAAGGGTTGGTCGTGGGCTAAAACGCCCGATAATTAATCGAACCGTCGAGGCCGACGAATAACACCGCTCGGTTATCCCGATAGTACGGAACGGGTCGCTTTAAGTGGCCCGTGTCCGAAGTCGACCTGCGGCGAGGTGCGATCGCCCAGTCTACCCTCCGTGTGGGTACTTAGGTAGGTCGAATTTGGCGAGCAACCCTATCCCACGCGGGGGCCGATTGGCACGATCGTGGTGAGACCGAAAGGTCCACCCGTGACTAGTTCCCGGCGTTAGTCCGAGAGGGTCACGACTGGATTGTCCGTCCGGTGGGCGACGTGCCGCGATTCGAGTTACGTGGCCGTCCGCACGCCGGCGGGCGCGAATCCGCAACAATATATATATACACATACATATATATATATATATATATATATATATATATATATATATATATATATATATATATATATATATATATATACATATATATTGTTGTGGTTACCAAATTCGCAAACCACCATTCAGGTCCCTTAGGTGAGGTATCTCGGTAAGTGCATGTGTAGTTAGGCCCAAACCCGTTGTCTAGTGGGAATACATGTCATTTATGCGAGCTGCGACTCTTCAGGATAGCCGTTTTTCTTTTACTATCTTTATTTTGGACCAACCGCCATGATTACAACCACAACCACCGCTTCACCACAACCGCCACGACCTTCCCGTCACACCTCGCAACCGTAGCATCGCCACCGTTCTTGCCCCGCTGTGGGTACCGGTGTTGGACTCGTGCAGGGCGCACGTTGAACAGCGTGTACAAAATCACGGATTTTGTGCTTCAAAAACGGATCAAAAACGACACACGCCCACTTTTTGCCGTCCAATCGGTGAGCGAGGGGCGATTTGGCCCCGCCTCCAGAACGATTGATATATGCAAATTTGTGGATCAAAAAGCCTTCACGCCCACTTTTTCTCGGGCCAATGGGGAGCGAGGTGAAAGGTCAAAGGGAGGGGGTCAAAGGCGAAGCTACGGGGGGGATAAAAGAACCGTGTTCGTCAGTCAGAGCGGTGTGGAAGTCTGGAGCCCGAAGCCTGCAGTAGCTGGAGAAGCTGAAGAGAGTCGCGAAGGGGAGAGTCGATCGGAGAGTCCAACGAGGAGAGCCCAAAGAGGAGTCCAGAGTTGGAGAGTCCAGAGGCGGAGAGGCGGCAGCGGCGAAGGCAGACGAGGGGGTGCTCGCGTCGGTGCCTGGAGCTGCACGCCCGAGGGAGGCCGGCAGCGCGACCTGGCCGAGGTGGAGACGCACACAAGGGATAATAAAGATCCTCTATACCCCGAGCATCAGCAACCCCCTCCTGTTTCCCCCCGCGCTGAGATAGTGCGACCAAGGGGGCCCCCTTTCCCACCCCCTGCCAGGCACTGTCCGCGAGGCCCGCGGAGTGAGGCGCCATCGCCGCTCCGCGTCTCATCACCAGACGGGTAGGCGCGACCCGGTCTCGGCCTCAGGCCCGCCTCATTCTTGAGGGTATTTCTTTTCCTTGGTTTTGGGTATGTGTTGTCGGCGCCGTCTGTGAAGTAGAATTGTATAAGTGTTGCCGTGTGCTCGGTAGTCGGTATTAGCTCTGCACTGTGTTTTCACTTTTATATTTGCTTTTTGTGTAAATGGAATTGTGTTTTCTTTTTTTGTGTGCATTTGGTGGAATTGTATTTGTGTGCTTCCCGTGTGCCGCGAATAAATGTGCTTTATTGTTGAACTGTTCTCCCGCTTCGCTTCGTCTTTTCCCCCATTGAACCCTCATCTTGCTTCACGTAAAGGGTTGGTAGTGGGCTGAATACGCCCGATAATTAATCGAACCGTCGAGGTCGACGATAACACCGCTCGGTTATTCTGATAGTACGGAACGGGTCGCTTAAGTGGCCCGTGTCCGAAGTCGACCTGCGGCGAGGTGCGATCGCCCGGTCTACCCTCCGCGTGGGTACTTAGGTAGGTCGAATTTGGCGAGCAACCCTATCCCACGCGGGGGCTGATTGGCTCGATCGCGGTGAGACCGAAAGGTCCACCCGTGACTGGTTCCCGGCGTTAGTCCGAGAGGGTCACGACTGGATTGTCCGTCCGGTGGGCGACGTGCCGCGATTCGAGTTACGTGGCCGTTCGCACGCCGGCGGGCGCGAAAACCGCAACACTGGTGTCAGGTCGTGCGATACAAATTCATCGCCCTCCTCGCGGCACTGGTATTGGAGAGCGGGACAACAGGCTCTCCTGTCTCCAGCGAAATTCACGGGAATCGGTCCAGGGGTGAGAGAAGCGACCCCCGATTCCCTCCAAATTACGAGCGAGCAAATTAACCCTTCACGAGAAGCAAGATGGCGTCTCAAGGCGAGCGGGAGCCGGGGGTATTAGAAATGTAAATGTGTAGTAATGTAGAATCCATGGTCCAGGATGGAATCCCCGAGCAGGAAATGTTGATTGTGCAGGAGCACGGACTCGCCCAACTGAACCCCCCCCTCTCCACCAAGACCCTTCCCCAACCCTTGCCGAAACGGCTCACTTGAGTGCATCCGACATGGCCCAGCTATTCACCATGCTGGCACAAATGAATGCAGAAATAAAAAGCATGAACGAAAAGATCGATGCGAGTACACAGCAATTGAAGGAAGAAACGAAAAAGCTGCGGGGTGAGACGCAGAACATGGGCCGATGCCAGCAGGCGGGCATGAATGCCGTGACAAAGGAAATAATAATAGTTGAGACAAGGGAGGTAAAGGGTGAAGAGGTGACAGAGTTGGCAGAGACACGGGAGACAGAAAAAATAGAGGAGAGACTGCACGATGAAGACGGGGTAAGTGACGCACACACACACACGGAGGTAGTGGAGGATAAAGGGGGTGAGCTGGCGGACTGGGTAGAGACCCAGTGCGAGCACCTGGATGGCCTCCTCCAGGAACGAGGGGAGGGAGTATGCCCCCTTGAGGCGAGTCACGACCAGGTGAGTTCGGTCGTGCTTTGCGAGGTTGAGGGAACGAGTGCTGCGAACAGGTGCACGGAGAGCTTGGGGGGTATAGAGGCCCCGGAGACCCTTGGGACACAAATCCCCAGTGTAGTTGTCCCTGTGTGTGTGGTGCAAGGTGTGGAAGCGACCCCGTGTGTGAATGGTGAGGTGGCGATTGTGCCGGAGTGTGTGCTTCCCAGCACGCCGTGTGTGGGTGAGGCACGGAGTGTGAGTGAGGCACCGCGGGTTAGTGCCCCCGCGTGTGTGGGTGAGGCACCGTGTGGAAGAGACCGCGTGTGTGAGTGCCCCCGCGTGTATGAGTGAGGCACGGTGTGTGGATGAGTCACCGCGGTTGAGTTCCCCCGCGTGTGTGGATGAGGCACGGAGTGCGAGTGAGGCACCGCGGGTGAGTGCCCCCGCGTGTGTGAGTGAGGGACGGTGTGTGGAAGAGGCACCGTGTGTGAGTGTCGCCGTGTGTGTGAATGAGGCACCGCGGTTGAGTGCCCCCGCGTGTGTGGATGAGGCACGGAGTGCGAGTGAGGCACCGCGGGTTAGTGCCCCCGCGTGTGTGGGTGAGACACCGTGTATGGAAGAGACCGCGTGTGTGAGTGTCGCCGTGTGTATGAGTGAGGTACCGCGGGTGAGTGCCCCCGCGTGTGTGGATGAGGCACGGTGTGAGAGTAGTGAGGCACGCGTGAGTGAACGGCCGTGTGCAAGGTCGCTGTGTGCAAGGGAGACCGTGTGTGTGAGAGAGCGGTATGTGAGGGAGATGTCGGTTGGCATGCGGGAGCACGCAGCCGCATCTCCCGGTGTGAATGTGATGGTGTGGACTGTGTGCGTCGTAACACGCAGGTGTGCGTGGGTGGAATGGAGACGACGACGGCGACAGAGGAGAGAAAGCCGAGTAGCGGCTGTAGTTGTTTCGGGGACCGTGCCGGGTTCACCCAGCAGTGAGCACGCGGTTCGTGCTGTGCAACGCACGAGACCGCCACGTGCTCGCTTGCGAGAGTGAAGTCCCGGTCCGGAAACGCACGCGGTGGATTTGCCGATCCCGCGGACGGACAAAGTTTAGGCAGGATAACGGATTTGGACCGGACGGGTTCTCCACGCGATCGTGTGTGTTAAGCTCCAACGGGCAAAGCACATGTGTTCGCGTGGGGAACCCCTCGAGACGTGTGGCTTGTGTTTTTTTTTTATGCGCACGGTGACGTCATGGCTGCACGTGTGGTTGGAATCCGGCAGGAGGGGTATCCCGGCCGGATGGGACCGTCCAAGGAAGGACGAGGAACACGTGCAGCTGCATGACGTCACGGGCAGGTGCAAAGTGCGCGAGCTCTGAGTTGCCGCGCAGGTGCTGCGCGTGAAAAAAAAACAAAAAAAAAAACAAGCCTCACTTTCGGGTGCACAGGATTCCTGGGCAAAGGGTGGAAGACCCCCTTACCCTGGGCACAGGATGAAAACTAGTTAGGGGGAAGGGTTAGCTTAGCTAGACCGACTTCATGGGGCAGGGGTAAGTCCTCATGGAGTCCGTGGAATGGATTAGTTAGAGGGATTGTAGCCAGATTTAGGTTGGGAAATAAATTGATTTTTGGGACATTTGAGGACAGTGACAGACTTGTGAATGTGTAGAGGGGACGTAGTTTAGCTACGTAGTGTTAAAAGGAACGTGCTACTAGTTTAAGGGACGACGTGGGAGCACGAGTTAGTTAGGTGAGGTAGTTAGAAGGATGGCAGAGTTCAGCGGTGTGTGTGTTGAAGAGTTGGTGGGTTGTGAGGTGAGTACGTGTACATGTTGAGTGAGTGAGGCCAGCGGGTCTGTGTATATGGAGCGAATGGGGAATGCATGGTGCGATGAGTGATTGGGGGGAGGAGTGACTCCCGCCCAAGGGACCCCGGGGTCAGTATAAAGTGAGTTAGGGGGTTAGTCAAATTGAAAAATGGAGGTTGTTTTGTTGTTGGTGGGAGTGTAGGCTCGAAACCCATTTGGAGGGGTGCAGGAGCCCTGTTGACGGGCTTGGGAGCGTGGCTGCGAAAGGTGAGTATCGCTGAGTGGGTACCCCGGGCACCAGGCTAGTCGGCCACGGTAGGCCATGGGCCCATGGGGGGCCGGGATAGAGTAGTGGGCACGGGTGCGCCTGCTTGGTGCGGGGGCCCGGGGCGCCATTAGCCGCGTGGGCAGTGTTGTGGGCACGGGTGACCCTCGGAAAGGGGCCCGGGAGGCCGGCCTGCCACGTGTGCGTTTCAGGGGAGGTGCCATGGGGGGCACTCCCCGGTGTTAGGGAGCTGGTAGGCTCGGAGGCAGTGTAGTGCCCGGGGGTGCCATAGCTGGAGATTCGGCAGAGGGTCGTGCCTGCCAAAGGGAGCCACGCGTCCCAGCCATGAGACCGTGTGAGGGCACGGAAAGAAAATTGGGGGGCGAGGCCCGAAATTGTGAGGACACCAACACAGGCGATGGGAATCTGGGTTGTTAGAACCAATAGTTTAAGCGAGAGGCGCTTGTTGGAAGCCCCGGGGTAGTTTAACAGGTTAATGGTTAGAGTAGATTAGGAAGTGTACCCCTCCGCACCATCCATCCCCTCGCTCTCGTTGTGGGCCGCTGGACCCACTTTGGTTATAGATCGCTGAACTCTGGGGAGGCCATCCTGAGGCTTCGTTGGGCCTCGACACAGGACGCTAGCTCTCCCTTGTTCCCCTCCGGGAAGGGAACATAGGGGTTGGGAGTAGGCGAGGTGACAGGATAGGTTAGCCGAACAAGGACAGTACAGGGGGTTAGGGGACGATTTATAGTGGGGAAGTAAAAATAAAAAAATAAGTTTGGGCTAAATTGGGGTTTGACAAATTAAGGGAGTGGGTATAGACAGTGACAGGCAAAGGCGATAGGTTGGGAGGGAGACCGTAGAGTCGGTCCGAGCCCGCCTTCCGAGTGGCCAGCACCACTGCACTCCCTCCACCAACCTCCACTGAACGGCAAAGGCTGGCCAGCTTCATCTGCTGGCTGCGATGCTGCAAGGCAGAGGCCGGCCAACTTCATCGGCAGCTGTTGTTTTGCTGCAAGGCCTGTGCCGGCTGGATCGGCTGCAGTTGCTGTGCTGCAAGGCCTGTACCGGCCGGATCGTCTGCAGCTGTTTTCTGCAAGGCCTGTGCCGGCCAGTTCATCTGCCGGCTGTGTTTGCCTGCAGCGGCCTTGTTCCGCAGGCTGTGTTTGCCTGATCACCTTTGCCATGCCATGCCCACTGCCCCTGTTCACCAGCCCCGTTCAATTTTTGCTTTGCCTCCCCCCCCCCTGTTCATTGCCATGTGCGCCAGGATCGGAAAGCAACAGTTTTCAAGCTGTAAGAAATGCCCTGTTGGCAGCTACAACACGGGCCTGCAGTGGCGGCCCGTGCACCATGTTTGTGTCCATCCATCCATCCGTTGTGTTCATTGCGTGTGCCACTTGAGCTGGCACGGAGACTGCATTTGTGCAGCCCATGCACTGTTGTGGTTCACTGCGTTCAGTTCAAAAGGGAAGGCCTTGGACTGCGTGTGAGCAGCCGGCCACGTTCCCTGTCACCTGCATTGTTTGAGCCAGAGACTGCATGCGAGCAGCCTGGCTCCCTGCTAACTGCTTTCTTTTTGCAGAGACCATTGATCCTGGGCCATGGTTTAGTGTAAAATTTGTAAGTTAAGGTTAAGATGTACTGTAAATATGAGTGCGCCCCCGGCATGTCTGTCTTAGCGCCGGCAATTTTATTTAAGTCGTCCATGTGAGTGGGTTTGTTTAGGTAGTTACTCAGCCCTCAGGTTATTTATTTTGGGGACACGAATACCATGAATGTCGCACTCAGGGATCCGTAGGTAAAATGTACTCGGGGAAAACTACACATGATGGCACACGAAAATTTGACGACTCGGGACGAGTCTGTAAAAAGGGGAGGGGGTAGTGTTGTGGTTGACGAAATTCGCAAACCACCATTCAGGTCCCGTAGGTGAGATATCTCTGTAAGTATATGTGTAGTTAGTCCAAACCCGTTGTTTCGAGGGAATAAATGTCATTCATTCGGGCTGCGACCCTTTTAGATAGCCGTTTTTCTTTTACTATCTTTATTTTGGACCAGCCGCCATTACTACCACCACAACCACCACCAACCACGTCTCAACAGCCATCACACAACAACAACAACAACAACGCCAACAGCCACGACCTTTACCGTCACATCTCGCTCTCGCAACCATCGCATCACCGCCATTCCCGCGCCGCTTGTGGGCGCCGATCCTGGACTCGTGCAGGGCGCGCACCGAGCAGCGGGTG
Source organism: Eptatretus burgeri (assembly GCF_056783735.1). NCBI lineage: Eukaryota > Metazoa > Chordata > Myxini > Myxiniformes > Myxinidae > Eptatretus > Eptatretus burgeri. The sequence continues at coordinate 26,309,608 of NC_140974.1, read as the reverse complement.
CAAAAACACCAGCCTTTCCGAAGAAATCGGATCAAAAACGATTCACGCCCACTTCTGTTCCGTCCTATCAGCGAGCGTGGGGCGATTTGGCCCCGCCTCCAGGTGCGTCGGAGTATAATCACTATATGCAGATTCGCGGATCAAAAATCATTAACGCCCACTTTTCCTCTGTCCAATGGGGAGCCAGCCAGAGGTGAAGGGTCGAAGGTGAAGGAGCGAAGCCCCGGGGGCTATAAAGGACCGCGTTCGCTCGCCGAAGAGGCAGTAGTTGGGTCAGTCAAGTTGAGTTGGGAAGAGTTAGTAGTTGAGTCAGTCAAGGAGAGTTGAGAAGAGTGGGAGAGTTGGAGAGGTGGCGGCGGCGAAGGCAGTCGAGAGGGTGCTCGTGTCAGAGTCGGGGAGCTGCGGAGAGGGGAGGCCGGTAACGCGACCGAGAGAGGGGAGGCCGGTAACCCTGGGTAATGGGTTACTCTGGGTACCATCGACGTCACACACTCAGTGGGACATTTACTAAGAAGGCATTTTCTCCTCCCCATGGATCCCAGGCAATGGGGATAGTTCGTGTTCGATCCTTTTAAAGGCTGAGTGTTAAGTAAGGAAGCAGCATTTTAAAAATCTTTGGTATGGCTCAGCTGAGGTTTAAAACGCCGACTTCTCAAACTCGCAGCGGACACTTTAATCATCACGCCACTGAATCTGGTGAACAGCAATGGTGCTTTTGTCATGCATCATCCAAGGAAATCCAGGGATGAGATTTTGTTTTTACTCTGATTATTATGAGACTGACATCTCGTTTGGGAATCAACATAGAAAACTCCGTGGTTCTGCAACCTTTTATTGTGTCAAACACATTGTGCTCAAAACACAAATCCCACAGAGATCCTTCACAAGAAATGATGTTTTCAACTCAAACATACACAACAGTTGACAGGTATTGGGGTATGGTGGTCAATATATACATATATACAAATATATACATATATATACACAGTATATATTGTTGCGGTTCTAGGAACCACATGCCTCCAAGGCAATGGCATCCAACATATAGTGGTTCCAAGACAGTTATTCCATTAATATACTGTACATTCAGTTAGCCCCTTCCCTTTTGTCTAGTGGGTCAAATGGGACATGCGTTGCGGGGATCTCATAGCTCGGTTTGCTCACACCACTCTAACTTTATTTCTACTCTTCTTTTCTGCTTATTCCCGAGGTAAATCCGAATTTGGATCCTTGCAGAGGCCAACACGTGCAGTACATGTCGCGGCCGGGGGAGGGGAATAGAAAGCCACAAACACCACGAGCATCGACAGCGCAGCTGCGAGGAAACAGCGATATCCTCGAACGAACCTCTGCCGCAAGCTCGAGATGATCGTCTGATGTTTCCAATGATCCGGGATGAGATTGCTGGTTGTATTGAAAAGGCGTACGAATGAATATCTCTTAAAGAGGCTACACGGATGTGGTTTTTCACAACAAAGAAGCAAATGACGCAATATCGTTGAGAGCGTGGATAGTAGCTTGATGCCAATAGCTACATCGTCAGAGGCCGATAATAGAAAAATGGCAACCATGCCGCGTTGTGTACGATGCAGGAGGCACGTGCTTTTCGACCCATTTCTTGACTAATTATATCGGTATCCTCTTTTCCCTTCATTTCTCCATCTGACACATATCTTTATCCTTTTTCATTCCAAACCTCCATCTAATTATTATATCGGATCGTTCCCCTCAATGCCTGACACAGATCGGAGTTAGCCCCACACACGATAACAGAATTGGGCGAACGCCAGTGCTGGCCACGTGCTTAATGGCGGATCTGCGCGCACTGTGTGGAACGTTCTCGAAAGCAGACCCGTGCGCCGCTTGCGACACTTTATTATCATACAGAGCAGGGCATGACTGGACACATCTTACCGTCTTTGCATGGGTTTGTCATAACATCTTACCTTCTCGCCTCTCCAGCCAGCGAAGCCATGATCAAGCAGGGTCATGCTGTACAGTTTGGGCTGCGTGGCACATCATGGAGCAGGCCAGTGGAGCATCCCCCCCCCCACTCAAATCGTATTGGTGGCGCTATTAGGCATTCGTGCAAGGTATTCAGAGACCATTAGCCTCATGTCCTCTCCTTCTTTTACTCTTCATTAACTCCATTAACTTCATTAACTCTTCATTAACTTCATCAGGTTGTGTGTGTGTGTGTGTGTGTGTGTGTGTGTGTGTGTGTGTGTGTGTGTGTGTGTGTGTGTGTGTGTGTGTGTGTGTTTGTCCTGGCACCTGTCCTAGCAAGTTAAGATTGCAGAAGATCATCATTATTATTATTTCGGGTTAAGTCTGCTTTCGTAAGTTGCTTGTACATTGTCGCACCTCACGCTTCTTTCTATCTCTGCATTACACACACCAATAAAATTATTCACTGTACCACATAACTTTCCTTGCTTGCTTGTAAATAAATTATTATTAGAAATGTTCCCAGTTCATTTTTGTCTGTTCCTTCATTGATCCAGCATGGTCCGAATCCTAGCCTAGCCGGGACTTTATTCCCAACGATCCGTTCCTTTTAGCCGGTACGCCCTTGGCAGTGTCGCTCGGCTGCATCCGATCCGTTAAAGTGATCCGGTTCGGACAAGGTGTACTGATGGCGTGTTCCTTGGTAATTAAATCACGTGATTAATTAGGTGACCCGGTTAACCCATAGACAGGAGGACCCTAGGTCACGCGGTTAAGTTACTGGCATTCACTTTCGGTTAGCGACCCGCCGCGTCACGGAATTATCAGTGTGCGATGGCCAACAATTCTGGGGAGTCTGGTGGAAACCCGAGATAGCTCCACCCCCCCCCCCCCGGTGGTCTTTGCACCTTACCCCCGACTATATATATATATATATATATATATATATATATATATATATATATATATATATATATATATATATATATATATCGAAGCATGTGGAGTGTGACGAGTAATTCCCTGATCTCCATGGACATAGTCCTACACCAAAGTGTCACCTCCAACCCAGAGTCTTCGGCATGGCGACTCTGTCAAACAGACAAAGATTACACGGTCAACTTCAGTGAAACATCAAAAGGAGCTGCCTATCCAGATCTTGGGCATATTTATACTCATCAGGACAGCATACCGATAAATATCTTACCGATGATGACCACATTCGTCATTTGAACATCAGATGCACCTCCTGACTGGTATGGTGAGCATCGTCGTGGATGATGTCTCACATGGTAAAACCGCATAATCCGCAAAGAACAACTCTCTGTCTGCCACCCAGACAATTCTTCCTGATAATGTAAACCATTCAACCAGAAGGCATGTAAAGTGATCGGCAGGTAAATCAAAACATGTTTAGTATGACGAGCACTCCCGCGATCTTCATTGAGCATAGTCCTTCACCAAAGCATCACCTCCAACCCGGAGGCCTCGGCCCAGGGACTCTGTTCCAAGACATCCACCGGCAACATCAAGGATGGTGGTCTTGAAGGCACGCCACATCTCTTCAGGATATCCCAAAACATCCAGACTCCCAAAATCCCCACTCAGCCTGTTCACAAACTCCTCAGCTACCCTCTCATCCATGAGCTTGCCAACATTTAGCCTAGGCTGGGTGGTACCATTCACCTGGATTTAAGCTGAAACTTCAGAGTTACTAAAACAATTGCCTGTGGTTGGTATTGAGGAACTGAGTATTCCGGTAAACCCTGCAGTTCTGGATCATCCTTCAGTGACCATCAACGAGCACATGGTCAATCTTTTTGCCACAGCATCAGCGTTGGAATGTGAAGTCCAGCGATGAGCCTGTGGGCACTGAAACCATGAACTAGCCACCCTAAGTCCACGACGTCTTGCAAAGTCAAGGAACTTAGTGCTCTTCTGGTTCACAGTTCCAGACCCATGGGGACCAACACATTTCTCATAACCATCCCTATCAGTGCCAGTCGATGCATTTAAATCTTGCCTGGGGCGTTGATTAACCAAATACTCGAGCGTGGCATAGAATGCGTCCTTCACAGTGATATCACTCGACTCAGTTGGAGCATATAGAGAGACCAGGGAAATGACACCCAAGAAATGAGGAATCCTTTGTCTCATAATATGCTCGTTGACCGGTGTTATCTCAATTATCATTAGTCAGCTTATTGGACACAGCTGCAGTAACTCCTTGGCATTGTAACCATCAGAGTGAACAGACCAATAATAGGTGTAACCACCCATCATGATCTCTCCACTATCTGGTCTCTGAACCTCAGGGAGTGCTGCAATACAGATATTCAAACACGTGAGCACAGATGATAACAGACACAGGTGATCATCGTTTTAGGGATATGGCATTCCAGGCACCCACCAGAAGGGACCGCCTCAGGTTAACCAAAGGAGACCACTGTCTGGTGCGTGACACCTCAGCACCACTCCGCTACATACTGTTATGAATTTGGAAACCTATCACACACAACATTCAGGTCCTATAGATTAGTTATATCGGTAAGTATGTGTTTTATAGCTAGCTTCCTTTCCCTTGTCTAATGGGTAAATAAATGTCCATGCGCTGTGATTTATTTTTATATTTAGGATTCTTATTGGAAAATATATCAGCACGACAACAGAAACGACCATTACAACAGTGCTGCAGAGAATGAGAACAACCCTCTGGTCCGGGATTCTCCACGGGCCGAGTGGGGGAGGGGTCGAGCCGGCGGGGGGCACAACAACAGAAACAACCGTTAGAACAATGCTGCAGAGAATGAGAACAACCCTCTGCTCCGGGATTCTCCGCGGGCCGAGTGGGGGAGGGGTCGAGCTGGCGGAGGCGCATAAAATGGGAGGCAGAAGCTGGTCGAGGCAGGATGAGCGGAAGAGTTCAAGAGCTCCAGACGAAAGAGCATTTCCCCGACCTGGACATCTCGTCTTGCTGGAGCATTCGTCTTGCTGGAGCGCGTCTCAGGGAGCCTGTCTGGCCGGTCGTGGTCGACGCCGTCCTTATCCTCCTCACCACCACGGAGAGCTCAAGCGATGCCAGTCCCCACAGGAACCGCAAGGGTCGCCCGCCTGTGTCCGGGTTCGGCTCGCCTCTCGCCGGACCGACCAGTTTGAAGACCGCATGAGGCGGACAGGTCCAAGATAGGTCTCAATAAAGACCATTTGGTCCGGTCATTTTGGGGTATTTGTGTGTGCGCGTGTGTGTCTGGGGCCCCATCTTTAAGTAGTAAATTGTTAAGTGCCTTTGCTGTATATACTTGCATTTCTTATATTCGGTTTAGCTCTGCCTTTACGTGCTTCCCTAGTTTCCCCCCATTATTGTATAAATAAACCCCGATTGTCCAATGTTTCAGCTCGATCGTGCCCATTCTTTCATTGGCTGAGCGTGCTGCTTGTTGGAGAAATAGTAAAAGCGGTTACGGCTGTAAAGGGGACATTTGGACCGACGGAACTTTGGTGACCATCCGCTCGGGTAACACACAGTTCGAGTACGCTAAGCGGCTCGTTCCGTACGGGTGCCGTCGAGGGTGTGAAGACTCGGTAGATCGCCACGTGGTCTCTAGGTATTTTGAAAATTGGCGAATAACCCTGTACCATGTGGTGGAAATATTGACCCTTCACCGTCCAAAAAGGGACCCGTATTTTCCGGAGTTTGCCGAAGAAGTATGATCTGAATTCCGGGCGATCGGTCGAGCCAACTCTGCAGCTCCGTCTCGCGGTCGTGCTCGCGGCCAACGTCCGGCCCCGCAACATTGGTGTCCAGGAGCGGGATTCGTACCCCTCCGTCAAATCCCCCCCCCCCCCGATCCTTGCCGAATCGGCTCTGCCGAGTGCGTTTGACATGGGCCAGTTGATGGCAATGCTGGCAGGAATGAAGGGGGATTTGAAGAACGAAATGAAAGAAAATGCGCAACGAATGGACAGTATGGAGTGCAAGATGGATGACGTGAAAGGCAGTATGGATGCAAATGCGTGCGATATGCAAAACAAAATGGATGCGAATATAAAGGCACTCAGGAGCGATATGCAAACCGAGCGGGATGAGATGCAGCGCATGAGGTTGGGTCTGCAGACAAGTGTGGACGGCATGAAGGGCATAATGGCGGTTGCGCGTGACGAAACGCGGACAACGGAGCACAAGATGGCGGCGCCACGTGGTGGAACGAACGAGCCGAGGAGTGTGGAGGTTTGTCGACCCGCAATGGAGACGGGTGAGGTCGGCGCGACGATGGACGCCGTCACGATAATTAGGGAGACGTGTAGGACGAGACATGTGGAGGTGACGGAGAAATTAACGGTGACAGAGACGCGGATAATAAAGGTAAAAAGGGAAGAAACTAATGAACACGGGGGGGGGGGACAACGGAGAAAAGCAGAGACAGAAACGCAAGAATTAAAGAAATTAAAAGAGACGACGGAAATGAAAAGAGAGACACGGGAGATAGAGGAGATAGAGGGTGAAGTGGACGAAACTACAGACGAGCACACACTGGTGGAGCTAAGAGGGGACAATGGGGTCGAGCTTGGGGATTGTTTTGTGACCCAGTGCGAGCAGCATGATAGCCTCCTTCAGGAAAGGAGGGAGGAAATATGCTCCCTTGAAGCAGATCGCGACGAGGTGAGTCCGGTCATGCCAAACGAGGTAGAGGGGATGGCTGATGCTAACGGGTGCATGCGCAGCTTGGGGGGTAAAGAGACCCCGGGAGTGCTTGTGGTAGCGTGAATCCCCAAAGTGATTGTCCCGATGTGTGTGGTAAAAAGTGTGAGTGGAGCAAGTGTGTTGTAACGTGCGCATAGTGTGAGTGTGATGGCATGCGTGGAAATGGACAGACGGGAGACGGGAATGGCGAGCCAAAGAGGCCGCATAGAGTTGTTTCGGGAACCACGCCGGTTTCACTGGACGTCACGAACGGGGCCCGTTCGGCATTTCACGAATGGCCCTCGCGCGCATCTTCGTGGAGGGATTTTGGGCGTTCCCGCGCTCTGAGGGAGAGCAGGAACCTGAGGAATATATATATATATATATATATATATATATATATATATATATATATATATATATATATATATATATATATATATATATATATATATATATATATATATATATATATATATATATATATATATATTGTTGCGAATTCGCGCCCGCCGGCGTGACTCGAATCGCGGCACGTCGCCCACCGGACGGACAATTCAGTCGTGACCCTCCGGGAACTATCGCCCGGAACCAGTCACAGGTGGGCCTTTCGACCTCACCACAATCGTGCCAATCGGCCACCCGCGTAGGATAGGGTTGTTCGCCAAACTCGACCTACCTAAGTACCCACGCGGATGGTAAACCGGGCGATCGTACCTCGCCGCAGGTCGACTCGGGACACGAGCCGCTTGGGCGGCCCGTTCCGTACTATCGGGATAACCGAGCGGTGTTATCGTCGGCCTCGATGGTTCCGATTAATTATCGGGCGTTTTAAGCCCACTACGAACGAACCCTTTATGTGAAGCAAGATGGAGACTCAATTAAAGAAAAGACGAAGTGAAACGGGAAAACAGTTCAAATCTCCCCTGATCCTAGCACACGGAGAGCACACATATACAGCCAAACAGAATGCACATATATCAAATGCAACAAAAGAAACAATGACGCAGAGATACTACCGACTACGCGTACACACGGCAGCACTTATACGGTTTTACTTCACAGACGGCGCCGACACACATTTACTCAAAAGCAAAGGAAAGAAGCCACCCTTGTAGGCAAGGCGGCAGACGGGCCCGTAGGCCAATGTGTGCGCGGGACCTGAAGGAGCGGTCAGGTCCGCGAGACCGGGGGGGTCCTACCCGCGTCCTCGTGATGAGCCGCAAATGTAGCTGCGCGGCGGTGCCCCGACTTCGTGCTCCTTCGCGGGTTTCGTTGGCACCGCTTGGAGTGGGGTGGGAACGGGGCCCCCTTTTTGCACTATCTCAGCGTGGGGGAAAGGGGGGGGATTGTTGATGCCCTGGGGGAAGGAGAATGGTTGGCTGGCTTGGGTCCCGCGACGAGCGATCCCACCGCGACTTCGTCGCCGACTTCCCTGCCTCGGACCCGAGCTCCTTGGAATCTTCCCCCAATTCTCCTCAGCCGACTGCAGAAAACCACCTTGACTCCTTCGCCTCCCGACTCCACCCCGCTCTCCAACCCGACTTGACTGCCTCGCAACAACTCCAACCAAAAACTAACTCTCTGCGCAACAACTCCTCTCATTCGCCTCACGCTCGCCGTTTTATAGGCCGGCAGGAGAAAACAATATGCAAATTTCCGGATCAGGATCTCCTCGAGGGCGGAGCCACACTCGCCGATTGGACGGAGGAAAAGGGGCGTGAATCTCCCCTGATCCTAGAATTTGCATATCTCGATTCCAGACAGACGCGCCTGGAGGCGGGGCCAAGCCGCCCCGCGCTTCCTAATTGGACGGATCAGAAGTGGGCGTGTTGCATTCCTGATCCGAATTCTCCTCGGAAAGGCCGCTATTTGCACTCGCGGCTCAGCGCGTATCTTGTACGAGCCCAGGACAGCCCGACGCTCGGTGCTCACAGGTGGTGCGGGAATGGCCGTAGAAGGAGGGAGGTGAAGGTGGTGGAGGGTTTCCGGCGGTGGCCGATGGCCATGGTACTGTTTGGAATGGCGGTGATGCGATGTTTGCGGGAGCGAGTTGTGAAGGTAAAGGTCGTGGCTGTTGGCGTTGTTGTTGTTGTCTGACGGTTGGAGCGTGGTTGGTTCAAAATAAAGATAGAACAGAAAAACGGCTATTTCAAAGCATCGCAGCCCGAATGAATCACATTAAATCCCTCTAAACAACAGGTTTGGGGCTAACTTCACATGTACTTAAGAGATATCTCACCTACGGGACCTGAATGGTGGTTTACGAATTTCCACAGCCGTAACACTATATATATATATATATATATATATATATATATATATATATATATATATATATATATATATATATATATATATATATATATATATATATATATATATATATATATATATATATATTGTTGCGAATTCGCGCCCGCCGGTGTGCGATCGGCCGCGTAACTCGAATCGTGACCGCGTCGCCCACCGGTCGGACAATTCAGTCGTGACCCTCCTTGGAACTACCGCCAGTAGCCAGTCACGGGTGGGGGTTTAACCTCACCACGATCGTGCCAATTGCCCACCCGCGCAGGATATGATTGCTCGTCAAATTCGACCTACCTAAGTACCTGCTCGAGTTGTCGACCGTGCGATCGTACCTCGCCTCAGGTCGGCCGAGGACACAAACCTCTTAAGCGGTCCGTTCCGTGCTGCAGTGATAACCGAGCGGTGTTATCGCCGACCTCGACGGATGTGATTCTGTTTACCGGGAGCTTACACCCCTCTACCAATTTCTTCCGTGATGCAAGATGCACTTTCAAAACAGGGAATAGAACGCAACGAACGGGGAACAGTTCAATAAGCACATTTATTAGACATTGCACGTATTTACAGTCACAGCAATGAATCATGCACGTATGTACAATCAAAGCAAGCAGATAAAAGAATTACCACCGAATAAAGCGTTTTATTCACACACACAGTCACTTAAACAAGTCTACTTACTTGACGGCGCCACCACATGCATTTATACAAAAAGCAAAGAAAAGCCACCCCCAAAGACAAGGGTGGCAGACAGGTCCGTGGACCGAATGTGACGTGGAGCCTGGATGAACGGTCAGGCCCACGAGACCGAAGCGTCTTACCCGCGCCCTCGTGGCGCGACATTGGGCAGGTCGCGACGTCTACTCCCCAACGGCATGGCGTGGCCGCGCCTGTCCTTGGGCACCCAGCTTGGTCGGTGAGCTCTCTCCGGCGTTCTCCACCCGGATGCGCAGGCTCGCGCCACACAGCAGGCACCACGGAATGGACGGGGTTACCGGCGCTCTCTCAGTGTGGATGTTCGGTATGGGGGGAATTGCTGGTGCTCTCTCAGCACGTCGATGCTCTCTCAGCAGGTCAATGCTCTCTCTGCGCAGATGCTCGGTATGGGGGAATTGCTGATTCTCTCTCAGCACGTCAATGCTCTCTCAGCGAGATTGGGGTTACCGGCGCTCTCTCTGCGCAGATGCTCGGTATGGGGGAATTGCTGATGCTCTCTCAGCATGTCGATGCCCTCTTAGCCAGTCGATGCTCTTTTAGCGAGTTGACGCTCTCTTAGCGAGTTGATGCTCGAACGAGCACCCTGGACCGCCTTGGCTCTGGCAAACTCTCCCTGGCTGTGGTCTCCACTTCCCCCCTTTTCCCAGCGATGGTCTCCACATAGCCCTCTGGTTTGCCTCCGAGCCCCTCTCCGCATCCTTGCTCCGTTCACCAACTCTCGCTCTGACACCACAACCGTCTCCCCACAACCGGCTGACTTGAGTTCCGTCTCTCGAAAACTGAATCCAGACTGACTTGTAACTGATCGCGAGCTCGTCTCCCCCACCACTGACTGCGAGCTCTGTTCACCAACACTGGCAACCGACCCACCGACACTTCTCTCGACACTGCCTCGAGCTCCGTAAAACCGACTGGCAACCGACCCACTGACACTTCTCTCGACACTGCCTCGAGCTCCGTAAAACCGACTGGCAACCGACCCACTGACACTTCTCTTGACACTGCCTCGAGCTCCGTAAAACCGACTGGCCCTGAGCTCCGTTCTGCTCACCCTTTTATAAGGTCGGAGAAGCGAGAATCGACCCCTGACCCTTGACCTCCAACCCCGGCAAAGCCGACATGGTAGAAATCATCGGAGCGCTCGTCCTGACAGCGTGAAGATGGCGTTGTCTCCGGGATGGAGGTGAAGCGATGTTTGCAGGTGGGCGTTGTTGATGGTAGTGAAGGGAAAAGGGTGAAGGTGGTGGTGGTTTGGTTGTGGTTGTTTGGGAAAGACGTTGGTGGTGGCGATTTGGTTGTTGTGGGCGTCGTTTGAGAATGGCTGTGAAGCGATGTTTGCGGGGTGGCGTTGTGGAGGTAAAGAGGCGAAGGTGGGGGTGTTTGAGTTGTAGTTGTTTGGGAATGATGTTGGTGGTGGCGATTTGGTTGTTGGGGGATGATTGGTCCAAAATAATGTTAGAGAAAAGATAAACGGCTGTCTCAAAGCGTCGCAGCCCGGTGAACACGAAAATCCCTCTAAACAACGGTGGGGAACTATCTGCACAAACTTACCGGCATAACTGATCTAAGGACCTTTCTTGTGTTGTGCAAATTTCCACAGCTGTAACAATATATATATATATATATATATATATATATATATATATATATATATATATATATATATATATATATATATATATATATATATATATATATATATATATATATGAGCCTGGTGTTGGCGCAGTGGTTAGGGCAGCGGCTTGGAATCCAAAGGTTTTGAGTTCAAGCCCCGTTGGGCCACTGAATAAATACACCAGGGGGTTGACTCAGCCTGTCATCCTTCCGAGGTCGGCGAAATGAGTACCAGTGTACTGGGCCGGTGTATACCCCGGTTAAAATAGGTGTACCAGATCCCTGTGTCGTAAGAGGCGACCAGGGTTGCGTCAGGAAGGGCATCCGGCGTAAAACATGTGCCAAATCACTATGCGGATCATACGGATGATCCGCTGTGGCGACCCCGAAAGGGAGCAGCCGAAAGAAGAAGAAGATATATATATATGTATATATATATGTAATATATATATATATATGTAAAAAAAAAAAAAAAAAAAATATATATATATATATATATATATATATATATATATATATATATATATATATATATATATATATATATATATATATTTATTAGGGTGGTCCAAAAAAATGAAAGTTCGAATTTCTCGCGGGCATGTTTGCCAAATCGTTCCTGACGTTGAAAAACGCAAATAAACAAAAAATTAGCAGATTTGGAGGTGGTTTAGGGGTCCATCAAAGTCTCTCAACGGATTCATTATAATGTCACAATACTAATAGGAAAAATGAAAGGAAAGAGCATAAAATGTTCTCAGTGGGCAGTGGGCAACTGGCGGTTGGTGAATTTCTCCAATGGTTGATCCAAGAGGAACAGTTCCGTGCTTTTCCGTGTAGAACACGCCATACTCACTCACTCTGGGAATCAAAAAGAAGAAAAAAATTAGAGATAAAAAAAGAAAAATAAAAGAGTGCTTTTAACACCGACCGACAGCGAACTGAAAGCTCAACTGACGTCTCCCTCTCTCCCACTGACGTCTTCTTCTCTCCCACCGGATGTAACAACTTCCTTCCTCTTGATGGACCCCTAAATATTTTTGGAACTGTGGCAAATTTGGCCAGGAGTATTTTCTAGTCAGGTAGAACAAAATAATCAACATGCCCTAAGAATATTCAAATTTTGAATTTTTCCCTTATGATTTTGGACCACCCTAATATATATATATATATATATATATATATATATATATATATATATATATATATATATATATATATATATATATATATATATATATATATATGTTTGCTTGCTGTAAATTGACAAGGGTGCACTTGATCAGGGTGCACGTTGTTCTGACCATCCCTTGAAGTTTAACCCATATATTAGAGTTTAAGACACTGTGAAAAGGGGCACATAAGCTACGCTTTATATTTCAAAATTCAGTAAGATCCAGTAATTAAGTAAGATGCATACAGAAGGAACCTCTCAGGAGGGAAACCTGTAAATTTGGAAGGAGGAGAGATTGTGCTGGGGTGGGTTAACGAGGGTAGAAAAGATCATGGTTTTGGATTGGGGATGATCTGAGATGGTGGTGAACAGCTGTCTTGAAAACCTGGAGGGAAGAATGAGATTGAAGAGGATGTGTTGCTGTGTTTCATTCAGCTTGTGTGCAGTTCGTTTACCCCCACGCATCCTTCTCACCTTTACTTTTTTTTTTTTTTAACTGTACGTACCCCCCCCCCCCCCACCCCTCGATCTTACTCTCAATTCTAATCTGCTCTTGGTGTTTTCCCTTTTGCATTTCGTTACAGCTCTTCCACGAGCCTCGACCATATATCCAAGAAAGTAATTTTGTTTAATAAATTTTAAGCACAAAGAAAAACAAAATCTGAAATGACCAACATCATGCGTCAAATGAGTGCACAGTCGATCGACAAACAGTGACGAGAGCGAGAGGGAATGTTGTTCGATCAGAGCGACAATCGATTGTTTTAGTCTGTTTTGTTGTGCGTGCGTGGCGCACTCGTGGTGACGCTGTGATGTCCTGTGGCGACGACGCACGACGACTTTTTGGAGGCTCGGGCGACCAATCGACCAATTATTATACGTGTTGTTGCCTCAATTGGTAACGGTAAACGTTCCATTGTGTTTATGACATCATAACTCGTCATGCATTTTCGATGGGGATTCTTCTGGAGGAAGAGTAAGTGAAAGCGATTTCTTTTTTTAATACGGCGAACGGTCAGATATGAATTAGTGAGAAGATTTATTTACTGGACGAGGTTCGCTGAGCATGTTCACTTTTCCAACTCGCAGATATGGCCGTTGTGTCCTTCTTGGTCCTAACGCTCCTCACACTGGCTCGTGGGGATGTGTTCTCTTCGACAGGTAACGCGTTGCCACGAATACCTTTCATTACCGTTTTATAATAATTAATAATTGTCGCTGTTATCACCTCAAGCGATACAACGTGCTTTCTGCAGGACACATGGCGGAACTTGTAGTTAAAGAGAATCGATTGCTTGAAGAACTCCAGCGCTATCTACAGCACGCAAAAACTCGTCTGGGACATCTCAGTAGGTGAGGGGGACGGTCGGGAGGACCAGGAAACGATATCAAACCTTGAAAATGAAGAGGAGGATGAGGTTGTGGTAGTGGTTGGGGGAAAGGTGGGGGGACGGGTAAACTGAAGTCTCTATATACCAGGAGTAGCCACAACTTTCCTTTTGACGCCATTTTGTTTCCATCGAACGCGACGTGGCGAATCTGTGCCCATTGTGCGTGCAGATATAAAGTAGTCGCATTAAGTAATACTAGTGCGTGCCCGTACATGCAAAAAAAAACAACTATAATTGTAACGTCAATTGTGACGTCATATCACCGTGTCCTGTCGTTGGTTTGGTAAATAAATGGCCATAACTTGGAAACAGCTGAAACGGATGAAGAAGAACAAGAAGAACGATATCAAACCTTGAAAATGCACATACTCAGGTCCCCAGCGTCAATTGTGATGTCATATCAAACGAAGAAGAAGAACAATTGTGACGTCATAGCACCGTGTCCTGTCATTGGTTGGTAAATAAATGGCCATAACTTGGGAACCACTTGTCCGATTAATATCAAACCTTGAAAAGGCACATCCACAGGACCCCAGAAATATACCTGGCAAGTTTCAATTAGATCGGACCAGTGGTTGTAGAGAAACAGCGGTCACAGACAGACAGACACACAGAGATTGCTGGAATTATAGATGGATGAAAAATATTAAGTAATAACATTAGTGATAGCTTTGATAAAGTAATAACATTAGAAAGAGCTTCTTGATGAGAAAATGGACGCATTACACTTCACACACAATGGACACTAAGCGTGCCGCACTGGATGGAAACAAAATGTCTTCCATTTGCAAGTTATTGATACCCCAGGGCAGTGGGAGGGGACAAGTAAACAAAGTGATAACCTCGAGGCAGAGGAGCTCGAGCAGACAAAGGTGTGTCATGTCTCCATAATGAAATGGAAGGAATGTGCGTGCGTGCCATTTGCTGCAGCCTTCTTTCCCAGTTCGAGAGTGAGATCGAGCTTGCCGACATTGACCCTGAAGTTTACGTGGGACATCCCATCGCTGCCTTCCGCCTCCTTCAAAGGTTGCCAACATTTGACAATGTGGAACAGGTGTTGCAAGAACATTTAGCTCAAGGTACTCTGTTTTGATATTTTCTGTTTCATTTGATCCTAATTGCTATTTATTTGATAATGCTGTGATGTTTTGTTTGTTTATTACCACCAAAGGTGGACGGAGGTTATGTTTACACCCCTGTCTGTCTGTCTGTTTGTTTGTCTGTCTATCTGTACGTATGTGATCAAGATATCTCAAAGTTATTGACGGATTTGTATTAAATTTGGTGGACAGGTTTGGTGTGTGACGAGGGCAAATTGATTGGATCTTGGTGAAGATGCAGAGCTGGATCTGGACCTGAGAATTTAAAAATTTTGAAGTGATTCTTCACCATTGATAGATGGGGTCAAAAACGACATGCAGCATGATCTTTTAAAAAGTTGTGGATGAGTTGTGACAAAGCTAGAAAGATGAGTTACGTAGGTGACTAGAACAAGCAGATTTAATTTTAGTTCCGGTCCAGATCCAGATCCGGCCTGGCAGGGGTATGCGCTCTACCAAGTGCCGTTTTAGTTGGATAATGTTGTGATGTTCTCTTGTTAGCTCACTTGGAGCGTACTTCCGGGCAGCTTATGGGATGGCGCATCATTCATCCGTCTGTCCGTCCGTCCACAAATACTTGCAACTTCTTCTCTGAAACTACACATACAATTTCGATGAAACTTTTCCACAGCGTTCATCACCGTGCACGTACCAAAGCTTGTTCACAGCATTAAAAATTTTTTAAAAATCTGGGTCTGAGGGGGGTCTACGGAGGGAGTTTATGGCGGGGAAGGTTGCCCACCACCAAAGAGGTATTTGCTTTCTTCTGAGAAACGACACACAATTCCAATGAAATTGGACCACATTATTAGATTATTAAATAATGTCTTCTCTGGAACCGCTTTAATCAATCAACGTGAAACTTCACAATTGTGATCTAGTAGTGATGGGGAATACGTGTTTTAAATTTCAACTTGATCGGACACATGGTCTGGAAGCCAGAATTATTT
Organism: Eptatretus burgeri; assembly: GCF_056783735.1. NCBI lineage: Eukaryota > Metazoa > Chordata > Myxini > Myxiniformes > Myxinidae > Eptatretus > Eptatretus burgeri. The sequence goes on along the minus strand of NC_140974.1, from coordinate 26,293,724 downwards.
AGTTTTTTGATGTGGGGTATTTTTTGTTTGTTTGTTTTTTGAAAATGGTTAATTTGGCTGTGTGCCTGGATGTGTTTGAAGATAGAGGAGTAGCAGCTGAAATATGAATCCTATCCAGGAAGATAGGTTCCTCCTTTCATGTTCCTCCTGATGACTTCATCTTTTGTTTTTACATGTTTGGGTTCCTTCTGATTACTCCAATGCAGGACCGTACCTATTTGGTCCATTTTTGTGTCTTATTAATTACGTAACACACCAGTACACAAACACCACACAAAATACATCATACAAAACAAGTCCTGGCGAGGGTCTGCAATGTCCGATTGCTCTTGTTCTTGTTTGATTTTGTTGTGATGTGCAGTTGTTTTGTTTGAAAATGCTGTGATGTTCTGTTTGTTTATCTGACATTGCTGTGATGTGCTATTGTCCTTTATTAAGGTCTCATTTCTTCTGCCAACCTATTCCTCGTTCTTGTACATTTTCCATTTTCACATTTACTTCTTCATCCCATTTTACTTTGTCTGCAATTGCTCACCTGAGTCTTTATTCTCTTCACCTTTCATCCCAACAAGACTGGCATCCTCCTCACCATCACGTTGCCCACGATAGTTGTTTTTTGTTTTTTTTCCCGATTCCCGCTAAACCCTTCCCTTTGCTAGGCTACTGGTGTATTATTTTCCCGGACATACCACATGCTCGTTTTTGCTTCGTGTATTTTGTTTTTCTCACAACTCCATGTTTATGGTGAATATGTGGACACTAACATAAAGACTTTCACACATTAGTCATGGCGTGAAGTTATTCATCCTAAAATACGTCGCTCATGGGTGCATGCTCCTGTACCTGCATGTATTTGTATGAATCTTGTAAAACAAATCTGCTTGGTGAGTCCCCAAAGTTTTGCACACATGCTGGGGGGTAGCTGTGAGCCGGTTGTGGCCACAATTAAAATTTGTCCCTTGTCCCTGCCCCTACCTTGCGGGGAGGGGGAGGGGGTCACGCATTTTATGGCCACTGTGCCGTGATGCTAATCATTGTAAGGGGGATGGGATGGGGTGGGGTGGAGGGTGGGGCGGGTGTGCAACCATAATTGTTATTGAGGTTTGGCGGGGGAGGGCTCTACATATGGCATTGCAACATATTTCATTGACACCATCATTTTACACTTTGTCTCATCTACTAACGTTCAAGTTCATAAACATTGTTTTAAGGAACCAATGAATATTTATCTTTACCAAACATTGAACTACATAAGTTTGGTAAAGTCTAACTTGGGAATATTTTCTCATTGACAGAATAAGTGGAAAAAAAAATTGCACTTTTACAATTTGAAACGATGATTTGAATGCTTTGTTGCATGGATTCTGATGATGTACAAACGTTGAGGTAGAATTTGAATACAATACATCATTTTTCTGCCTATGCCGACGAATTCGCCAGAGGCATTGTTTTCTGGTTGTCTGTCCGTCCGTGACAGGTATTCATTACCGCGATAACCGAAGAACTGCTGAAGGGATCGAAGTTAAGCTTGGTACAATTATGTATCATGATTCAAAGATGAACTGATTAGATTATGGAGGTAACGAGGATAAAGATCAGAGGTCCTGTTGGGTAAAAATTCTGTTTTCGTGCTAACTTATGAACCAGCGATGGGATTTTGACCAAACGATGTATAAACACAGTATATATTATGAAACAAAGATGAACTGATTAGATTATGGGGGTAACGAGGATAAAGATCAGAGGTCCTGTTGGGTAAAAATTCTGTTTTCGTGCTAACTTATGAACCAGCGATGGGATTTTGACCAAACGATGTATAAATACAGTATATATTATGAAACAAAGATGAACTGATTCGATTTTGGTATCAAGAGGTCAGAGGTCATGTCAGATAAAATGTTATACTTGAGAAGAGCTAAAAGGATTTAAATCAATCTTGGTACAAGTATGTATAATGTGATTATGTGGACAAAGGCACATAGGTTGACGTCGTGACGTTGAAGACGAGGGTAGAAAACGTCTTTGTAGTATCTCGAATTTACATTCACTTGCTTTGTCTACGAAAGCACAAGTGAAATATTTTGAACAAGCGGACTTGCCCATTAAGGTTGTTTCATAGTATTTGATAGGAGACGACGATGATGATGACAATAGAAGTGTGGGTGGGGGAGGGTGTTAGATGTGACAATGACAACAGTACTCCCTTGGCTGACTGGCTTGAATCACTGCTATGATGCATCTTGTGCTGTATGCTTGGAGAAAGGTCTGCTTGTCCTTATCATTCATAAAATCGTGTGTCATATAGACTTTCTAGACACGTTGGCAGAAGTTCATGATGATCTCCCATCTGCCGAGGATACGCAGGGGGCTGCCGAAGCACTTGTCAGACTACAGAAAACGTATCAACTCTCAGCACGTAACCTCACCGATGGCTATCTTCAAGGCAAGGAACCCTGAACCTCGTCTCCTGCCATCCTCACTGTGTTTTCCTCTACTTTACTCGATAGGGGTGTGGGGGGGGGTGAAAGTGTGGTTTAAGAGCATTCTATCATAAGATGTTTATAAGTACCAGCAGAAGCCTGTGGTAAAAATACCACTATAGAAAAACAAAACAAAAAGAGGAAGCCATTTATTCTTGCGCTAGTTTAAAGATTTCAAAAAGAAAAAAAAAATGGAGGTTCAATTGTTGTATCCACCTGGCAGTTAAAGAAAGAAAGAGAGTAAAATGAGTATAACATCCTCTTCATTTATTCAAAACATTTGATTGGGTAAACTTACCATGGATTTTATGAAGAAGAGAACGGCACTCAATGGAGCTCATACCTCCACCAGCTGAATAGTTTACATTTTGTATCCCACTGAGAGGCTGGATCCCGATCCAGATCTTAACCAACATCTAATGAAATAGTCCGTCACACAGACAACAATTCAGCCAAGTTTCACCCAAATTCATCCACAACTTTTTGAGTTATCATGCATATATATATATATATATATATATATATATATATATATATATATATATATATATATATATATATATATATATATATATATATATTGTTTTTGACCCTACATGTCCACTAGTAAACACCACAGGGGGTGTAATAAATACTGTATATAGAGCACTGATACGGTTTGCCAGAGGACCTGGGTTTGATTCCTGGTCTGAGCCCATAATTTTCTACATGTATTTATGATGGTTCTATCCTGTTAATGTCTCATTATATTATTACGCCCCCTGTGGTGTTTAATAGCGGACATGGATGTGTCACCCCCACAGAGGGAAGACCCTCTCGAGAGCAGGCCCTAGTTGCTCCTATGGTTAGCAGCGAGTGCCCCAGAAGCAGTGGGGGGGGGGGGGAAGAGGGTGGCACTTATGTAGTGGAAGAATTGCGTTGCTCAGCCAGTGGGTCGCCCAGATAGCTCAGTGGCAAAGCCCTGGTATGGTTTGCCAGAGGACCTGGGTTTGATTCCTGGTCTGGGAAAGTAACTTTTCCACATATATTTATGATGGTTTTATCCTGTTCATTTCTCATTATAAATTCAATTAAAAAATGTATCACATCACAGAGACAACAAAATGTCAGTCTGTGCTTTTCACAGCTCGAACCAACATGGCGGAGCTCTGAACATGAGGTCGATGACATAGATGCATTAAAAAAAAAAAACGTCCAAAGTGACTCGTATAATGAAAGCAGACGCACAAAAAGGGACAGTGCAGAGTGACAGTGCGGGTACTTTTGCCGTGCATCACCATGGCTTGCAAACTAACAACCAAGCAGCTTGTAGAGCGCTTTGGGCAGTTCCATAAATTTGTCAACCAGGAAGTGAATATTTCAAAATGAAATTATCAGCACAAATTATATATCATTTTGAAGGGAATTGTACAAGCTGTTCAAATATTGTTAATTATAAATGCACTTTTTTTTCAAAAAATCTGCACACCACAGAAATTTTTAATTGAACTTATGAAGTCAGAAAATTCATTTTTTCTGTGTACGTCCAAACACATGGTATATTTTCAATTATTCCAAGGTCATTAAGGTGTTGACACTATTTTTTCATTGTTACTTGTTTTCCACTAAACACTTGTCATATCATGGCCAAATAAAAGTTTCATATTCTCAATCTTTGTGTCTGTGGTATCTTAATAATGTGTCCAAAATGTACGTCCAAAATAATGGAACTGCCCCTTTGCAATTGGCTTGAGCACTCAATCAAGCACTCCAACGGTTGATAAGTCACAGCTGGTTTGGCAAGCAATTTGCAAGCTGATTGGTAATGGGACACATTCGCAAAAACATTGCAAATTTCTGAACGTTTTCAGATTTCACTACAGATTTTGACACTTATTTATTCCATGAGATTCAATGCTCCAATCTGAAATCATATTTTGATTATATACTTTAATTTATCTGTGGGAGATCATTGTCGAAATTCATATCATGCAATGCATAAAACTGCCTCATGCTCCTAATTTGAAAACTATAGCATTTACAAACGCGATCTATACAGCGATTCAAAGGTATGAAGATCAGGCATTCGATGGTGTGAGTGAGGAAATTGGAAAAACAATTTTTTTGTGCTTTGTCGTTCAACTATTGCGGCCTGTTCCAAGTCAAGGCATTGTTGAGCAGGCCAAATAAAATGGCAGCTTAAGACCCCAGCAAGCTGACAGAGGGCTATCATCTTCGTAAGGCTTCTTTTGTTTTTTTTGTGATTATCACCATGTAAATTGTCTTCAAATGGGGTGTTTAAATTTACCCAAACACACAATTCTCATTCTTGCACTACCTTGGAGTTCCTTTGGTATGCATTCAAAGTTTGAGGCCAAGACGTTTCATGGTTTTGGAGTTATGGAGATAAAACACGCATTCTATAAATAGATTTTGTTTTTGTGCACAGGACCAAAGTTAACGGCGGCTGCTTGCTTTGCTGTGGGCCGAGTCGCATACTCTGATGACGATTACCTGTATGCAGCAGAGTGGCTTGAGGAAGCTTTACGCCTCGGTGTGTGTTTGCATCCATAATGCTGACATTCTGTGTGTGGATTTTTGATCTGGAATCTCATGATTGTGCAAATATTACAAAGGAAGATGTTGAAAGGCAAAATGTGTGCAAAGTTTTTATTTTTTTGCTTTTTAACTTTATTTCTCTTCCATCTTAGTGACAACACATCCATTGCAAGTGAACACAACTTCCCCAGAAGTCTTCAATGGCAGCTCTCCTGGAGTTGGTGTGGAAACTTTCGATTTTGGTCTTCAGGAGGATGAAGAAAGCCAAGTGATGATTGCAAAGGTTCTCGACCACCTTGCCTTCTCGCTCTATCAGGTTGGTGAACCACGGCGAGCTGCAGCACTCACCGACTGGCTTCTGCAAATTGGTGAGTAGGTGACCTGAGAGCTGGACACTGCCATCGTTAAGCATTGGGAATAAACTGATAATTCTATCTTGTGCTAGTGCTGTTGCCGAACTTGAATTCTGCGAGTTGCCATTCCGAGCCAAGTTCAAGTCGAGCCGGTTTTGGATGTCATCTCAAACAAATTCGGATATTTTTCTGTCACATGAAATTAAGTAATTGCAGTATTTTATAAGTGTGCGGTTGAAATGTGCATTACTATATGAATCTGATGTGCTATAAAATGGTCATGTTGTTTCTCTTTGTGAGTTTCAAACAAAATGTTACCTTAATCAAGCATTAACTGTTACCTGGCGAACTCTGTTTGCCATGAGCATGGGTTTCACGGCACGGCTCACTCTGGGTTAACGCCGATCGGATGTGGATGGTGTTTTGTTGTTGTTTTTGTGCTCCTTTGATGTATGTTTATATACTGTACTTTCCTATTTTTTCTACAAATACTACAATATGTAATTTTGTTTGCTCCTTCCGTGTCCTTCTCAAGGGTTTCCGTTTTTGTTTTTTCTTTTTTAAGTTATTTCTCTGAACTAAGCTTGCAGAGTGGGTCCCGGTGTCCGGCGAGATGTTTTAGTCAAATATTAATGGACATACATCACAAACTACCCAATCGATGATGGACCAAATTTGGTTCGAAGCATCAGGACAGCAAGGTCTCATGGGGTTATGTGCCCTCTATAGAGAGGATCCAAGGCGGGGTTGTGTTTGGTTGTTTTTTTTTAGGTTATTGTTGTTGTGTGGTCGTTTTTTTTTTTTCTTGTGTTATTGTTTAGTTTGCATCAGGACAGTAAGGCCACCTTGCCTGTTGGGGAAATAACCATCATTCCCCTAAGGGGCTACTTTTTTGTCTGCATAGTCTAGGCTTGTGGAAGAGCCTGTGTCACTACACTGAATGGATCAGAACAAAAGGAACAGCAGAGAGGGAGTTGGGGGCGGGTGGGGGGTGGGGATACCAACAGCAGAGCCGAAAGCAGAAAAACAATGGGGTTAAGAAAGGATGCATGGCTGGACAAGATGAATACAGAAGGGAACTCCAAGGAGGAAAACTTGGAAGGAGGAAGAATTTTGGGTGTGGAGGCAGGGAGTTAATGAGGGTAGAAACCATCATGAGTTTGGATTGGAGATGATCTGAGATGGTGATGAACAGCTATCTTGAAGACCTGGAGGGAAAAATGACATTGAAAAGGTTGTGGAAGTTGGTTCCACTGGTGGGTAAAAAGAGGAACAACTGAGTGGAGGTGAGCAGTGATCTTGGATTTAAGTAGTTTCACAAGAAGAGGGTTGCTGGTGGACCATGTGTATCCCACAGAAACTTGGGGTGAGACAAAGTGACAAAGCACGGAAAGAGCAGAGGGTGCAAGACCAGAAAGGAGGTGGTGGAGGACAGTGCAACCACCAACCTGTCTACGATGGCAAAGTGATGGGCCCATAGACTCAGCTTTATCGCAGGAGATTCCATGAATTTCAAAGGCCTTGGTCAAGCCCAGCAAGATGAGGTGGGGAGTTAGCTCAGAGGGGAGAGCCCTCTGAGCTAAACTCCATCAAGCTGTGGAGGTAAGTCTTGTAGGTGGATAGGAGTTTAGGTGTGCCAAGGAATGACACTGTATGACAGAGGATGATCATTCGGCAGCTTGCTTTGGAGGTGAACTTTGAAATATGGTTTGCCCAATATAGATCATCGCTGAAAGTGAAACACTGGAGTTTTAATGACTGAACGTCCTAAATAGGATCGTTAAGAAGGTAGATTGGAGGGTTTGCCCAACTGTCCTTTCACAGAGAGATGGGTGAGTTTTGTCAGTACTATCGGACCATGCTATTCATGGGGGATACGTTCCTGAAAAATGCCACGAATGTTGGGGTCCGCGAATGTTCGGGCATTGATTAATTTTCTTTATTGATTTATATTTTTTTACATGAAGAGCGATTTACACATGAATGAAACAGCAGGAGAAAGGGGAAACAAAAGCAGGGTGGAGGGAGAAAGTAGACTGAGATGGACAAACAAGGGATGTCAGTAATAATGAGAGGTAAGGGAAATGCAAAGGGTGGACAATATGGATACATCAGCACAATTGTATTGGAACAGTTTGTGATTTTTGTCAAGGTCTGAGGAGAGGGAAGAGGCTGCTGCCTGTCTGTCAGAAGGATGAGAGATGTCATGGCAGAGAGTGGAGTAATCAGCAAAGATGTAAAGATGATTTTCCAGAGTCAGAGAGATCACCGATTAAGATCAGGAATAGGACCGGGCCTAGAACACTGCCTCTGGGCACTCCAGCCTTGATGGTGAGAGGAGATGAAAGGATTCCGTTGAGAGCCGCACATTGGCTATGGGTATCGAGGAAGTCGGTAAGCCTTGTGTGGAGTTGGCATTGGATGCCAAAGGCCGAGTAATTGGTGAGTAAGGCAGGATAGGATGCCATACTGTATTGAAAGCATGAGACAGGTCCAAAGAGATGGCCCTGATCTCATGTCTGACAATGAGGGCCTCCATCCATTGTTGGGTAAGTAGAAGCGGCATGTCAAGTTAGAGTGACCCGGTCTGAATCCATATGAGAGCTCTGGTCTGATTCTGGTCTGAAACCAAATTGATGATCTGAGATGAGGTTGTTAGAGAAAAGGAAAGATTTATTATCAACCACAATGATGGATTCCATAACTTTGCTGATTATTGGAAGGAAGCTGATAGGTCTGTATATAAGGGGATCAGTTTTTGAACCTTTTTTATGTAATGCAGTGATGTTGGATTTCCAAGCAGATCGAAGATGACCGAGCGCAAATGACAGGGTGAAAAGGGCAGAGAGAGGATGTACAAGAGCAGCAGAGCAGATTTTTAGGATATGTGAGCTGATGCCGTCCGGTCCAGTAGCCGTCATAACGCATTCTGGACAGATCCTTGAAGAAACTGCATTGAGACGGCAAAACTTGACTGCTCACAGTGCCAGGTTCTGATTGATACCGAGTCCATAAGCGGAGGTTCCATTGCTGTCATCTCAGCACAATGGTGCAATTTGATTGAATTGCATGAACCCAGACAATGAGCCGAACAGGCTTTTCAGGATATCTTTATTATACCTCCTGGCAGCGTAAAGCTCCATGGTTTCTGCAACACAGAACCAGGAGCTGGCACAATACTTACTTCCACGAATGTATGAACTTCACACAGTCTTCAGTGCATTTCACAATCTTACCTCCACCCTTCCCCCCTTACCAAGGAAATTTTCTTCCTCGTGTACCACACAGACAATAATCTGACCTTCCAAAATAGGAAATAGTTTAATATGCGTGGTGTTGGCTTGATGCTTAGGGTGGTGGGCTTGGGATCCTAGGGTCCTGAGTTCAAATCCCACTCAGCTGTTGAATTAATGCCAGCTGGGGTTAACTCGACCTGTCATCCTTTCGAGGTCAGCAAAATGAGTGCCAGCTTGCTGGTATACTGTGTCGGAGTGGCGACCCGTCCAGGATTGTGCCAAATAGCCAAGGAGACTGCTTAGGCAGCACCAACGCTCTGCACAGAGTATGGTCCCGATGGATGGATGGATGGAAATAGTTTAATCCTGCATATAACTCTTATGGTTACGGCAATGACACTAAGGATCAGAGTAGACTCCGACTCGTATTCCAACAAAAATCCACTCAAATTTAGTTTGGCTCGACACCTCATATAATGAATTTGCTAAACACATGGACATGCTGAAAGGTTACTAGCTTCGAGGTATTGTATTAGAGAGCTTGGAGCTGTGAAGCTGCACAAAACAAGTCTTGGTGAGGATCTGCAATCTTTGCTTTTTATAGTTTATATTTTTACGCTTTGTTTGACAAAATTGGCTGCTTGAGGATTTTTATATTGAGGTTTAGCTTGTACCTAAGATGTATATAAGAAATTCATGTTTTGTACTCACCATAAGTACTCTCATTTAAAGGAATTCATGGTTTGAATACCTTAAAACGAGAGTACTTATGGTGCTTTTTCTTTCAAGATTCTTTTTATACTTGTGTAATTGCTCATAAGCACTCCTACTCTCTCATTCCTTCCTTTAACTACACTCTTTTGTTTGGTCATTTGTTGCATTTCTAGCTGTGACTTTGCTATGCCCCATTTTCTGTTCCCAATTTGTCTCTTGTCAGATCCAGAAAATGAACGCACTCAAAATAACAAGCATTACTTTCTGGCTGAGATGGAGCATGAAGGCCGATTGCCTTATGATTGGCTGGGCCAGGAGGTGATGGTGGATTCTGATTGGCTGTCTGAGCGCAAGGCACAAGAGGATGATCACCCAGGATCGAGACAATTTAGCGAGCGTGAAATATACCAGATGCTCTGCCAGGGAAAGGGGCCCAGATTGGTATGGAAACTTATTCTGCCTCTGTGTGAAGTCAGACAAGACCAAGTAAATTATTCTGCACCTGACTGACTTGTTTCTGTGATACGAGTTTGAGGAGCAGGTATTCTGGGTGTGCATTCTTACTTTCAAGCTGATGTGATTGGAGAGTAGTGAACCACGATGTTTGTTTTCCAAATCTGGTGTAGCCTTCCCAGAGGGAACGTCGTCTGTCGTGCCATTACCAAGTCCTTAAAGGAGTGCCGTTTTTTCGTTTTCGAGCCGAGGATGAATGGGATGCACCCTATGTCATCCGTTACTACGACGTGCTGAGTGATCATGATACAGTGGAGATGCAGCGTTTGGCTGAACCCCTGGTATGCTTCAAGCCTTATTGTTTGTAAAGCACCTTCAAAAATGGAACCAACGATTGTGACTATTATGTGACTTTCTCCATGCAGTCCTTGTATGAATGTGTGCATTTCAGCTTCAACGTGCCACTGTGCGTAACACGGTCACTGGAGTCCTGGAGACCGCTGGTTACCGTGTCAGTAAAAGGTATGAATGACATTAAGAAACCCATTTTTATATCTTCATATCAAATTAAATACCGCATTCTTTGATGGTGACTATAGTGGTGCTTTGATAAATTTCTACTTCAAAAAACACCAAAAAAAATGTTGACACTTTATGCACACCTGTACCTATTGATATATATTTTTGGGGGGCAGTGCCTGGCTCTCTGAAGATGTTGGTGAAGTTGTAACGAAATTGAACCGGCGCATCTCTGGCCTTACGGGTCTTGACCTTACCTTTGCGGAAATGCTGCAAGTAAGAGCCTTTTGTTATCATTGCATCTTTGTTGGTGACTTTTCAAAAAAAGATACACTGTACTATATAGACTTTTATAAGAGGTTTCGACTACCTGAAACTGAAAATACATTCTCTTGGAGCACGAGATCCTTGCATTTGCCGAACTGTTGCCCGTCTGATTCCTGGATTCTAACCTGCAAAAACACTTTGCTGTTGTGTCATAAAACGTAACGTGCTTTTGTCTGCTCGTCAGTAGATGATAAATGGGGTTTCTGGGACTCGCATTCAAATGAATGGGGGGAAAGGGAAAAACTTTCTGACTCCAGCCCCAAAAGCCCAAAATAGGAGACTGATTTTCTCCCCACCTATCCCCTTCCCTCCCATACAAGCAAATGTAAAATTGAGACTTTGAAAGATTGAGACTTACTGATTAAAGCACTTCTTCCCTTTCATATTTTCATTCCACTTAAAGAGCGAACCAACGAATATTTCCCCATGTTCTACTTTAGGGAATAACTTGATTTTCTTATAACGTTCATTTCCATCGAGTATATTCACAAAGAATATCTTGGAACTTGGTTCTTGGTATAAGTGTCTTTGTTGAGCAGAAATGAAATGATAAACTTCTCTTAATGCTCTTATTTGACCACCACCTGAGCCACATATCATTTTCAGATTGTAATAAATCGTTTTTCCATTGTTCAATTGATAACCATCAAAGTTTTCAGTCCATTCAAGGATATTAATTTTTTTCTTTACATCCTCCAACTTATTTGTAATTAAATTTATCTGCTTATTTGTTTTATCTACTTTTACCCCGGTTATTTCTTCAATAAGACTTATTTGATATTTCTCCCATTTATTACCAAGGCTGATTACATCTCCACTCTTTGCAGGGGTGCAAATTAATGGCCGCCCGGTCGCCAATGGCGCCTAACTTTTGTGCTGGGCGGGTACACAATACTGCCTTACCTGCCCGGCTGGCGAATCACCGGTGATTCCTGTTATTTTGTACAATTTGTACTAGCTTCTCTACTAGTTTTCTCAACTAGAACTACTGTTTTTGTCTGCAGAAATCTGTAGAAATCACCGGTAATTCTGCGGCGACCATTTTGTCTGTTTTCATCTCGTTCCAAATCATGCGTGATTGTGAGAGATTTGACGGTTTGGCACGGTTTGGATGCATTTTCTCATGCCCAGGTTGGTTAAATGAGTGCATTTGGGTGAATGAGTGAGTTTCATGGGTGAGGTTAGGTGAATGAGTGAGTTTGATGAGGCTTTTGGGTTAATGAGTGAGGTTAGATGAATGAGTGACTTTGATTGGTGAGGTTGGGTTCATGAGTGAGTTTGATGGGTGAGGTTAGGTGGCTGAGTGAGTTTTTATATGTGATGTTTGGGTGGACGAGTAGTACTCCCACCATTGTCCATCACCCACAACCCCCCCTCCACCCCATCGTCCATCACCCACAACCCCTCCCCCCCATCGTCTATCAGCCACAACCACTCCTACAACCACCCCATCACCCACAAAATGCCACCCCCCCCAGCACTACTCACAACCCCCCATCACCCACACAAAAAGGTCCCCCCTCCCCATCACCCACAACCTCCTCCTCCCTGCATCATACCCCACCCCACTCATCAAACTCACTCATTCATCCATCCAACTCACTCATCCATCCATCCAACTCACTCATCCACCCAACCTCCTTCATCAAACTCACTCATTCTGTAAACCTCCTCCATTAAACTCACTCATCCAACCAAACTCACTCATCCAACCAACCTCACTCATCAAACTCACTCATCCAACCAACCTCACTCATCAAACTCACTCATCCAACCAACCTCACTCATCAAACTCACTCATCCAACCAACCTCACTCATCAAACTCACTCATCCAACCAACCTCACTCATCAAACTCACTCATCCTACCAACCTCACTCATCAAACTCACTCATCCAACCAACCTCACTCATCAAACTCACTCATCCAACCAACCTCACTCATCAAACTCACTCATCCTACCAACCTCACTCATCAAACTCACTCATGTGAGTATATTAAAAGTGTTTGATATCAAATTTGTGACTTTTGTCTTTATTTTATCGGGCCGGTAGAAACTCTGCTGGGCCGGTAACTTTTTCTAGTCACCGGCCCTGTTGGCCAGTGGATAAAGATGTTAATTTGCACCCCTGCTTTGGTTTGGTTATTGCTTGGAAAGATGGCGGTAGCCTGTTAAAATTCCCAACCCAATATCTTAACACTTATACTTATAACCAAAAGGGTGACTATTGATTCCATTCTCTAAAATATATATTTTATCATCAAAAGCTCCTAATGCTTTCTTATTTATCTCTTCTGTATATAATTGATGTTTATAACTTCTTATTGTATTCATTTTTCTGTACTCTTCCTTCTTTAAGGTTAAACAGTTGTAATAATATAATGTTTAAAGTTTATTGTATCCTTGATTATATTTTTCTTTATTCTCTTTAGCTTGCTATCACACCTTTCAATGTTATTATTATCAATATACATAAAAGCATAAGACTTTGATCTCAATCCTATACATTCACTCATGACCTTCCCACCCAATTCATCTTTAAACTTATCAATAACCTTTTTATTCTTTGATGAAAACAACACATCACCTGACTTATAATTACTTGTATCATATATATCAATATTATCAATCATATCCTCATATACATCACTTGTCTTAATTTCTAATATAAAACTATCTGCATCCATATATAACAATGACATATTATCCTTATACTTTGATTTTAAATTATTATAGTAATAGTCATACATTAATGACTTTGACAAGTCAAGAATTGATGCTCCTATATAAATAGGTTTATCCATTTCAATACTCTCTTTTTTTCAAATGAATAGCACAAAAGTTCTCTGAAAACACCTCTGCTCACTCAAAACTTGGTCTATTAATGAACTTTGAAGTCTGTTTCCAAGATGTAGCAAGTCTTGTGTTTTGTCGATTCCTAACATTTTTCCATAGTCTTTCCAAATACAGCATTATTCATTAATTTATAAAAGTCCTTCTCAAAATCGGTTTTTGCTTCTGTTCTCCTTTTTGTATTAAAATCAATACACTTCTTTAACCAATTACTTTGTTTAAATTTCAAAATCCTATGAATTTTCCTCACTCTCAACCCAGCAGATAAATATTGTCTCAAGTTCCTTTGATGCAAAACATAACTTTCTTTATCATTTAATGTTGTAAGTAGTTTTTCTGGAGATTTACCTTTTATATTAAATGACTGTTGGTAATCACTTAACCATTCTTTTCTTGGACTTTCTTTATCAGGGGCATAAGGTAGGTCTTTATGTTTGTGATGAAGTTCTTCTGGATATTTTAAATCAACCTCAAAATAATATCCAACTTCAGCTTCATCCAATTATTTTTGAGAGGAGACAACAATGTCTTGTAAAACTTTTTCATAATGTTTTTCTTTAACCCATTTAAGTTTTCCATCAGGTAAAGATTGAGACATCGCCCACCCATACAAATTGTTAGCATCATAATACATCAGGTAAGAGTTGTCCTCATTCTTATTATAATCAGGAAGATATTTGTTATTTGCTTAAGCATATCTCTTGGAACATACTTGAGATATTCCTCCTCTTTTAGCCTTCTCTATCATTAAAATCCTGGGTGTGCTCTGGCTTTGAAAAGGAATTAGCCACTGTGGCTAATCCAGGTTTAGAATGATTAGCCACAGGAGAAAGGAAATAGCCACATATTTTACTCAAAAGTTTTTTTTTTTAGCAATATGAAATAATAAGTTAATTTTAAGGTGGATGTGAGTTTGATGGGTGAAGTTGGTTGGATGAGTGAGTTGGATTGTTCAGATTGGTTGGATGAGTGAGTTTGACGTGAGATTGGTTGAATGAACGACCATCAGAGGAGGTGGTGATTGTGAGGGATGGTGGTGGTGGTGGTGATGGTGTGTGGGGGGGGGGGGGTATGGTCGTTGTGCCTTTAGTAGGTGGTAGTGGGGGATGGGGGTGGTTGTGGACCAGGATTGGACCAACCTCATGCCAGTCAAACTCACTCATCCAACCAATCTCACCAACAACTTCACTCATCCAACCAATCTCACACATCAAACTCACTCATCCAACCAATCTCACACATCAAACTCACTCATCCAACCAATCTCACACATCAAACTCACTCATCCAACCAATTTCACACATCAAACTCACACTTCCAACCAATGTCACACATCAAACTCACTCAAACAACCAATCTCACCCATCAACTTCACTCATCCAACCAACCAAAGTCACCCATCAAACTCGCTCATCCAAACAAACTCGTACTACTACTGATTGTGTCAAAACTCACCTGGCAACCACTGACCCAACGAAGCATATAGCGCCGAGTACAAGTAGTATGTTTTTGATATTTATTTGTGTATGATTTATTTGGATTTGGAGAAACAGTATCTATCTTTTCAAGGATACTTTCAAAATGATCTATCACAAACGGATGTTTTATAGATTTGTTGAAATCTTTGAATGATATGTTTGAACCTGCTTTTGGTGAATTGATTAAGGTTGATTTATGATAACTACAATATTTCGAATATTGATTTAATCGTTCTTTTGTGTGAAAGGAGTTGAGACATCTCTTACAAGGATACGTTTTACATTTTCTCTTGTATCATTGTGATTTGGTTAATCTTGATAAATTTTTGATGAAAGCATAATGTGATTTTTCCTTTGAAGTAAAGTAGAGAAGGTCAATGTGTGTTTCATCATTTTTATAGTTGTTTGAAATTTTTAATATCTGAACTTTGTTTGTATCCGTTAATCCATATACATTAACAGATAGATTATTCATTTTCTCAAATTTAGGAATATCTCTCAATGACATTGGAAACTTTAAATCTTTAACATTTAATGTATTCTCATATTTCTTATAATGTATAACCCTTTCAGGATTCCATTGTGGAGGATGTAAATGAGCAAGAACAGACCATAGAAAACATTTATTTTCTTTGTTTTGAAAATTAACACCTGCTTTCTTAAGTTTTATCTCTTTTGGTAAACCAATATAAAAAGAAGCTTGAAGAGGATCTGATTTTAAGATGTGTATATCTAAAAATATTATTTTTGAAATAGCAACTCCACTACCCACTACAGTGTTATCAACATCTTGTTCTTGTCTCTGGAGTTCATCGTAAACATCACATCTGACAAAATATTGAAATGATGAGATAAAGTGAGGGTTTGTCCTCGTATAGGGTGTAGTTTCATCACCTTCTCTTAAGCCGCTGTCATACCTTGACGTTTTAGCCAGCGTATGCCGACGTATGAAAATTTTGGCGAATACGCTAGCACACGTCGAATACGTTATGGGTAAGTTTTGTATACATTAAGAGCACGCTGAAGCATGCTGACATACGTCGTAGTACGCCGAGCTCGTCGACAAATTTTGTGCATGCACAAAATTTGTCGATGTGCTCGGCGTATGACTCACACGTTCCGCATACGCTGGCCATAAGTTGTAGGCATGTTATGGGATCGTTGACACATGTCGACACACGTTACTTGTAAGTTACTCATAAGTCGAAATGCGTCGAAGTAATGTCTAGCGTACCCGAAACTTATTTCTAACCTATGTGTAACGTATCTCCAACACATATTGACGTATGTAGACTTATTTGACGTCTTCCGGATGACCACAGAACTTGATGAATGTGTTTCTAACTTACAGCTACCCGATAATGGCGCATTGGCAGTGTTTAGGGGAATTGGAATATAAAAATGGGGTTCACAGGAGGAACCCGTCAGTGTTCCAGATTCCATGGTGAGCAGATGTCCATGTCATCTGAGAGATGGAGGATCCGGCAAGGCTGAGACGAGAATACCTACTAGCTGTCCTCCAACATCAACATGACCTCATCGATTTGACACTGTACCTGTTGCGTGCCAATAGAGCCAGGAGAAGAAGAAGAGGTGAACGGAGGAGAAGGAACTGGGTGAGACCATGGATCGGGAGGCGATGGCAGTTTGGCATGTATGACCAGCTCATGGTGGAACTCCGTAACGAGGAGTTCTTCGAAGTTTTCTTCGGCATGACTGTGATGTTGACACTTCGATGTCTAGTGCGGTTATGATTTGAATCGTCGAGCGGCAGCCGTTTAATAGGCTACGCCATGTGATCGTCGGCGATATGCTGCCACGCTTTGCATAAGTTAAACTATCGTTGGGCATAAGTTGTGAATGCCGCCAACACGCTAAGCATTCGTTGGTATAAGTTATCGAAACGTTCTGTGTACGTTACTAATACGTTATGCATTTGTCCAAGTCGTTATGATTACACTATTATACGCCCAAAACCGAAAAAAATAGTTCAGCATACGCCAGCGTTTTAGATAAATTTTGATATGTTGCCATATGCTGGCTAAATCGTCAAGGTGTGACAGGGGCTTTACCATATTCAATTTTCCTCCGATATTAAACTTTCAAGTTTTGATTTCACTTAATGTGTTTTTAATTATAGTTTCAGTACTTTGTTTTACGATATCAACAGCTTCCATGATTGAAGATTGTCCAGGGTCTTGAAAGTGAAACAATCTTATTTTTATATGTCCTTTAAATGCCCCATCAGTGATTTCAATGGAGAATTTAGTGGCACCTTCCCTTTCTTCATTGTTCTTGTGTTTGCGTGATTGAAGGTGTTTATTATAAAAAAAATTTTTTAAAGAATATCATTATCACATCTATCACAATGTTTTCTTTCTTGATCAAGTGGAGATATTTGTCTGAAAAGATTGAATGTGTGTTTGTTGGTTTGAAGGTGTTTTTTAATAACATTTATATTCATGATTACAAACATCGCAGTACGTTGTATTCACCATATTTATATAACAAAACTTTGCTAAAAATAAAATTTTCTTGATGAAAATTCCGTTTAATTTATAGGTGAATCTGTGCTTAAAACCATTTTATCCTCCAACTTTTTTCACTTAATAAATACAATGTATCAAGACACAAAAGACAAGTTTCAATCAATCTCTTCATTTGTAAAAGATACAGAGAAATATGTCGAGGATGTAAAATTGAATAAAGATAAATATAACAACTATTGGATATTGGTGAATAATATGAGTTCTTCAATTTCATTCAGTGGAAGGGCTTTTAGTATATCTGGAAGAACATCAATTAAAGTAGCTCTAACAAAAGTTTCTCCTCTCCTTCTGGCAATATATTCAAAACTAGAAAAAGCAATGAAACAAGAAAAAGTATCAAAAAAGAAAAACCTCATGGATGAAGCTTTAGAATGAAAAGATAATACCATCTGTAATATGCAAGGAGAAATTTGTATTTTTTCAACAACCTCAAAGATGTAAATCCTGATGAAATAAAGGATGTTAATATATCAGGTGAAATTACATTTCGTTCAATAGTAGTTAAGGACCATTTTAAAATTATCTTTAATATAAAAAATGTAGTCGTTGAATCTGTTAATGAAAAATAGTATATAGATATAGACGGTAATGTTTTTTTCTACTAATTAAATATGAGTCATTATTCAACTGAAAATTTTGAAGATTATGAGAGTGATGATGGTGTCTCTATTGGAACAGAAGACAGTTATGATACCGAGAGTTTGTGTTCAAACGATAGTTATGAAAGTAGTTTTATAGATGATTGTTAAAGTACCGAAGATGATACCGAAGATGAATTTTATTTGAAGTAAAGTTTTACTTTATAAATATGAATAGTTTACTAGATTTTTGAGCCTCTTGGATTTCCTGATTCTCCACATGACAAATTTGAGAATTGTCCTGCGTGTGAAAGACTGGGATTAAACACAGAGTCAAAAGCCAATAAACAATGTATGTTCTGTGATTATCTTATTAATGATAATAAAAAATATAAAAAGGAATATAATTCTTTGAGATTTATACCAAAAATGAATTGCTTTACAAGATTGATTTGAGAAATGAATGTAAAGTATGAGGGTGATAATACACCTTTTCTTACAAGAGAAGAGACTGAACAAATGACGACCATGTTTTGTGGATTGATGATTTATATTATTAACGATTGTCATTTTCAGGGAAATATCAACACAAGATATTGTAGAAATAAAATAATGAATTATCTTGAAATTAATCCTGAACTTCGGATAAACAGGCTGAGTCAACCTCCTGGTGTGTATTAATTCAAGCGGCCAATGGGGCTTGAACTCAGGACCTTTTGGATCCCAAGCCGCTACCCTAACCACTACGCCAACACCAGGCTAATATAGAGATACATAGAGATATGAAAAGAAATCAAAGCCGATAACTTGTATTCTTAGTGATAATACGGATGATATACCTTCTCCCCAAGATTTGGATAAATCAAAAAAGAACCTCGTTATCTTTGATGATTGTGTTAATGAGAGAAACCAAACGGTAATGGATAGCTACTACACAAGAGGGAGACATTCTTCTTGTAATTGTATTTATCTTAATCAATCATAGTTTCAACTCCCTCGTCGTTCCATAAGAAACAATGCTAAGACTTTTATTTTATTCAAGTTAAATTCAATAGATACAAACAATTTTTGGAGAGACAATTGTTCTACATTATGTAGTAAAAAGGAATTTGGGGATTATATGAAGCACACGACTGAAAAATATAAATATATTGTTGTGAAACAAGATGAGATATTAAAAGATGTATTTTTTATTTTATTAACAATTGCATATATAAATGACAACTATTATTATAAATCTTGTGGGTAAATCTGCTTCTGGAAAAAAACTTTCATAAATCAAGGTTCTTGTATAGTACAAATGAGAATATTGTAAATTTGCTTAAAAAGCACCATGTAGTTTGTATTGTATCAACAACAACTAGAGCAATAAGACCTGGCACCGAGGAGGAAAACAAAGAATTGGCAAGTCTTTTAGAAATATATGCGTCAAGAATATTAACATCGCTTTCAGGGAGAAGATTTAAACGAGAAAGTAGAGATAAAGAAGGAAAAGATTATATTATTGATGATGTTTCTGTAATTGACTTTGATTAAAGGTTTACATTTTTTTTCTTAAATAAATATAGGAGAGAGTGAAGACATTTCTAAGGATTCTTTATGTTTTAAAAATTAAGATTCAAATGTGCATGTTGGAAACTAAAAAGGAAACTGTAGAAATTTTCACATAAATAAATGAGTTATTGCCTGAAATGTAAAAAGAAAACCAAGAGTAAAAATATCTCGTTTGTTAAAAGTAAAAATTATAGAGTTATGCAAAAAGGTACATGTTCGGTGTGTGGCTCAAAAAAGAGTGAATTCATCACTAAACACAAACAAGTGGGAGATATACAAAAGTTTTTATCAGGAAGTAAATTTACAACAACTGGAATACCAGGCAAATTACATCTACCAGGGTATTCTTTCTGTGGTCCAGGAACAAACTTGAATAAAAGATTAGATGAGGCTGACAATCCTAAACTGTGGAGCAAACCTATCAATAGGGTTGATGAAGTGTGCATGAAGCATGATATTGATTATGGGAATAGCACGATGTTGGAAGAAAAACATGAAGCCGATAGAGAAATGTTATATAATTTGTCTCTGATACAAAATCCAACCTTGAGAGAAAAAGTTGATAGGTTCATCGTGAAGAAGATGATCAGTGCTAAATTGAAACTTGGGCTTGGAAATTCAAAAAACTTATAGGCTCTAATGATATCATTAAGATTGAAGAGCAATTAGCTGATGAATTACATAAACCAATAATCACAAAGTTTCATCGAAGGAAGATTTATTCCATGGAAGTTGATTATATCTGGTCCACTGATTTAATTGAACTCAATTATGATAAGGGGTACAAGTATGTTTTAACCGTTATTGATTTGAGGAGTAGATATGCGTGGGTTGTTCCTTTGAAAAACAAAACAGGTAATACTCTTATGTTAGCCTTCCAACAGATATTCAATAAAAGCAAGAGAAAACCTAAAAAATTATGGACTGATGAGGGTACAGAGTTCTACAACAAAACATGTATGAATTTTCTTTAAAATAACAACATTACATGATACAGTACCTTTAATGAAGGAAAAGTGGTTGTTATTGGGCGATTCAATCGCACTTTAAAAGAGAGACTATAAAAAATTCACTCAACTCGGTTCTCATCAATGGTTGTCTGTAATTCAGGACATTGTAGATAAGTACAACGACACGATTCATACCTCAACGAAAATGAAGCCATCAGAAACATTTACAAAATTAAAATATGAAAAAGAGATTAATGTCAGAAAGCCTAAGTTCAAAGTTGGTGATATAGTAAGAATATACAGGTGGAAATCTCATTTTGAAAAAGGTTATACCAAGCGATGGACAAATGAACTTTTAAAAATTGTTGATGTCATCGGTACAGTTCCTTGGACTTACAAATTATGTGGTTTAAAGGGGGAAGAGATTTTAGGTTCATTTTATTCACGGGAATTACAAAAGACAAAGATAAATTGAAAGTTTTTTGACTCTTCCCCTTTTTGACTCCTCCCACACAAGCCCCACCCACATAAGCCACATCCACACAAGCCCCACTCACAAAAGCCACATCCACACAAGCCCCACCCACATAAGCCACATCCACACAAGCCCCACTCACAAAAGCCACATCCACACAAGCTCCACCCACCCACACAAGTCCCACCCACACAAGCCCCACCGCCCTGTGAACCCCCACCTTTGACCCACCACACCCCTCATCCCATCCCACCCCCCACCCTTCCCCACAGACACACGGGGAGGGGAGGAGAGAGGGATGAGGGGGGGGTGGTGGGTCGTTGGGGGAGCGCACCTGATGGCCTTGCAGAGACATTTCACCTTGACACTGTACCTGTCTATGCTCGTGCATTTAATATGATCAGTGATCACCAGTTTGATGGGTTTGCCTGGTATTCCCCAACCCTAACCCCCCCCCCAACCCCCCGCCCCTCCCCTTTACATCTCCTTTATTCTTTTCTTGTAATTCAAAATCAGATAATTATAAGGAAAGCATTTATAATGAAACAAAATCTTCTTTTGCAGCAGTCTGATGGTTTGTTTTGTTTTTAAAACTCAATCAACATATTCTGTTCAAAACAAAGAGTGAAGAACAATTAGGGTATATAAAGATTATTATATTATGATATTAATAAAATAATAAATATAATATTTACTTCCAGAAGATAGTGTCATGTCAGAAAAAATGAGTCAAAGACACGCACACGCACACGCACACGCACACGCACACATACACATACACACACAGAGACAGAGGGATCATTTCTCACCTTTGACTCGACTCGTCAAGATCAGAGGACGTGAGAGAACTTCTTGCCAGCCGAGAAAAATACCATTCAATTATTTTCTAAACGAGCGATTGTCTTCAAGGAAGTCATTCATTTTTAGCCACTCGTGTAATTCAAATAACTCATTTTCAAGATCAGTTATCAACAATGTTATTATTGGTTGTATAGTGATTTAATTCTGCATAAAACAACAAATAATGAATGGGTTCAAGGATCTCACCTCTCATCTTGTGAAAACTATTTATTTGCAAGGTTGTAGTAATAATAATCTGAACGCTCCATATTCAAAATAAAACATACGAGGCCCGAGCATACGAAGCCCGAGCATACGAAGCAATAAATATCCTCCTGTTGTTGATGTAATGGGAGATTGCACAACAATGGGGTTTTCAGGGTGTCTCCCACATCGGAAATGACCGGAATTTTTTTGGCTTGGTTCGGGCGAGTCATCTTGGCTGACTCCAAACTGACTCATTTTAACACGAAAATGAAACGGCTTGCTTTGAATGATTTTGAGAAAACCTACATTTAAAAGCTGTTTTTAGCTAAACTTTGTTCTGTTCATGTTCTGATGATTTAAGATATAACCATGAGAGACATGGGCACAGAATACTTCCTCATTTTCACAGCATGACTGTGCTCTTAAAAGCACTTCTCCATTTTACAAAACCAAAGGAGGGATAGCCCTTTCTTTTGTGCTTGAAGAGATAAAGTGAATATACTCGATGGAAATGAATGTTATAAGAAAATTAAGTTATTCCCTTAAGTAGAACATGGGCAAATATTTGTTGGTTCACTCTTTGAGTGGAATGAAAATATGAAAGGGAAGAAGTGCATTAATCAGTAAGTCTCAATCTTTCATAGTCTCAATTTTACATTTGCTTGTATGGGAGGGAAGGGGATAGGTGGGGAGAAAATCAGTCTCCTATTTTGGGCTTTTGGGGCTGGAGTCAGAGTTTTTTCCCTTTCCCCCATTCATTTGAATGGGAGCCCTAGAAACCCCATTTATCGTCTACTCTTGTCAGTATTGTGTTGGGAAGGTAAATTTTAAAATATTTTCTGCATACAACATGTTGGCCTCTTCATATCATTTATGGTCGTGGTGTTTTACAGGTTGCAAACTATGGAATTGGTGGTCAGTACGAGCCACACTTTGATTTTTCTCGGGTGAGTTTTTATATCTTCTTGTTTTGTTTGTTACTCTTTGTATTCAAATTAGAATATTGAAATGACTTTTTGAGTGCAATTTATAACATATAAGACAAGCCGTTATGAAGGAACAGTAGCCTTGCGAACAATCTTTTGGGGCATGCTTCTCATGTTGCAACCATTCTTCATCAAGTTTGCTCTCTTATCTGTGATCCAATAACTAGCCATTCTTCGTGTTTTCACTTCCTTGTCCGTAGCGACCATTCGACATGAACCTCAGGGTCGAGGGTAACCGCATTGCCACATTCCTGGCCTATGTAAGGCTTTCATCGAACGTTGCTTTTTTTCCACTGTCCTGTGAAAGTGTGGATAAAGTTTTTGATTATTCGATCCCTTTGTGTGCTCAACTGTTTGTCAACCGCCTGATGGCCTTGCAGAGACATTTCACCTTGACACTGTACCTGTCTATGCTCGTGCATTTAATATGATCAGTGATCACCAGTTTGATGAGTTTTATTTTGGTTTTTTTTCTTCTTCAACCCCAAACCACAACTTGGGTGACAGGTAGACGTAACAGAGGGTTTGTGCTTTGGAACAACGTATTAGGTTGTGAATATTTGGGAGAATGGTTCTCCTCTGCATCTTGTGTTGTTAAACGTACATCGGTAGTGATTGCATTTTGGCAATTATTTGATCAAATGAGTTTTGAGTATAACATTTTAAATTGGCTTTTACAAATCCAGAACATGTTAAACTTTTTAATATTATTTTACCTTCTTTTTTTTTTTATTTTTTTTTTTAATACCAACTGCAGTCTTGTCTGAACTGCATTTTAAACCACCTTTCAGTCCTTGGATGAAAGAAAGTGATTTGTAGGTCACTAGTGTGTTCTTGCATCCTTATGATTAGTTGACTGATGTTCCTGCTGGTGGAGCGACCGTTTTCCCTGATGTCGGTGCGACCATCTGGCCTAAAAAGGTGCGTTGTTTGTGCATCACCTTCTGTTTTTTTTCCTTGACTTTGTTTTTTTTTCTTTTGGGTTGAAATCTGATCATACAGAGCAACAAATGATTTTAACTTTTCGGTTCGTACAAGTGCAGCTTTGAGTGTGTATGTCTGATCATAATGGGTTGAATAATGTGACCGTGTGAGGGTGTGGATAATGTGCTCACTGTTCAGGGCTCCGCTGTTTTTTGGTATAACATGCTGCGGAGCGGCGAGGGAGATTACACCACGCGGCATGCCGCTTGCCCTGTGCTTGTGGGCAGCAAATGGGGTACGTGCAGCCGATCGTGTCTTTTTGCACTTGGGCCATTGTATCGGCGGCAGCAAGTTGCATGCACGTAACATCTGTTGGTGATGTTGCTTAGACCTTCTTATTTGCTTTTTATACAGAGAAAGTGTTTGTTTGTGTCGTTAAGCTTTCAACATGGGATGCGCCCAGCCAAGTTGACCTCAAAATGAGCGCGTCCTTTGGTATACTCCTGTTTTTCTTTTACTTCCTCCACAGATTAAAAGTCTTAGCCTCGCTGCATATGAAATGAAACAGACACGTAGATTGTTAAAGGCACTCATTTTAGGAATAGTCTCTCACACCCTGATTAGAATGTGCCACGGAGTATGATAAAAAGGTGTGCCATGGCCCCGTGCTGACCTTTCCATGAGGTTTTTTTGTGTTTGTATCCAGAGAGTCTTGTCAAGGTAAAACTTTTATTCATATTCATAAGGGTGTGAAAATTGAATTGTTCCATCACAAGGCCAGGTAAAATGTTTTTTGAAAAGACCAATCACGTAAGGATGGGGACTTGTCGTTGAGATGTTTTATGAATCTTTTCTTCTTGCTCTCGATGAGCGACTCATTGCATGTGATTGCGTGTACCGCAGTTGCAAACAAATGGCTCCATGAGCGAGGACAGGAATTCCGTCGGCCTTGCGGCCTGAACGAGCTCGCGTGACCAATTTCGGTAACTCCTCGATTTAAAAGTTTCTCTTCACCTTTGCAAGAAACACTCCGATCCCAACTCCGGCATCAGTACCTAATGACGCACATGTGTCTCATGGTGACAGCTGCGGATTGAGATCTTGACTCTGCCTCAACGTCACTTTGAACCTTTTATTTTACACATATTGATGTCAATACTTGAGTTTGGCAGGATGTCTGAATTGGGATGAAAAGGAAAGAAACACAAAGATTTTATTTTTATTTTTTAAATATTGCTTTCTATTGCTTCATTATTATATTGATAAGATTGTAGAAAGAACCAACCTCAACCATCTTTTCTTCTCATCGTCACACATTTCCTAATTTCAAATCTACTTCAGCGTGCCATCACTGTGCCAAATACTCCAATTTTATGAACATTGGGCATTAATTTGAAAGTCCCTGTAGTCCATCGTGTTTACCCCGTGTACCCCACCACATCCCTCTCCCTTCCACAGATCTCACGTCTCTGTTCCACACTTTTTTTTCCTTCCCTCTCCCACCCCTCTTGCCTTTTGCTCCCCTCTGTTGTATGTTCTGTGTGTTAGCTCTCATACAAGCCTCGACATTGTATACAAAAAAAATGGAGCTGACCATGTTAGCATATGATGTCATCATGGGCTGGTGATAAAGTGACTCTGTACAGATGTTTTGCAGGACCTTGATGAGGTAAAACCCACCATTAGTACTTCGCTCCTATTGCACATAGTCAGGGTTATTCCTGGCTTTGAATTTGAATTCCGAACAATAAATGTAGATAATGCCAGCACAACCCTCAGTCACTTTACACTGTCATGGTGGTGTGGGTTGAAATAAAGTGTTTTTTACATCACAATGTTTAATGCTTTACTCCTGGTCATGCACAAACCTTTAAACTACTAAAGGAATAGTACAAAAACAAACCTTCATGAACTTCCTGGTCCTGGTAGGGATCTGTTCCGATGTCTCGGCAGCCGAGCAGGCCCGATGGTTGTGCGTCGGTGAGGGATCTTATCCTCCCTGCAAAAAGTAAATTGTTCATTTTTAGCTCACTTGGAATGTAGTTCCGGGGAGTTTCTGGCACGGCGCGTCGTCCGTCCGTTCGTCCACAAACATTTGCAACTTCTCTGAAACGACACAATTTCGATGAAACTTGACCACAACCTTCATCACCCAGTAATACAGCAATGCCAACCCTCCCGATTTCATCGGGAGGCTTCCGAAAATTCACCCAAACTCCCGCCCTTACGATCACTATCCTTATCCTCCCGAAATTTTGATATTTTTGCACTGTTCACTAATCAGAATGTACTAGTATGAGAATTGAATGAAAAGCATCGTCTGCTACGTATAGCATGTGGTAACTCCATAACGTTCGCTGCTACCAAATTGTACGTAAAAAATTGCAAATTCAAATGAGGAGCAGCGAAACATTGGGTCTGGATCTCGCTTATGCGATCATGCACTGAGATTTAGTGCATGCGGTATGTGTGCAATACAGTGCATGCGGTATGTATGCACAGTGTATATGCATGCGATACGCTCACTGCATGCAGCTGGGCCCCGTACCAGCCCGGCGGTCGCGACCACCGTGCGGTGTTTAACAGCCGCTAGAGTTCTACGAGTCGCGCTGCAGCTGTGGAACATCGACTTCGAAGTTACCGATGCTTCAAGCCCTCGATGTTGATTACGAAATGGCAGAAAAGAAGCTTACGAAGACCAAGAAATGGTCTCAGAAGTACAAGACCGAATACAGTCTCCAATACCCGTGTATTCGAAAGACTGAAAGAGGAATTCATCATGCGTATTGTACAGTATGCAGCGTTGATATTTCAGTTGAGCACGGAGGTCGCGATGATATTCGGAAGCACGTTGGAAGCAAACGGCACACAGACATTGCAAAGGAGAGATCTTCGAGCACGAGTACCGGTACACTTCTGAATTATTTCACCAAACAAGGGACAAGCGAGGAAGAGGATGTTACCCGAGCGGAACTTCTCTTTAGTGGATTTATTGTGGAACATAACTTGCCCATATCAGTCTCAGATCATGCTGGACCTCTATTTCAAAAGATGTTTCCAGATTCAAAAGTTGCTTCAAAGTATGGATGTGCAAGAACAAAAACTTGCAAGATGTGCAAGATGTGCAAGAACAAAAAAAAAAAAAAAAAAAAACAAGAACAAAAAGCAAGAAAAAAAAAAAAGAAAAAAAAAGAACAAGAACAAAGAAGAAAAAAAGAACACTGGTCAACAATTTTTTACTTTCTGAATGTTGTCTAGATTTCTACAAGTGAATTAGGGTATTCTAGCACTGCTGAATCAGGAAATGGCATCCGTTTCTCTCCATCAGGTCAGGTTTTTGTGCTAAGTTGATTTGAAAAAATCAGATCTTGTGACAAAATCAATTACATTTTTGTGGCATTATCAGCTGATTTTTGTCAACACATATCATCCTAAACATGTTTTTAAGAAAAAAAATGTTTTGCCAACAACATTTATTGATTACATGATAGAAACATCGATTACTGTCATCTGAATGGTGGGCATTGATAAAGGTAAGTACAAGTAAATTGCATGTTGCGTCACCACTGTTCAAACTTCAGGGCTTGAACTTCCGTTTCTTCGAACTCCTGGAATGTTCAGCGGCAGGGAGGTCTCTCTTCAGATTCCAACAGTAGTCAGCCATCATGACTGCGTCCCAGCGACCCTGATACCTGGTCTCCATCTCCTTCATGTCCTGATGGAATCTCTCCCCCTGCTCGTCACTCATTGAACCCAGGTTCTCAGGAAACCGGTTCATATGTGAAAATAGGTAGTGCATCTTGATGCTCATGTTGCAGCCCAGGTTTCTGAAAGCAGTCAGCATGTTGTTGACAAGTTCTGCGTAGTTTCTGGCCTTATTGTTGCCAAGAAAGTTCTTCACTACCAAAACAAATGTCTTCCACGCTTCCAGTTCCACTTCGTTCATTGAGTTTTTGAACTCTGGATCTCTGATGAGCTGACGGATCTGAGAACCATCAAAGATGCCAGCTTTCAACTTCTCCATGGTCAATCCTGGAAAAGCCTGGCACAAGACGGATCTGAGAACCATCAAAGATGCCAGCTTTCAACTTCTCCATGGTCAATCCTGGAAAAGCCTGGCACAAGTAAGTGAAGCAGTCACCATCTTTGTCCAGAGCCTTGGTGAACTGCTTGATTAAGCCGAGCTTGATGTGCAGCGGTGGGAAGAGTATTCTGTCTCTGTCCACCAGAGGGTCGTTGATGACGTTCCTTTCTTTGCATGGCACCAATTCCTCCCGCACAGGCCAGTCCTTCTTCGTGTAATGCTGAGCACGGTCCCTACTATCCCACATGCACAGAAAACATGGGTACTTGGTGAAGCCAGACTGTTGTCCCAACAAAAAGTTCACCATCTTCAGGTCAACACAAATAAACCACTTATGCTGATCATAACCAATTTTCTCCAGCACGTACTTCACCGCTTCATACTTCTCCTTCAGTATAGTCGAGTGAGCGATGGGGTACAGAGGCAAACTGGTTGCCGTTGTGTAGCAGAACACATTTCATTGATCGCTTGCTGCTGTCAATGAACAGTCTCCAATCTTTGGGTTCGTACTGTGGCACTCCAAGCTTGAGCAGAAGCGCATGTCATAAATTGGCGCATGTAGGTATTGTACATTCTTCAGAGTTCGTTATTTCAAGAAATACAACTTTTTTGTATCACATTATTACAAAATCTGCCCCATTAACTTTAGTTTTGATCCACGAACTTTATGCTTTGCCTCACCAATTTTTGGAAGATTTTGAGGTTTTATGACTTCAAACTGATCCCTTTTCGACATAATCACCTAGAACTATCGTACCTGAATACTTCTTGTCATTAAAATAATTATTTCCAATCAAAACAATTATTTGACATGACATTTTACCCCCACCAACTTCTTCTAAAATGCTCCACACATGCGTACATGTGAACAAAAATGTAAAAAACGACATGTGGCCATATCTCAAAAACTTGACCTGATTGAACAAAACTAATGTGAGTTTTGGATTCAGCGCATCAGATTCGTCCTAAATCAGCTTAAAAATGCAGACAACAAATTTGTTGTTGACCAGTGTAATTGGTGAGTTGTCAAATGTTACTGCTTCATCTATTGCCGATATTGCTAGACTAGCTCCATTTAGCCTAGCTACAGACGGTAGCAATGACAGTGGTGAGGCCCAGCTATATCCTGTCCTGATTTCGTACTATGACAACAGTGCTGGGATTATGAAGCAAGGTTTGCTAAGTTTGCCTGCGTGCAAACAAGATTCCACTGGAGAAAACATTTTCAAACTGCTTGATCATGAGTTCAGTGACAGGAAAATTCCGTGGGGAAATTGTGTTTCCTTTTGTGCTGATAATGCCTCTGTCATGGTGGGCAAGCACAAAGGAGTCGCTGCTTATATCCACAAACAAAATCCAGAGTGCTACATCATGGGATGCCCTTGCCATATGATGCACAATACTGCCAAGAAGGCGGCTCAGGCCTTACCCATTGAATTAGATGACTTTCTCATCGATATTTACTACTACTTGGACAAAAGTAGTAAACGCGTCAAAGGAGTGAAAGCACTGCAAGAACTCTGTGATGCCTCGACACACAAGATTCTGAAGCATGTCGCAACAAGGTGGCTGTCCCTTGGTCAGTGCCTAGACAGGCTGATTGAACAGTGGGAGCCACTTCGCCTCTTCTTCAAAGAAGAAGTACGAAGAAAAATGCAACCAACTGTAGCCAAGACTCTAACAACGAGCAAGAAGGACGGCACTGTATCTACTGCCAGTACTGGCACTGCAGGATCAAGCACTAGTGGAGCAGCATTCACCACTACCACTGCAGTATCTGCTGCGAAGAAGACAGCAGGGACAGCACCAAAACCAATGCTGAGAGCAGGTAGCATCACCGGCCCTTCATCACGTTCATCTACAAAGCAGATCCCTTCAGAGTCGAGAAAGACTGTGATAGTCCCATCTACAGGCAAAGAAGGACCCAAGTTAAGTTCTGCTTTTGCCAAATCACTTGATAGAAGCTCAGCAAAACCTTCGAATCAGAGGTCTTCTTCCTTGGCTGCACCTACCTCAAGCTCTCTCCTCAAACGTAAAATTGGATCTGGTACTACGAGTCTGACCTCTTCTGCTGGCAGTAAACGCAAGTGTGATCGCCCTGCGGCTAAGTGTACTACGAGTTCTACAACTAAAAGCGCATCTTCCTCAAACACTGTGCAGGAATCTAGAGAAAAACGTGTCAACAGGATGTTCTTGTCTCCACAAACAAAACTCTATTGTTTCTTCCTTCGACATGCTAACAAGCTTTTTGAGAAGGGGAATCTTCTGCTCCAAAGAGACGAACCCTGTATTCATCTCCTGCACGGAGAATTGAATGGTCTTCTGAAAGATATCTTCGTACGGTTTTTGAAACCATCGGTGTCATCGGTTGCTCTGGTAAATGTACCCTTCTCTGACAGAAATCATCAGAAGAATGATGAGGACCTCATGATTGGGAACGATGCCAAACTGTATATAAGGGAACAAAGGAGTCTCAAGAAATCCACCTTCACTCTGAGTGAGTCAGACATCCAAGGTTTCTTCAGTGCAGTTCGCTTATATTATGAGAAAGCCTGCAATTACATCTTCAAAACCTGGCCGCTAGATGATGAATTAGCCAAGCATGCTCAGGTGCTGGATGTTAAGCTACACCAAGAAGTGGGGTTTGACTGTGTGGAGTTTTTCATCAAGAAATTCCCCTGTCTGTTCAGTGGCGGTGATAGTGACATAGACAGTCTTGAGAGTGAATTCGCTCACTACCAGGCAGACGCCTCCATAGCTACAATTGCTACTGAGACAGTGAGAGTGGATGAGCAGTGGCATCGGATTTCACAGCTCACAGATCCCTGCACTGGTGCCAAGAAGTATCCTAATTTGAGCAAAGTGATGAAGGGAATCTTGGTAATTCCTCATTCGAACGCATCATGTGAGCGGGCACTCAGTCTTGTACGGAAGAATCATACTGAATTTCGTCCCAATTTGAGTGTCAAAACCCTGGAAGCTCTCTCAATTGAAAAACTAGCTCATAGCACCCCTTGCTACCAGAGAGAATACAGCAAAGACATAATCAGAAGGGCTAAAAGAGCCACACAGCTGTCACTCAGCAAAGCTGCCATGGAAAAAGCAAGCAGCAGTAGTACCAGCCAGTAAGGTAAGAAAAATATTGCTTCTTTTGTGCTTTTTGTTAATCTTTGATTGTCCCCTAACTTACTAATATTAACATACATGTAACATTAAAAAGTGCACAATTTTCCCCTTTTGTTCAAAAAGTGGGAATTCTTAACATGTTAAATGCTCCAAAATAGGGCTCAGAGGGCACTAGAGAGAGTCTAGAACCCCAGAGCTTCCAGGGCCCTAAGGCGGGCCCTGGACCCCGCCGCAAGGGTCGAGCGCTCCGCGCTCGAGATGTGCGCTTCGCGCACATTATTTGGTGTTGGTTGAAAATCCTCCCTAATTCTGATTTCCAAAAGTTGGCATCTCTGCAGTATGTACTAAAGTTTGTTCATGGCATTAAAAAAATTGGGCCCGATGGAGCGAGTTTATGGGGTGAGCTCCCCCCCTCCCCCCCCCCCCAAAAAAGAGAGGTATTTTCTTCTCTGAAACTACACGCACAATTCCGATGAAACTTGACCACAACCTTCATCACCCATGATATACCAAATTTTGTTTATGGAATTTTAAAAAAATCGGGGTCTGAGGAGGTTTTTGGGGGAAGGTGGTTTACCCCTCAAAATATGTATTTACTTTCATCACCCGGTATGTACCAAAGCTTGTTCACGCTATTTTTAAAAATCGAGGTCTAAAGAGGTTTAGGGGGGAGGGGTGGTTTCCCCCCAAAATAGGTATTTACTGTACATCACAGATTTGTTTCTGGTAAACACCGTTTAAATCATCATCATAAGACACAGGATTAATCTAAATAATGTAAATCAAATTTCAAAATCCCATTGACTTTTTTCATGTATAAAATGGGGAATATGTTCCTGACAGAAACAAAAATTGGACATTTTTAAAAGAGTAAATTAACTAAAATATTATAGCAATATAATACTATAGCGTCAACGGCTCGACTAACGTCGAGCTCGTAGTGGCGGGAGGTTACAATCCCACAACGTACTGAACGCTTTTTCACAACTGTGGAGATGTTCCGAGTTATGGAGGACTACGCACGCGCAGTTGTGAGAGAGACACTATAATCTTAGCTCTTGTAAAACAAACGGGTTTATTCCCAAACCAGAGATGAATCGGGGAATGGTAATTGCGAGACGATGGTGGATTGGGATAGGGAATAAAGGGGGAACACAGAATCGACAAATAAATAATTATATACAAGCAGAATAAAACCTATGGCGTCACACTCTGGACTCAATCAGACGAGAAAGGGACAAAACCGGGGACTTGGTGGTGGTGGTGGGGAGGATGGCATGGAGCAGCCACGAACTGGTGATGAGATGATAGGCAGGACGACGAACAGGCTCGGGGTGAAGGTGGGCAAGCAAAACCTTCTCCTCCACGAACTCTCCTCAGAGACCCACAACTCTCCTCTACTCAAGGATGATTCTCCACCCCCCCCCCCCCCAAATTCACGATCCTCTCCATCCGTTCTCCTCAGAACTCCCGATCCCTCACTTTACGATCCTCTCTCCTCTCCGAACCCGCCCAATTCAGGCTGCTTCCCTCCTGGGGAAACAAACTTCCCCTCAGGGGAAATCCAAGGCTCCGCCCCTCAGGAACAACAAAACGCTCCTCCCCTCGCTCAACAGGCGATCCAAGGCCCGTCGTTCTCCCTTGCACTGTCTCCCGACGCCATTGGTAGAGGTTTACGTCGGGTTTATACAAACAATGTCCTTAACCATAATCCCTAATTATTACCACGCACCATCCCCTATATGATGCACATTCAAGCGAAACAATCCTTAAGCTGACATGTCCCTACTTATTACATCGAGATGGGCTAACTACCCATACATGGACCATGCTACTCTATACATTCCTATCTGCTCGATGGTAATATCTAAACCCCCTCCCCACCATATACTTAACAGCACCCCACCCCCACCGGAACTGCATCTCCTCAAAGGTTCAATGCAGGGGCAACAGCTCCAGCCTTAGCACTTACAGACTCACAGCTAATTAACCTCAGCAAAATAAATCAGGAGGGGCTGTAGGAAGCAAGTTGTAGCGAATTTACCTAACCTAACCCTTAGTTTTGAACAATTCAAAAATGTACAATTTTTATTTACACTAGTGGTCCGTCATGCTTGTATTAAAAAGCTTATCAAAAAGTATGCCATGTTTATACTAAACAAATGCTTAAAAATAACTAACTTAACACTAAACTGTTTTATCCCACTGGAATGTTTCCCACAACAATATACTTATTGTACATATCTATATTTTATAAAGCGGGAGTGTGTATCTGTCTGTCTGTCTGTCTGTCTGTCCGTCCCCAAACTACTCCCTCAGTTTTGGGTTTAACCCCACCAAACCTGCGGCACGTTTTGGGGTCCCAGCCGGTGTCATAATGTGGGTGGGAGGTTTCACAAATACCTCAATACAATTATGATTTTAACTTTCCATCTGTACAAAGCTGCTCCTTATCCAGATGTAATGCCAGAATGGTGTTTCTTTGGCACATAACTGGTGATGAAGGTTGTGGTCAAGGTTCATCAAAATTTGTGTGGTTTCGGAGAAGAAAGCAAATACCTCTTTTGGGGGGACGACCCCCCCCCAACCCCATTGACC
Organism: Eptatretus burgeri; assembly: GCF_056783735.1. Lineage (NCBI taxonomy): Eukaryota > Metazoa > Chordata > Myxini > Myxiniformes > Myxinidae > Eptatretus > Eptatretus burgeri. The sequence continues at coordinate 26,259,902 of NC_140974.1, read as the reverse complement.
CCAGTGTTTTTTTTGTTTTGTTTTTAACGGTGTGAACAAGCTTTGGTACATCAGGGGTGATGAAGGTTGTGGTCAAGTTTTATCGAAATTATTTGTGTAGTTTCAGAGAAGAAAGCAAATACATATTTTGGGGGCAACCTCCCCGTACACACCCTTCGACCCCACCTTTTTAATGCCGTGAACAATCTTTGGTACATCATGGGTGATGAAGGTTGATGTCAAGTTTCATCGGAATTGTTTATGTCGTTTCTAAGAAGAAATCAAATACTTCTTTCGGGAGGGGGGGGTGGGGCAAACCTCTAAACTCCTTCCATGATATATTTTTTTTTGTAATGCGATGAACAAACTTTGGTACATCACATGTGATAAAGGTTGTGATCAAGTTTAATCAGAATTGCATGTGTACTTTCTAAGGAGAAAGCAAATACTTATTTTGGGGGGGGGAAACCCCTGTAGCCCCCCCCGGGGCCTGATATATATATATATATATATATATATATATATATATATATATATATATATATTTTAATGCCATGAACAAACTTTGCCACATACACGATGATGAACATTGCGGTAAAGTTTCATCGCAATCCGATGTGTAGTTTCAGAGAAGAAGTTGCAAGTATTTGTGGACGGATGGAAGACGCGCCATCCCATAAGCTCCCTGGAACTACGCTCCAGGTGAGTTAAAAACAGGACGCAAAAAACGCATGCACGGAGACGGAAACTCGGAGGAAAAGCTGTAAAATTAGGAGGGATTTGGATGGGGTTGAGGGTAAAAAAGATCATGGTTTTGGATTGGGGATGATCTGAGATGCTGGTAAAGAGCTGTCTTGAAGACCTGGAGGGAAGAATGACATTGATGAGAATGTGGAAGTTGATTCGACAGGCAGGAAAAAGATGAACAAATGCGTGGAGGTGAGCAGTGATCCTGGATTTAGGTAATTTCGCCAGAAGTTGGTTTATGGTGGACCGTGTGAGCCCTGCACAAACCTTGGGGGGGGGGGGGGGGACAAAGAATAGAAAAAGCAGAGGGTGCAAGACGAGAAAGGAAGCGGTAGAAGACAGAGACCCCAACCTGTCTGCGATGGAGAAGTGAGAAGCCCCTCGACTCAGCTTCATAGCGGTAGATTCCAATAATACTTAAAACCTTGGTTCCCACAGCGTCAAGTTGAGCAATACGTGAGCAGGGGAGCCAGCCCAAAGTGGAGAGCAGTACTCTATAATGAAAGCCTTGCCAGTGGATAGGAGTTCAGGTGTGCCAAGGAAGGACTTTGTACGACATTGGATGCCTAATTGGCAGCAGCTTTGGAGGCCAAGTTTGAAATGTGGTTTGCCCAATAAATATCATGGCTGATTGTGAGACCCAGGAGTCTGAATGACTGAATCTTCTCAAGAGGATTGTTAAAAAAAGTAGTTGGGAGGGTTTGCAAGACTGTCCTTTCGGAGAAAGATATTGTGAGAGTTGTCAGGATTGAAAGACATATTCCAAGTGTTTGGTCATCTTGTGGTTTTGTCAAGGTCTGAAGAGAGGGAAGAGGCTGCAGCCAACCTGGCCGATGAATGAGGGATGTCACGGCAGAGGATGCAGTCATCAGTAAATAGATAAAGGGATTTTCCAGAGAGTCAGAGAGATCATTGATGAAGATCAGTAATAGGATTGGGCCCAGAACACTGCTGTGGAACACTCTAGCCTTGACAGAGAGAGGAGATTAAAGGAATCCGTTGAGAGCCACACGTTGCCTCTGCGTTTCCCACCTCCATCAAACAGGTGTGAGTATATTTACTTTCTTGTGGAAGGACGGTGCCACCTCCTTCCTGCAGAATTCCAGACGCTGGTGGACTTTGTCACGGCACATCTAGGCCGTACTGGCTGCAAGCGGTGGCCAGTATGGTCTATTAAGTGACCTACATTGGTGTTTGTATTATTTTTGTCCATTATCTGTAAGTACACACACACATAGTTTTATTTTCTTTAAAAGTTGCTATTTTTGTTTTATATATACCTCCACACCTTTTTGGGGAGGGTGTAGGTGAGGGGTGTTTTCATGATGTTGTTGGGGCTCAGAGAGGGTGTTCTTCTCAGTGTTTCGTTTTTTGTGGGGTGGGGGGGAGGTTGCTGCATTATTATATGTGCATCTGTCGAGGTTAAGTTCTCAATGCTCGGTGAAAGATATTTTGGGGGGTTGGAATTTAGATCACCTTTTATCCTTCTTTTATAAATATGCAAGACCAAAAGGGAGGGTCTACACACGCGAATGTGCGAGATCCTAATACCCCAACGCCGGGAGACCCCTCCCTCACCCGTTCCTCCTCTCCACCCACGGGATGAAGAGACCTCGCCCTCCCTTCGTTGGTACAGAGTGGAAATCGACCTCGCATAAGCCATGGAGGAACTGAGTCGCGTGATGGTCTCCCTGGAAAAGCGTGCATTGTTTGGACTGGACCGCGCGTCACGGGTCCATGTATCCCGGTACTCGCTGTTGAGGAGACGAGCCGCGGTTTTCCGGGCTCGTGTGCTGCTCAAAGCAACGGTCTCTGTGCTGGGCGAGGTACGGGTCTTGCGCTTGGACCTCGACAAGTACCCTCCGGAACCTCCTGAACTTGACCTAGTGGTACAGGTACGGCGTTTTCACCACCATACCTGTACGGTCACGTGGTACCTGACCTAATGGTCACGACGACGATGATGGTGGTGGTGGCTCTCCCACGTCATTATTCATTTTGATCGAGACCCGTTGAACCATGTCAGAGAGCATGAGTTGGTCGACCAGAGCGGCTAAATCACAGACTAGATGTGCCGGTTGGTGGTCCCACTCCCACGGCAATTTGTGCCCCCGTGGTTACCGGTATGGCCTGTATGGTAACAGGTTAACCATGACCAGAGCTTCATGTGGGGCTTGGTGTTTACCTGGTGTCAAAGCCAGGGTCTGCGTCGGCGGATAAACTGTCCCATTGTGATGTAACACCCTACCTGCGACACATCGAAATGCGTCGTCCCTCGGAAAGAGCACACGTACCTGTGAGCTGTCTAGTGTGGGTTCGATTCCTAACCCGACTATAAACCATCAGACAAGTTCTTCACAGGTCGTTGGTTTAACCACAATTTAGCGGTTTAATGTCATGAGCAATCAGGGAATGGCTGTTTCCTTCTAACGACGATATCGACATCCCGTTATGCAGAGAACAACGAATCTGATTTATCAACTATAATCAATTAATAATATTACATAATACATTTGTTTAAAATCATTGGGTGTGCAAATGGTCATGGGCATATGCAGCATGTGCAGGGGAGTGGAGTGAGATCCAGGTGAGCTGTTTGATCGATCAGGCTTCGTGTCCGTTGGATTGCTCAGGTCTCACGATATTGCATGATGTTGAAATGTTTTGGGATTGTAGGGTTCGAGTTTAGCGTTTATATGTTTTGGGGTTAAAAGGTTCGAGTTTAAGGTTTGCATGTTTTGGGATTAAAGGGTTCGAGTTTAAGGTTTGCATGTTTTTGGATTAAAGGGTTCGAGTTTAAGGTTTACTTGTTTTAGGATTAACGGGTTCGAGTTTAAGGATTAAAGGGTTCGAGTTTAAGGTTTACATGTTTTGGGATTAAAGGGTTCGAGTTTAAGGTTTACATGTTTTTAGATGAAAGGGTTCGAGTTTAAGGTTTACATGTTTTGGGATTAAAGTGTTCGAGTTTAAGGTTTATATGTTTTGGGATTAAAGGGTTCGAGTTTAAGGTTTACATTTTTTTAGATGAAAGGGTTCGAGTTTAAGGTTTATATGTTTTGGGATTAAAGGGTTCGAGTTTAAGGTTTACATGTTTTGGGATTAAAGGGTTCGAGTTGAAGGTTTACAAGTTTTGGGATTAAAGGGTTTGAGTTTAAGGTTTACATGTTTTGGGATTAAAGGATTCGAGTTTAAGGTTTACATGTTTTGGGATTAAAGGGTTGGAGTTTAAGGTTTACATGTTTTGGGATTAAAGTGTTCGAGTTTAAGGTTTATATGTTTTGGGATTAAAGGGTTCGAGTTTAAGGTTTATATGTTTTGGGATTAAAGGGTTCGAGTTTAAGGTTTATATGTTTTGGGATTAAAGGGTTCGAGTTTATATTATCCGTTTACATGGGTGTGCAGCTGGTGGCACTCAGCTAAGTTGGTAAGTTAACTGGCATGGAGGTAAGTTCACTAAGTTTATATAATCCAGAACTCTGCCACTAAGCAGATACAAAAACAGAGCATGGAAGAGACAGGCAGAGATAACGTGGGTGAAAGGTGGTGGCGAGTCCAGTTTTAAAGGATCAAAGTCCAGACTTTGTGTACAAAGGGTGAAGCCTCCTCCTTCGTATGGAGAACAAGTCTACAGTTAGCATCATTCTCTGTGGACATGGCTGTACCGCTGATGCAATGCCCCTCTTACCAGTGCACTGGTACTCATTTTGCCGATCTTAGAACTCAGAAGGATGACAGGCTGAGTCAACCCCACCTGGTGTTAATTCAATGTCGAGGCGAGGTCGAACTTAGGACCTTAAGGTCCCAAGTCAGCCACCCTAACCACTAAGCCAATACCAGGTTATGTATGGTGAAGCTGACACAGGCAGTCAGACCGTCACATTCAACAAGTCCTCAGAAGGTGAATCGCCAAAGCATGGAGAAGAACCCGATTCAGCTGCACCATAGATAAGGAAGAAGGGAACTCCAAGCTGAAAAGGATGAGGTGGTGCAAGAACCAGAGAGGTTGGGACTAATAAGGTCCGAGGGTGCGCATCGATGAACACACAGAGGGGCCTTCTCAAAATGGCATGAAAATCACCCAGAATGGCGCCAACGAGGGAATATGAGGAGCAGCGTTGAAATAGTCGGCAAGAGAACAGGAGTGCCATATCTGACAGGAAGTCCCACGGATAGTTGAGGCAATTCAGGTGAGACTAATACCTGCACAGGTATGTAGAATAAGAGAAAGAAGCTGAATCTTCACCGACCAGCACACAGCGGGTTCAAGTGTAGGGGAGAGAGAGGAGCAAGATGGTCCCTTTTTTGGTTTTGCCCATTTTGCCGTCAGATGATTTGCCAGCCAAACACCATTCAATTGCCATTCGTTAGTCCATCTATCGCCCCAAGTAACTGCCCAATTTCGAGAATATTAGAGATTATTGAATGTCTATAAAAGGCAATTCAAAATTTGTGGTTGAAATGCTCAACTTGCCCCCACCCCTGGAACAAGTCGATCATCACTATGGGGAAGGATGGTCATGGTCCTAAGGAAATGCAAGGACGGTCTAAATAAACGATGTGTTAGAATTTTAATGAACGGAAAAGAATTCTTCATTAATATGTATGTATATATCCATCAAGGATACCAACATAATATTTCCAAAACATTGTCCCATACACAAGCGGATACGAACGTCCATTTTCATGTCATTTATCTTTGTGTTCCAGTCTTAATGTCGAAATTCACAACTCCCACTGACTGAGATCAATTTTGAATACCAGTTGCTTTGATTTTCTCTGGCTTCCCTTTAAAAATTCGGGTGGAGGTAGTTTTTTAACGATGTACTTGGAAAAAGTCCCACAATCTGTCTCGTCCACGATGAACGTAGGTCGATCGAAGTTCATATGAGAAGGTACTTTGCGGAGAAACTCCCTCATATCCATCGTCGTCGATTGCTTCTACACACACTATGTACAGAATTGATCACGCTTTTTTCCCATCTATTTTTGTAATTACAAAGTCTCCTTCAATAACATCATTATTGTCATCTGATCACCTGATCAACTTGCCCCACAACCAAGTGATCATCCTGCCCCACCACCACCATTTTTACAAAATTGTCTGCATTCATAAGTTACAGCAATGAGCGAGGAAAAACATACACGCAATATGGGCATATAAGCTACGTATCTACCTATATACAGATATCGTTCCTACTACACTTGTTCATAGAGATAATACATACTCACCGATGATTCGAAAGTTTTCTTTTATCAGAAAAACATCATTTTCCTCCTGAAAAACGAACGCAGCGTTTTTTCTCGTCTTGCGCCTTCAACAGTGGAATTGTAGTTAATTGATCTATCGTTGAGTGGCGCCACTGTCCAATGCGAGCTTTATTTGAGTCGTGAGAGGGGGGTGATCATCTTGCCCCAGGGATCATCTTGCCCCACTCTTCCCGACCCTCGATTCCTCCTTTACTGGGTATGTCGGTTTGTAAAAGGACACGAGCAGGGTACAGTACCACTCTTCGACTGGTTCGTAGATGTCTCACCTCAAATGAGCAATTATTTATTTTGGGTGTGAATTGTAAGTAACGGGAATCCAACGTAAAGTGATGATGTGGACCGTGACACGTGGTACACGTTTACCTGAAAAACAATGGCGGTCCGCTCAGAGGAAGAACGATCATTGGTGATTGAAATTGTCAAATACTCCGCCATTTCATGTCAGGTCGTTTTGTAAATGCTGTCATACACAGCTTCAACATGTTTATCGTCAACGTGACACCAGCAATGTCGGTGTTTGTTTGTGAAAGTTAAGATTACCTCCAGAAAACCGTGTGAGAACACTCCAACTCGGGATTCAAGTATCGAAACAGAGCATGGAAGCTGAAGAGGACGTTCCACGTCTTCCTCTCCTCGTCGTCATCCTTCTCTCCTCCTTCCGTTCTAAAACTCTCTTTCCTTTTCTTCATCGTCGCCGTTATTTAACAGCAAATGTAACCTTTTCCAAGCATAATTAAATAAATATACTGGTCCGTATGCACATACACATACACATACACATACATACACATACACACACACTTACTCAGTTATAGGCATATAGGATAACATGTCCTACTTTTTCTGTTTTTACCTTCCAGAAGGTAAGAGACCGTACCGGAGGAGGGTGTGGAAGGAGGTATCCCCTCCCATGGTAAGAGGTGCCATCGTTTAGTGGCATGAACACTTGAGTGGTAATCGAAAAATCCTGGCTTCAAATCCATCAAGGCGCTTATGTCATTTGTGAAGGCATATGTTGTTGTCTGCATTCATTCTCTCTAGCAAGGTGTATAAAAGGGTACCTGAGAGGGTGTGAAAGCTTATGTAGAATGGCCTTGACCTAACCCACGTGAAGCCTCTTGCGCATGCGCTGTGTGTTTCCATCGACTTGGTGTGACTCGATGGGCACTTTTAACCTGCCGTTGCTAACGAGAAATCTATGGTTAAAATGGTCCTTTTAACGTAATTTTTAGCATTTAGATGAAAGAGTGGAAATTGCAAAATGGTTAACCGTAATTATTCCGTTCTTGAAAGTAAATTGGACTCACGGGAATGTAGGAAATACGAGAAATATCCGTGGATGAGAGGAAGTGGATTCGTACCATTTCCTGTGAATACAATTACCTGGCGGTGGCTGTGGTTATAACACACACACACACACACACACACACACACACACACACACACACACACACACACACACACACACACACACACACACACACACACACACACACACACACACACACACACACACACACACACCTGAATGCTTCTCCTTTCACCAACAGATGCAAAAGTCTAATATAATTTTTGTTGTGGCCCCGGATCCAAACCTAAAAGAAGATATATTTATAACGGCCCTCACAGCGAACACAACTCCCACCCCCTCTCCTCCCAAACACGATTAATAGTAAATATCATCATTTTAAACTTACCCTGTACATCGACAAGCCCCAGATATGACCTTCCCATTCATGTTAAGAAGCACGAAGGTTTGGGTAGAGCACGCCCGTCTACGGACCTTCAGCTCAAAAACAGGAGCTACTTTCTGAGGAAGTGTTAAAATGTTATATTTTAGAAAGGATGGTGAGTTCTCTCGCTTCAGTCCCTGACTCTGCATGTTTTCCAATGAACTGTCAGAGCTTCTTGTATCTCCCTCTAATTTCTGCTTCCAACAGGAAACCGAAAACCTGTGTAAAACATGCGACCTTCTGCCTGCTGCCATGGAAACAGATCAGGCCACACGTGTGCTGGAGCAGGCCCGACTCGAGTTGCAACGGCTGGTGAGCCTCCTGGCATTGGCTGGGGAAACCTCTGGGGCGCGTGCCGCCACGCGCAGACTCCGCGCCCTGTACGAGAATCTGTCCTTCCCCGAGGGTGCAAGCCCAGCCGGATTGTCAACCCGGCCTCCCCCGATGGAGCCGTGGAAACCGGTGACTGCCGGAGCGGCCTGAACCGTTCTGGAGGCTCCACTTTGCGGTTGCGCCTTCATTTTTAAAGCTGAGCAATGTCACACAATATCTCATCTGCGAGGTCTTCCCCCTTTGTTGGTCTTCAAGCAGGAATTTGTGACAAAAGAAGAAATGGTGTTTTTCTATTAGATTTTACTGCTGACTGACTATTTCAGTTCTTACATCTGTTTGATAATTAAACAAGGACGGAACTCGGTAGAGCGCAGATCTCCACCAGGCTGAACAGTTTACGTTTTGTATCCCACTGATAGTTTACGGATCTGAGTCAGACCGAAACCAAAATCGAATCAGCTTGTTCTTGTCACCTACCCACCTCCTACCAAGTTTTGTCATAATTCGTCCACATCTTCTTGAGATACTAGTGGGCCTTGAGATACTTGATGATGTGTTGGTTCATTGGACCAAATTTTAGTGGTATTCACAGCCTTGTTGCATACCCACCTGCTGTACTTCTTGAGTATTAGCTTGCCTTTCACCAAACCCAGATGTGATTAGGTCAGGGCAGGGATTATATGTTCGTTATTATTATTATTGCCAAAGCGAGTTGCACAATTGCACGCATTACTTACTATTGCTCTTGTTATTAATGTTGTTAGTATTAATTAATATATGGTTCATTACAATGTTATTATTTTTATTATTTATTTTGTAATTAGAAGGCAAGGCAGTAGACGGACCTATTAAGCTGCTCTATACACCTGAACATGGTGTGCATTTAAAACATGGGAATTCTTCTTGGTTATTTGTAGCTAATTTGCCTAATCAAGTGAAGAGATCATGGTGATCATTTCAGTGTGTCACAATCCACATCAAAAAGCTGCAGTAGAACTCCACAAAAAACATGCCTCACACACACGCACACACACATGCATCCATTTGCAGTGGAAAGATGATGTGATTATATCATTTTTTGGCCCCATCTCTCAATGGTGTAGAATCACTTGAAAATTTGAAATAATTCTTGAATCTGGATCTTCACCAAAATCTAATCAATTCGTCCTTGTCACAAACACATGTCCACCAAATTTCGTCCGAATCTGTCCACAAATATTTGAGATATCGTGCTCACACAGACAGACAAACGCGTGAAAGAAAACAAAAAAAAACAAAGTTGGTGGAGGTAATTAGTATGAGCAATGGCTGAAAAATGCATGGCGACCTTGGGTGTAAACAATCCCTAATTAGAGAATTCATAAAATGTGATACATCACGCAGTGTAACTTAAATTTTAATCAAATAATAATTTAAACGATCGTTAAAAAAAAAAAAAATTTAAAACAAAAGTTTAGTCCTATTGAAGTAATCCAGAAGCAGTCCCTTATACACCACTAAAAGTATGTCCCTTTGTCCATCCCACCTGTGGTCTGTCCCTCCGTCCACCCTTATACACCACTAAAAGCACGTCCCTTTGTCCATCCCACCTGTGGTCTGTTCCTCCGTCCACCCTTATACACCACCAACAGCACATCCCTCCATTCATCCCACCTGTGGTTTTTCAGACTTTTATCCCACACCATTTAACATATTCAACTGAAACTTGGTACATGGCTTTATTACGATGAGGTATAGAATAAGTTCGAGTTTCAGGGTGTTTTGTCAATTTTTCAGACTTGTGCCCTTCTTAAACTCAGAAAATATCACATATAGGGGTATAGGGGACATGTATTGCAAAGCGATTCTTGCTCTTCTTGTTAATTGAAGTACGTACCTGTGCTGCAAAACTGGAGTACTTGGTAGTATTATGACAGGTGATTAGTGTTATAGTGTTCAAGTATACAATTAAATTTAAATACAATAAAGATTTTAACAGTCGTACAAATCAATTAATTCAGGTTTTGCCGCCATTTTCCGTAGTGTCTGTTACATCACCTTATTTAACACATTAGTTGAGTTCTTCTTGCCTGTTGTTTGTGTCCTTTATAAACGTCCTTAAAAAATAGTAACTTTCCTGTTTGGAATGATTTTCAATTTTGTTTAACTGCTAGATAGGAAAACAGAGTAAAACTAGAGGGGGAGCACTCGGTAGAGTGCAAAACCTCCGCCGCCAATACTGCTGGGTCACTCAAGTGAACCTTATATCTTATTCATTAAATATGACATCAACAGTGCTGACAGAGTTATAGTTCTTTTCTCCAACATTTTTTTTTGGGGGGGGGGGGGGGTTGGAAATCACTTAAAACATGTAGAAATGCAAAAACAAAAATTCAAATATTTTTTCAAAATGGCCACCATAGCAGCCATATTGGACTTTGGACCAAGTCCAAAATCTAATGACATGATCCTTGGACCATACCTAATCCCCTCACCAAGTTTCGTCGAAATCCGTCCAGGAGTTTTTCCGTAATACTGTTCACAAACAAACAAACAGACAGGGGTGAAAACAGTAACCTCCGTCCATCTTCGATGGCGAAGGTTAAATATTATCTCACTTCTCTGTGCGCATGACCAGGACAAATTCAGAGCCAAAGTATGGTATAAGGAAAAACTTGTCTTTCTATTCATGTTCTGATTTGTGTTCAAAATATAACATTCGATTTAAATAAGTTGTTCTTCGATCATAAACTGGTGAGACGCACAGATGGACGGACATGAACCAATTAGTTGGTTTATGCCGCTTTTCGATTTGTGTGTGTGTGGGGTAAAGATGCACAGGTAATATCAACCAAGCTCCTTGTTTAGAAAAATAAAACCTAAATACAATTCGCGGTGAAACGGGATGCAAATCCCAGGGAACAGAGTCTAAATCGCAGATAATCTGAGTTAATATCCCATGGAGCCCGAGAAAAATCCCAGGAAACATGAGTCTAAATCCCAGAAAATCTGAGTTAATATTCCATGGAGCCCGAAAAAAATCCCAGGGAACAGTCTAAATCTCAGATAATCTTAGTTAATATCCCATGGAGCCTGAGAAAAATCCCAGGGAACATGAGTCTAAATCCCAGATAATCTGAGTTAATATCCCATGGAGCCCGAGAAAAATCCCAGGGAACATGAGTCTAAATCCCAGATAATATGAGTTAATATCCCATGGAGCCCGAGAAAAATCCCAGAGAACCGGGGTTAATAACCTCGGGAACATTGGCTCAAATCCCAGTGAACTCAAGTACAACTAGAGGGGGAGCACTCGGGAGAGTGCAAAACCTCCGCCGCCAATACTGCTGGGTCACTCAAGTGAACCTTATATCTTATATAACCTTATATCTTAAAAAATCAATTTTGTTGAAAAAAAAGTTGCAAAAATTATTTTTTCTCTAACAATTATTTTTTTTTTTGGGGGGGGTTGGAAATCACTTAAAACATGTAGAAATGCAAAAAAAAAAAACTTTTTTTTTGGGGGGGGGAGTAAAAAAAAAATTGGGGGGGGGGACCAAGTCCAAAATTTAATGGCATGATCCTTGGACCATACCTAACCCCCCCCCCCACCAAGTTTCGTCGAAATCCGTCGAGTTTTTCCGTAATACTGTTCACAAGCAAACAAACAAACAAACACACAAACAAACAGAAAGGGGTGAAAACAGTAACCTCCATCAATCTTCGAAGATGGCGGAGGTTAATTACCAGTGAACCGGGGTTACAATTCCAAGGAACACGGACTATTATCCCAAGGACATAGGTTTAAATCCCAGTGAACCCGAGTACAATCCCCAGTGATGTGGGGTTTAAATCCCACGTACCAGGTGTATTTTGTCCGTCGTTTATAGAATTAATGTAAACGGTAAACCGTTGTTTAAACTAATGGATCATTTGCCTTGCATGTGATTTATGTCTGAACTCCACCTGATTCGAAGAGAAATATAGAAATATCATACATAGTATATAATAATTAAAGAACTCGATTCACCCAGTCCAAACTCCTTTGTTTTCATGGATTGTCTGCCTTCCTTGATTAAATCTTAACCACAACAAACTTTCCCTGCTTAGTCAGGCAACGCAGGCCCCTTCGGCTTCGGGTCGTTTTATGATGATGATGATTATGATGAACCGTTTTGAAATGACAATGTCGTCTCGTCCTGATGTACTGTACACAAAGACACAAAGACACAAAATGAAATGAACTTTCCTGATGAGATCACCTGCTCGAGTTTGATTAACATTAAGCTCACATGATTCACAGGTGCAGCGTCCCAACATGTATTAGGAGCTGCTCAGGCTTGTTTGTTATTTTCATTTTGATTATAATCAGATGTGGGAATGACGTTTTGGCTTGGGCTTGGGGAGTGTGGGATGATGAAGGGCGAACTTGTAAAGAGAGCGATGTTTCAGTTTTGTAATTGTACCTGTATATTAAAAAAAAACCACATACACCATTTGGGGAAAATGGAGTTCTTTTCTACACGAATTAAGTCCTCTTATACCATATGTAAAAAACGAGTAGTCTAAATGTTATAACCTATACCTTGTTTCCATGTAGAGCTCTGAACCGAGGTTCACCTGCAGCTGCAACGAAGAGGCGTCAAATTGGAGGTGAGTAAAAAAATACCGTATACTTCCCCTCTTGGGTTTATCTAAATTCTAGAAGCTTGTTGAAAAGGTAATCTTGGACTAGATGTAGAAAATCCCTAAAGATGCACAAATAATGTAAACAAAGATCCTTATGGAGAGAGATAAAAGCCGATTACAATTCCCAGTGAAAAGGACCATCTGGTAACCTTCCTCCACCCCTTCCACTTTCTAAACGAACCTCTTGAGGAAGTTCAGTCATTCAAACTCCCGGGTCTCACCATCAGCCATGATCTTTCTTGGGCAAACCACACGTAACGTGTAAGCTGGCCTCCAAAGGCAGTTGCCAGCTGGGCATCTTCCGTCATACAAGGTACTTCCTTGGCACACCTGAACTCCTATCCACCTACAAGGACTTTGTCCGCACCGTGATGGAGTACTGCTCTCCATTCTGGGCTGGCTCCCCTGCCTCAGATCTTGCTGAGCTTGATTTCTTGGAAACTAAGGCCTACAAGATCATTGGAATCTCCCACAATGAAGCCGAGTCGATGGTTCTATCACTTTGCCATCGTAAACAGGTCGGTGGTCTCTCTGTCTTCGACCTCCACCTCTCCGGTCTTCCACCCTCTGCTCTTTCAGCGCTCTATCCCCCCCGATTAATACAGTCCACCATCAACCCCCTTTTGGTTCCTATTTTTTCTCACCTGTGGAACCAACTTTCATATTCCCTTTGATCTCATTCTTCCCTCCAAGTCTTCAAGACAGCTGTTCAACACCATCTCAGATAATCCCCCATTCAAAACCATCAACTTTTCTACCCCCATTATCCCCCCCAATCTCCTAAATTCCAGTTTTCCTTCCTGAGAGTTTCGCCTTCTGTATCCACTTTGTCCACCCCAGGCATCATTTTCTGCCCACTCCACCAAGTCCTTTCCACACACATTATTTGTCCAAGTCTGCCTCAACCTTGTCCTTCAACTCCACTGTTGGGGTGTCTCTCTCTCTCTCTGTCTCTGTCTCTCTCGATCCGTTCAGTGTACAAAGTGTACTAACTCTTCCACGAACCTTGACCAGTGTCGACGCATAGTCTGAGACGTTGGTGGTTCAAAACCCGGCCAAGTCATACCAAATAGCACATGCTGCTTCCTTGCTTGACATTCAGCATTTCAAACGTTAAGCGCATGGACAATCCCCATAGGTTGGCTTCCATGGGGAGGAGGAAATTCCTCCTGAGGAAATGCCCCAATGAGTGCGGTGAGAAAGGCGGTGCCATTGTTGTGCTGTCGCAAGTACCCAGAGTTCCCCAAGCTCAGTGGCTGTGTTTGTTTCGTCTAACAGTGTTGTGTTGTGTCACGTGTATTCCTCTATCTGTTCATGTGTGGGTGTGGCAGCTTCACTGTGGCAATAGCTCATGTTTAAAAAAAACAAACCCAAAAACCCAATACACTAACCCACATTTTCACTCCTAACACCGACTGCAAGCTAAAGTGACATTGAATATACCACACCTCACACAAAATAATGACAAATGGAAAACAACTTGCAGCTTCTGCCATAAGTGTAAGTAGTGCTGAATCCACTGATAGATATCTCCAAAATCTTAGATTTTCAATGCTGTTTGTCTGTCTCGCCATGACTGCAATTGTTTGATTGTGAGATCTCCTGTGTGTTTGTGCAGTCTTTTCCTGTGCACCTTTAACCACTGTAGCCCGAGGTTCGACCGTGCCACTCTCTCGCCAAAGGTTCGACCGTGCCGCTCTCTCGCCAAAGGTTCGACCGTGCCGCTCTCTCGCCAAAGGTTCGACCGTGCCGCTCTCTCGCCAAAGGTTCGACCGTGCCGCTCTCTCGCCAAAGGTTCGACCGTGCCTATCCCTCGCCCGAGGTTCAACTGTGCCGCTCTCTCGCTCGAGGTTTGACCACACACCCCTTTGCCCACACTGCCCACTTTCCTGAGGGTCGACTGTGCTGCTCCCTCACCCGAGGTTTGACCACGCCTTTCCCTCGCCCGATGTTTGACAGTGCTGCTCTCTCGCCCGAGGATCGACCGCACCACTCCCTCGCCCGATGTTCGACTGTGCCGCTCTCTCGCTCAAGGTTTGACCACACACAACCTTTGCCCACACCGCCCACTTTCCTGAGGGTCGACCGTGCTGCTCCCTCGCCCGAGGTTTGACCACGCCTTTCCCTCGCCTGAGGTTCGACCACGCCTTTCCCTCTCCCGAGGTTTGACCATGCCGCTCTCTCGCCCGAGGTTCGACCACGCCTTTCCCTCGCCCGAGGTTCGACCACGCCTTTCCCTCGCCCGAGGTTTGACCATGCCGCTCCCTCGCCCGAGATTTGACGATGCCGCTCCCTCGCCCGTGGTTTGACCACGCCTTTCCCTCGCCCAAGGTTCGACCGCACCGCTCCCTCGCCCGAGGTTCGACCACGCCTTTCCCTCGCCTGAGGTTCGACCACGCCTTTCCCTCGCCCGAGGTTTGACCATGCCGCTCTCTCGCCCGAGGTTCGACCACGCCTTTCCCTCGCCCGAGGTTCGACCACGCCTTTCCCTCGCCCGTGGTTTGACCACGCCTTTCCCTCGCCCAAGGTTCGACCGCACCGCTCCCTCGCCCGAGGTTCGACCGCGCCGCTCCCTCGCCCGAGGTTCGACCACGCCTTTTCCTCACCAGAGTTTCGACCGCATCACTCCCTCGCCCGAGGTTTGACCACGCCTTTCCCTCGCCCAAGGTTTGACCACGCCTTTCCCTCGCCCGAGGTTTGACCACGCCTTTCCCTCGCCCAAGGTTCGACCGCACCACTCCCTCGCCCGAAGTTCGACCGCGCCTCTCCCTCGCCCGAGGTTCGACCACGCCTTTCCCTCGCCCGAGGTTCGACCACGCCGCTCCCTTGCCCGAGGTTCGACCACACCGCTCTCTCGCCCGAGGTTCGACCACACGCCTCTTTGTCCGCACTGCCCACTTGCCCGGTTTGGCCGCGATGTCCCCTCGTCCGAATTTTGACCACTCTACCCCCCCCCCCCCAGCTCTTAGTAATTTTCCTCTTTTGATAAGTTCGTCTCTTGTTGAAGTGCAGTACTTATTTGTTTTGGAATCATTAACCTCCGCCATCGAAGATGGATGGAGGTTACTGTTTTCACCCCTTTGTTTGTTTGTTTGTGAACAGTATTACGGAAAAACTCCTCGACGGATTTCGACGAAACTTGGTGGGGGGATTAGGTATGGTCCAAGGATCATGCCATTAGATTTTGGACTTTGTCCAAAATCCAATATGGCCGTTATGGTGGCCATTTTGAAAAAAATATTAGAATTTTTTTTTTTTTGCATTTCTACGTTTTAAGTGATTTCCAACCCCCCCCCCCCAAAAAAAAAGTTAGAGAAAAAAAATTTTGCAACTTTTTTTCAACAAAATTTCGATTTTTTTTTTTTTTTTTTTGCATGTCTACATGTTAGAAGTGATTTCCAACAAAAAACATGCCAAAATTATAATTGCGGCTGATTTTGGAACTTCAGGTGGATATACCCACGTAAAATCAATTTCTGTCTCAAGGAATCTAGTTATGACGAATGAATTGAGTATGTAAAAGGGAAAGTTGCAAACTATAACTCTGTGAGCACTGTTGACGTCAAATTGAATGAATAGGATATCAGGTTCACTTGAGTGACCTAGCAGTATTGGCGGCGGAGGTTTTTCACTCTACCGAGTGCTCCCCCTCTAGTTTGTCTTGTCTTCATTTTCCTGTTTGACTCGCTCTATTTCCTTTACTAGATCTTTGGATTGGTGTTTGTGGATTTCAGATGCCACCACGGTGATATTCCTTCAATGACACTCTCGAAATTTAAATGTATTTGTTGGTTCCACAAACGGTCCCCACCCCAACCCCACCCTCCATAGAACCTATTGTCATATGGAGGATGATCTACTTCTGCTCCAAATCCCTGTGTTTGAACTCTTCCTTCTTTCTGAAGCTGGAAGGAGAGTAAAGAGGTGTGTGCTCTCGCCTGTGAGCTCGAATCTCGACCCAGCTATAAACTCCCATCCTGGTATTTCAGTCGGGGCGAGGCATCCATGTATGTGCCGTTCCTCGGATGAACATTAAACGGGAATCATGTCTGGTGACAGTTGATGGACGTTAAAGATCCCACGGTGTCCTCCTTCTCGACCAGTCAGGAAATTATCACCGGCACTCAACAAATTCCTGTTCAATGCACATGGGAGCTAGTGTATATCAAAAGAACATCAATACCTCGGTAAATGATGGAACAAGCAGCTGAATTCAGCATTCACTCTGACTCGAACACGCATTCGTGAACAACTCGCTCGTGTGTGCTTGAAGCACGGTTTGTGTTATGGAGATGGCTCTTCTCGGTCCATCGTGAGGTCACTTAAATATTGGTGACTTTTTTTAAAAATCGTAATGAAATCAAACTTCTGCGTAACTCAAAAATCTCTCAAACTTTTACTGCCAAGCTAGAGGTGTACGTTTGTAAATTTCCAAGTTTAAAACACGCAGCAGTTTTAAGGATTCAAGGATGATGGGATTGGGTCCACCAAGACATATGGAGTAAAAAATAAAAAAAATGAAGGAAAATAAATAAAAAGAGCAGGTCGACACCCATCATGCAGTGCAGCTCCTACTTCAGAAAAATTCCACACATGCTTTCATCACATGGTCTCGCACTGTTATGCATGTGTGTGAATGGGTGTGGGTGACTCTTCACCATAGAGCATGGCCCATGCTTGCAGATGGGTTATCTACAGCTGTGGGTAGGTTTTGCACCGGGTGTAACAAAACATAACTTTGGTCTTTAAAAACAACTCCGATGTTTATACTTTGGACCGATTGAGCAGATGATCCAACCTCTTACTCAAAACCACCCTGACATTTGCTCCCTTGTTCTGTTACATGCACTTAATTAAATCATTCTCACGTCTCTGTGACGTCATAGGTCTTCCAGGTGATATTGTCCTGTTCAAAGGCTAACTGGGGTCAAGTGGTATTTGCTATTTTGAGATTCTGTAGTTCGAACTGCACGTTTCAGTGGAAATGTCTTCACACCGAGGACGAGTGTCCCTCGGTCTAAAATCCGGGTGACGACCCTGTTGGTGATACTGCGGTAATCTTCAATACAAATAAGGTTTACGTCCAAACCACGAGCCTGGAGCTTGACCACAAACTGCTGCTTGGGTTTCCTCGTTCTGCCTTTTTGGACATTTTACCTGCGAGGAAGAGCAAGACGTCTCATGAGACAAGAGGGGACGTCATTGTGGATCGGGTTCATGATGGAGTTCACACGAAGCCACGACAATGAGATTGAGGAAGGAGTGAAGAAACTTTCCACCCACACTGTACTCTAGATACTTTGTCAAAAATTTTTAATCAATTGCAAAGAGGATTATCTGCTGTTATTCATGGAATTTTAGATATTTCATGTTATTCTTGGAAAGATCAGCTGTTTATTCCATAAAAAAGATTTTTAGATAAAGTCCAGGCACATGGAAGAGTGAGGTGACAGAAGGTAGAAGGTAATCCATCGGCATATGGACAAGGAGATTAATGTGAAGACAAAAGTTTAAAGCATCTTCTCTTTAAAATGACCCCTTTACGTTTCAACCCCTCCCCCCCATCCCCCAACATTCCAAAGCGAAAGAGAAAGAGAGAGTTTTGAAAGGGAGTTTTCTGCCAATCACACATTTGCACTCTGGATAGTACAGTACATGGTAATGGTGCAGGAATTGCAGCAGGTCATTATAGGACTGAATGAAAAGGCATTGGGGCCTCTTCATGAGTCTCCCTTTCCAATATTGCTTCCATGGATGGCTCTGTACAATCATGCAAATTAACTGAGATGGAGCTCAGTGTACCTTGTGGACATGCAACAAGTTGAGACAACAGCACCTGTTTTTATGCCTCCGCTGACGAACTCACCGGAGGCATGATGTTTTCAGGTTGTCCGTCCGTGCTAATTTTTCACTGCAACTGCTTATCCGATTGACATGAATTTTTCACCATGTACAACGTGAGTAGTGTGACTACATGCGACTGTGACTACACGAGTAGTGCGACTACTCATGTACAACGCTTAATGATTTTGACGTCATAGATCACAGGGTGTGGCAGCCGTGTTGGAAAAAAAGAACTTTGGACCTCTATTTCCAAAAACCCGCCCATGGGAAAAAAAAAAACATGAAACTTCGCACATGTGAAGTACTCCCCCATAGGAAATGAGTGATTTAAAAAAATGATGTCAGAGGTGGCTTCATTACGATGTCATAATTGTATACATCAAACTTTCTGAAAAATTTTGAGGGACATCTCGGGCTAAATTGTATGGGGGAAAAATTATGACATCGGTCCTGTGTTTTGGCAGCCTTTTTATATTTTTATTTTTTAACATAAAACCCTTCAAAAATGTTCTCCAAAACGGCTGAGCAGATCGAGGCAAAACTTTACGGGTATGATGGCCTCGCCAGAAGAAACAAAACGTTCTCCACCTATGACATCAGATGTCACATGGTTTGGCAGCCATCTTGGATTTACCCGAAAACCTTAAAAATCAACTTCTCGAGAATGGCTTGACAAGATCGAAGGGAAACTTCACCCACATGTTCCCCAAATCTTGGGGATACCAGGGTGTTCACAAATAATAGGTCACATGGTCTGGCAGCCATATTGGATTGAATGAAGATCTTTCGCAATGATATGTGCACTTGAAAATCCCTGCACACCAAACAACACCTGTACAGCGTAAAAAATCATGTAACCTGTCGATTTGACTTTTGGCAGTTCACAGTTCAGATAACCACCCCCCCCCAGCTGTGCTTCAAGTTATTGTTGTGGCAGTGGAGGGCATGGGGGAGGTTGGGGTGGTATAAGGGGTTTGAATCCCAGTTTAGATGTTTTTTTTTAACATTATACATTTTTCCAATCGTTTCTTTTAAATGAACAGATTGTTGCCAGCTTTTCAAATCAAACCAAGTTTTTTTTTGTTTTTTTTTTTAACTAAAGGTGCAGCTTTGCATTCTCAAGTTCTGAGTTCACTAGAAATAGAAAGGGGGGATGGGGACACTAAAACCAATCTTTTATAAATGAGTTTCTAGTGTGGGGGTGGGAGAGGAAATCCTAAAAATCGTCGATAACATGATGAAAACATACACACACAATCATGGATCAGAGCGCAGGACCACTATCAAGGCACAACCCTCGTGGAAAGTTGGGGGGGGGGGGGGTTAGTAGTGAGTGGTGAGGCAGCGAATTGAATACCCGTAGCAGGTCCTCTCAATTCTATCATCGGGCAATGAACTCAAATGCACTCCATTCTCAGCAGTTTCTTTTGAAGAGGTCATTCAGCCCATCATGTTACCTCCCTACCTATATCATGCTGCTCAACACCAGTCTCAATCACCATCCACACATAAGCTACCTACAAGTCCTGACAATATCTCCATACCCCTCTATGTCCAATGCTTCTCGGTACCTATCTAATTCCCATTTAAATCTACCTCCACGTTCATTAAGCGGATGATTAAACAGGTAAGGGGGAGATGGTGGGGCAAAGATATTTTGCTCTTGACGTGTGTGTGTTGGGGGGGGGACACCAAAACTACATTGTTTATTCAGTTTCCAGTTACATCAGCAGATGTGTGGACTTACTACATTAAAATTGATGAAAATGAAGGTTTATTTAAAGTTATTGTACAAAAAAGAACAAGAAATATTGTTGCACACAGGTTGATAAATCTCGATCAATGACGGACACAGGTGAGGCGCGACTGGTCGTACGACAGGGATGGGTAAGAACCGAGTTCAAAAGAAGATTTGCCAGAAAAGACTGGCTCTGAAGCACATGGCGTGCATGACCGCTTGACCGGCCTCACTTACAAGTCCGCTGAATCAGGTGGACAGTCCACAAAGTCAGCCAACATTGCATTCTTACCTTCAATGGAAACCTGAAATAAAACACAAGACAAGTTAAAACGTTATGCGTGATTTACATGGTCTGAGGATCATTTGAGTTGCAATTCACGCACACAAGTGGAGACAAATGCATGAGCAAACATTGAACTTGACTTCAGACAAGTTAGTGGCAAGTGCCGTTGAACTTCCTGAGGCACTTTGGGTACCAGCGGTCGTCCACTTTTCTCTCTGCCCTCGAAGGCAATTAAGGAAGAATTCCCTTGTCCCCGTGGATACCAACCCATGGGGTTTCTCCATGCTTTCTAGTCAAAATGGTGAGCAAGCTTGGAAGCAGCATGTACCACGTTTAAAATATTTGGTACAACTATAGGCAAAGGTTGGAATCGAACTGCCAACCTTCCAGACACTCTAATCATCCCAACTCTAACTGGTTTGACCTCTGGCTTTCACATTTAGTTTGTCCTTGTCAAAACCATTATAAAAATACGGTACATCGAGACGCGAGGTTGTTGTTTGCTGTTGGCGAGTGCATATTGGACTGGAATTCAATTCTAAATTCAGCACATGAGGTGCACCATTACTGAGGCACGGTTATGCTGCTGATGCAGTGCCCTCGACTCAAGGTAAAGCTCTACTAAAGTAATGCAGCCAATTTTGACCATACAATCAATTCTGGAAGCTTGAGATTAGCAGAGAGGTGCTGAGTTTAATGAACTAGAGGACAAAGGGTGGGAGTACCCATGTCAGCCCAAACAGATGGCTGCTTAGTATTCAGGGAGTCAAAGAAACATAGAATTGTCAAGGAGAGCAGAGGATGAGTCATGAGGTGAGGAAAGTGTGCGATAGAGACGCCACACCGTAATCACGAATATTGTAATAACCTCAGTGCCAAGACCAATCGATGAGTGAAGGGAAAAATGGGCACACCCAAACGTTCAATGTCATGACCAACTGGGTGAATATTGCTGACATAACTACAGCCACACAAGCTCTGTTTATTATAGTAGACTATCCGAAACGCCGTCACAGACGGATTCCGTTCCATGAGCCCAATATGACAACAGTGGCGGCTCTTGTAAGAGCCGGATCCCAGGCGATGTACTCCATGGCCTTACCCAATGAGGCCTACAAAACGTCCTTGTACACGACATTTTTGGTGTACACTACTCCTTGTGAAGAAGTCCCCTGATTTGCGCACGTGTGTACTTTGACGTACAAACACCGTATCAAAACTTCTCAGGTCACAGTACCAAGAAAAACGTGACGCAACCGCTAGAAGCACAAAATTGGTCCTTCAGTATTAATATTGAGATACAATGTTTCTTGTTACATATTTTGTGTCAAATTCACATTCTGATGTAGTCAGCATGTGCAGAAGAGGGTTTTACATTGCAGATGCTATTTTCGAGGGGTGGAATTACACCGCTCAGCAGTAACGGTCTGTCGACGACAGACGTAACTGTTACGTAACAGACGTAACACTCGGTAGAGTGCAAAACCTCCGCCGCCAATAGTGCTGGGTCACTTAAGTGAACCTGATATCCTATCCATTGTAGGTCAAAACGGATCAGACTCTACTGAACCACGATTGAATAAACTAAACTAGATTGACGCGCATGTAGAAATGCCAAAAATAAATAAATAAATAAAATCGAAATTTTTTTGAAAAAAAAAGTTGCAAAACTTGTTTTTTTTTCTCTAACAAATTTTTTTTGGGGAGGGGGGTTGGAAATCACTTAAAACATGTAGAAATGCAAAAAAAACAAAAACAAATATTTTTCAAATAAAATCGAAATTTTTTTGGAAAAAAGTTTTTTGTTTTTTTTTGGACCAAGTCCAAAATCTATTGGCATGATCCTTGGACCATACCTAACCCCCCCCCCCCCACCAAGTTTCGTCGAAATCCGTCCAGGAGTTTTTCCGTAATATTGTTCACAAACAAACAGACGGGTGAAAACAGTAACCTCCGTCCATCTTCGATGGCGGAGGTTAATGACGTCAGCGAATGACTGATGATGTCATGACGTCCTGACGCCTCTCAGCGGTGACATCACACATCACCATGTAAACGAAAAGTGTTTATTCTGCTTCAGAGTTGAAAGTTGACTATTGCCACTATGTGCAATGCACTCTTACAGGTACAAAGTTTCTTTCAGTCCAGGTCACAGTGCCGAGAAAAACGTGACGCGAGCGCTAGGAGGAGCACAAAATTGGTCCTTCATTATTAATATGTAGCTGAGTAAACAAAGGATGTGGATCATACATCGTCTCCTTCCAAGCTCTCAGTTACATCTCCATCGTCATCGTCCAGGATCACCAATTCCACCACACCGTCTTCCTCATCATGTTTTCTCTTCTTTCCAGGCACCACCATCCCCTTTATTGGACTAATAGGCCTCTGTTCTGAAAAACCGTTTGACATGGATGAACATTCAGCCACCTCAGTTGGTGCTGAAAATGGAAGGGTTGGGTGGAGGGATGGGGAGAAGGGTGGAGGGGATAAATATATATGTAGAGAAGCAAAGATAGTTGTGCAATATTTAAAATGTGCAAAAAAAAAAATTTTTTTTAGAAAAATGAAAGAAACCGATGTCAAAACAAACAGGTTGCAGGTAGATTTACCTATTTGAGACACTATCTCGTGCATCTCCTGTGAAATGATCGTCTCGCCAGCATTTTCAGTTTTGTGCCGCTTTGGTGAGGTTCGACCCTCATATTCTTCTTCAACATCTGTTCTTTCAGATTCCGGTTCAACTGCTTCAGTGAGGTTTGTCGGAAAGTTCTGCTCGTTTTGATTGTCCAATGAGGCAGTGAGAAAATTGGGAACGTCAGAGAATGTGCTGGCCAGCAGAAGGGGTACTGCTGAAGACTGTGGAGCAACCGTGGGCGGTGGAGTAACCGTGGGCGGTGGAGTAACCGTGGGCGGTGGAGTAATCGTGGGCGGTTGGGTAACCACAGGGTGTGAGAGAGAAGATGGCTCGAATGGCAAGCCTGTTATTGAAACAGGGGCCTGCTTTGGATGAGGGTCCAACTGAAAGGCTGGAGCTTGGCTCGGAGAGCTTTGTGCCCAACTGAAAGCAGGAGTGGGATGCTGGGAACGTGTGCGGGGATGAATGAGTGCATTGGTAATACAAAGAGCTTCCCTGCAGAAAGACGACACCTGAAAAAAAATTGAAAACAGAAATAATTCTCAATTTCTCGGCATGAGGTGAAAGAACCCGAACCTCGGATGAAATGAGCAAGAGATGGAGGCTCACCTCATGGCTGTGGTCATGCTGCAGAAGGCTGAACAGACGGAGCGCGGGTTGAAGGGGGGGCGGGAGCTTCGAGGTTGGTGAGAGAACGAGTTGAAGCATCAATCTCAGGAGTCTTTCACGGCAATGTGGAGAGTTGTAAGGTGGATGACAACTGGTGGGAAATGTTGCAGCCAGTCCTACAACTAGCTCTTGCATTTTCTGCAAAATTAGGGGAAAATGTGTGAAGCAACTGCCATTTTCTGGTAATTATACACCTTGTTTGTGCTTCTCCACCCACCAATATCATTCCTGAATGCATCTCCCCCCCTCCCCCAACATCTTTAGATAGCGTGCTGAGATCAACACTTGCCAAAAAGCAAAGGTCGCCCGGCAACATTCAGGATACGTCAGATATGGGAGCATGCGCCTGAGCAGCGTGTCGCTGTGTCCATTTTCCGCCAGTACTTCCGGGGCCTCCATCTGGCCATCCCCCAGAGCAGATGCCTGGCCCATCCCCATCTCAATGAGATGCTGATCAACCTGCTGCAACCACGAGGCACGTGGTCGGTCGGTCCATTGGCCTCCTCCACTCATGAGGCTCCCTCGCTGACAGAATCTGGTGAGCAGGATCAGCGTCAGGAAAACGAGCCACATGTCCATACTGCCACAGCTGACGCTCACAGACTATGCAGGTAACAAATCTCATTTGAGTCTCTCTCAGCAACCGCTTGTTGGACACAAAGTCCGACCAGCGATAGCCAAGGATTCTCCGAAGAGACCTGGTACCCAAGGAATTAAGTCTCCGTCTCAGATCCTTGGTCAGAGTCCAAGTCTCACATCCGTAGAACAAGACTGGAAGCACGAAGAACCTGAAGACTTGGACATTCGTCCTCCTGCACAGGTACCGACAGTGCCACACCCCATGATCCAGTGAATGCATAACTCTCCAGGCCGACCCATACGTTTATTGACCTCTGGCACACAGCCAGCAGAGACATGAATATCACTGCCATGGTAAGTGAATCTCTCCGTAACATCAACATCCTCACCACAAGCAGCATCCAACATGTCATGGAAAGCCTGGATCTTAGTTTTGACACAGGAACTCCGTAATCCCAGCGGCTCCGACTCTTCATTCAGCACCTCAAGGGCCACCAAAAGGATATCCAGAGTCTCTGCAAAGATGACTGCATCATCTGTGAAATCAAGGTCAGCGATCTTGACATTCCCAAACGATGCACCGCAGCTTGATCTCTGCGACATCCTCCCCAGAATCCAGTCCATACAAGTGCTGAAAAGTGTGGGGACCAGTACACACCCCTGACGAACTCCAGTAACAACTGGAAATAAGTCAGAGATGGTACCACCACACTTCACAGCACTCTCAGTACCAAAGTAGAGTTCAGATATCATATCGATCAGTTTTGGTGGCACCCTACAAAGACCAACAATTCTCCAGAGGGCATCCCCATTCACTGAATCAAATACTTTACAGAGATCAACATAAGCTGCAAGCAGCCCCTGCCAAAACTCTCACCTGCGTTCGGTGAGGACCCAAAGAGCAAGGATACGGTCAATCATTGACCTCTTTGGTGTAAAGCCTGACTGCTCTGGGAGCTGGTGCTCAAGCAGATGGTGGCGAACCCAATCAAGAATTATCCGAGCAAAGACCTTGCCCGGCATTGAGAGCAGCATCACCCCTCGGTAGTTGTTGCAGTTCTGGCAATCACCCTTTCCTTTCCAGAGAGGGACAACAAGGCCCCTCTTCCAGTCAGTTGGGATGATGCCTGTGTTCCAGCAAGAGCACAGAACTGCATGCAACAACATGAGTGCAGCATTTCCACCAGACTTGAGAAGTTCAGCATTGATGGCAGATCCCAGAAACTTTACTCCATTTCAACCAGTTCACCACAGCCTGTGTTTCCACAAATAAAGGTGGATCACAGTTGAAATGAGGGACAGCAATATGGATAGTAACACCCCTAGCATCCAAGTCAACAGCTGATAGATCAGCCTGGTACAGCCGCTTAAAGTAACCGGCCCAGCTGGCCTTCACTTCGGACTCCTCTGTCAAGAGCCCACCACCCTTCGCTCTAACTGCAGTACACCGAGGGACGGGCTTGGAGGAACGCAATGCACGAATTCCCCTGTAAGGAGGACAAGAGTCACTTGACCACAGGTGATGCTCTACCCACTCACAGATTTCTAGCACATGGGCCTCCTTGTCCACCCTCAGCGCAAGTACAGTTTTACATCTCAACTCCCTGAACAGCTCAGCTCTGCCATTAAGCAAGGCCCTGCGACTATAGTCAATCACATCCAGTGTTCTTTGAGAGACAAAATTCTTCTTTTCCGACGGTGAGTTCCAAGACATCCACCGGCAACATCAAGGACGGCAGTCTTGAAGGCACTCCACAACTGTTTAGAATTCCCCAAAGCACCCAGACCCCACCCCCCCAAATCCCCACTCA
Organism: Eptatretus burgeri; assembly: GCF_056783735.1. Lineage (NCBI taxonomy): Eukaryota > Metazoa > Chordata > Myxini > Myxiniformes > Myxinidae > Eptatretus > Eptatretus burgeri. The sequence goes on along the minus strand of NC_140974.1, from coordinate 26,233,612 downwards.
GCCTGTTCACAAAGTCAACTACCCTCTCATCCTTGAGCTTGCCAACATCCAGCCTAGGCTGGGTTGGTACTATTCTCCCAGATTTTAGCTGCAACTTCAGAGTTGCTCCGTCAAGCCTGTGGTTGGTATTGAGGAACTGAGCACTCCGGTAGAGCCTGCAGTTCTGGATCATCCTCCAGCGACTATAAAATGACAAGCCTCAACAGTGTATATTGGAAAAAGAAAAAAGAAGAACATCCTTCACGGTGAGATCACTCGCCTCAGTCGGAGCATTTTCAGAAACTGGGGAAATGACACCCAAGGAGTTACATTCTTTGTCTCATAATACGCTCATTGACCGGTGTTAACTTGATCATTGGAGTCAGCTACAGCAACTCCTTGGACATGGTAACCATCAGAGTGACCAGACCAATAGTAGGTGTAACCACTGACCATTATCTCGCCACAATCCGGTTTCCAAACCTCAGAGAGAGCTGCAATACAGATGTTCAAACGCTTGAGCTCAGATGATAACAGAGACACATGATCATCCTCTTTTAGGGAGAGGACATTCCAGCCACCCACCCGAAGGGACCACCTCAGGTTAACCCAAGGAGACCACTGTCTGGTGGGTGACACCTCAGCACCACCCCAAAACACACGACCGCAATCCAACCCAAGAAGGTTACCCCATGTTTTTCATCCTATCATCAATGAGTGGGGGTCCCAAAGGCTTTGCCCCAATCCCGTCATCCGATGAGCTGCCCTACGAAGGGCAGATGCACAGGGGGTACTCCCACGGAACATTCAATATAATAATACTATCTAGGAACTCTATGTTGGGACAATTTCCTCATAACAGGAACAAAAGTACAATTCCTACTACTCCAACTAACCTGGTGAATATCCACAGGCAGAATCGTTCCGCTGCTCATCACCAACTGGATTAGCACTGCAGAGAATCAAGCGGTCAAATCAGGGCAGGGATGCAAACAAACCTGATAATTGGAATGATGCTCAGATATAACTGATTTATAATAAGCATGAGGAGGAGAAGAGATAGAAGCAACAGTTCAAGTCGAAGCAAAATGTGTGAAATAAACAAAATACAATCTTACCACAAAGTGCACTCCTACACAAGTCTGCCACTCCGTTATCCCCTCGAGCGTCGGTATCAGGCAAGGTTCGGCTTGGCTCCCGGGCCCGTTTTCTGGGACCCGAGCCTACTTTCCCAGTACTTGGTGCCAACAACTTTAACTGGATGTTGTGGAATTAAAAGGAAAAGAAGATGGGTCATGAAAAGGGTGCATTGGTTCAGGCAATTGCCACACATGGAATGAATCACGAGGCGAGTCCATAGTTCCACATCAAACCAAATATTTGGTTGCCACAACCCAAATGCCACCCCAGAACATTCCAACTCTGGTCGGCCTGTTTTGTGTTCCTATCCGAACCCACATATATCGATCAATTTACTTGAAATTCACCAAAAAGTATCACACTGTCAAGTAATAAGTTTGTCCTTCATGTAAGTGATGTACTCACATGTCCATACGCTGTACCCATGAAACTTATCATTCCCCAACAGACAATGAATAGCCTATATCATGAGAGCTCTTCATGGAACGAACGAGATGCCGTGAATTATACATCATGTGATAAAACGATTTCCCTCAAAGCGCTCGACTGTACTCGGCATGATATGCTTACCTTTTTGGTTTCACCGACATACAGACAAACAAAATAACTCGGAAGCAGCACATTTTGCCAACCTGCATCTCACTACTCTTTGGAGTTATGTCATTTAAAAGGTGGCTCAGCAGGTTGATGTCATGTTGCTTCTGTCCTTGCAGCAACCCCCCGGAAATTCCGCACGACAGCAACCATTCGCCCAGAGCTTGGTACACGACAATTTTCACAGCACTGGACGGCAGCACAAACACTTTCATTAAAAAGGGGATATGTACATATTCCCCAAGGTTTTCCTCTTAAACAAAATGAACTGCCAAATGTGCATAGAAATTAAGACATTCCAACCCAAAAGCAACGTGAGAAATCTTCCTTCACTCTGATAATGCCACATCTAACATGTGGAAGAAAAATGATAGTTTTAAAACTATACCATTTACTCTTGAGGAGTAAAATAGATGCAATCTTCTTGAAACGATAACATTTGCATCATTGTATCAATTGAATGGTAAGATACCCTAGACTCCTAGAGGTATGCGCACACACATCTGTGCTGTCGAGCCTGGGGTTCGAATTCCGGCCCAGATATAAACCATCTTCCCGGTGTTTCACAGGCAGGGCGATTCATCAAAGTGTGCCGTCCCTTGGATGGACGTTAAACAGGCGTCCCGTGTGCCAGCTTTTGTTATTGGACGTTAAAGATCCCACGGTGTCCTTTGTGAAGAGTAGGCGACCTGTCGCCGGCACCCCGAACAAATCAATTCCTGCTTACATCACCTTCACTGGATTGTCGGGACTGGCCAGTCACTTTGTGAAGACCTGGGTGAAACACTTTCCACCACAGAGGTGGGGATAATTTGAGCCATCAAAGTAGTAGTACTAGAAGTGGTGGTAGTAGTGGAAACAGTCATAGTAGTAGTCATCGTATTACAACTCTGAAATGTGCAGTTATCAGCTCCGTTCAGCTCTCACCTTGTGCCCAAAAAAATAAGGAAGAAATTAGTTCAGGTTTTCCTTCTGAACTTATGTGAAGCATAAAGGTTTAATGTGATCAAATTGTTGTGTGAAAATGAAAAGTCCAACATTTTAAACCAAAAGTAGGAATTAAGTTGGGAGTTGTAAATCAGGTTGGTGAGGTTTGGGGGAGGGAAATTATAAAAATAAGAAAAGCAATGCAAACAATGGTTGGCTCGTGAGGTACCTGTATGTGGTACGAGTTGCTGATACATCAAATGTCCAGGTGGATAAGACTTGTGGAAAAAGAGCGTTGATGGTATCAGAATGTGGCAACAAACGTTTTCCACAACTGCACAGATCACAACGTCAGAAGATTGACTTTAGTTCAAAGCAATTCACATTTCTCACTACTCCTGTATGCCGGGGTGCACGAGCATTTCTGATTTTAAATCCAATTTCATTCCCAACCTCATCGTTACAAGACTATCACGGGAGGTGCAGCAACAAAATATTACAAGACACCTTCCGTGAAAACTCACCTTTTAATAACAGCCTCAAGTAACCGCAAGGCTTCCATGTGAACACCGGGAAGGACGGCCATCTTTATCAAGTTGTTATCCTGCACGTTCTGTTTTGACAGCTGGATTGGAGAGAGTACCATTTAAATACCAGATAATGGACCAGACGAGGAACCATTTAAATAAATACAAACTAATTAAAGGTCGTCAGCATTGGTTTACCAAAGGTAGTTCCTGTCTAATGAATCGTTTAGAGTTCTATGAAGCAGTGGCTGATTGGGTGGATGAGGGAAAGGCAGTGGACATCGTATATCTAGACTTTAAGAAGGCATTTGATAATGTACCACATCCAGGTTGTTAGCCAAGGTGAGGACTTGTGGAGTGGCTGGTCAGGTAGTGGCAGCAGAAACAGGAGATAAGTTTAAATTGGAATTAGATAGGTACCTGGAAGATATGGAGATAGAGGGGTAAAGGGACGTAGGCAGGACTTTTAGGTAGCTTGAGCATTGATGGGTGATTGGGTGCATGTGTATGGAGTGCTGTTGGTGGGGGTCTCATCAAGGGGTGTTGTGTGGTTGATGTGTTTTTTTTTTACCCCAGCCCATGCCCCCTCTCTTGGTGGTTGCAGGGGAGGGGATACAAAAACCTACGAAAAACAATGAATTAAAAAAAAAAATTTGCATTTTCGTATTTTTTTGATCTAGTGTTGATAAATTAGTTTGGTGTTGATGTGGCGCAGGCATGATGGGCTGAATGGCCTCCAGCTGTGTCTAATTTCCTTGTGTAGGGAGAGGGAATATATTTGGAAAGCAGATGGAGGACACATGAAGGGAAGTGAGAAAGGCAAAAGACAAATACAGTGTGATGAGGAGTCGGAAGAAAGTGGTAGAGAGTGGTGATCCAAACACACAGAATGAATACGAGTGTGCTCAGCCAGAGAGCGAGATGAAAGGTGCTCACCAGATGATTTGGTGTTACAGAGAGTGCTTGGCATACAAAGGTGAGAAAATCATCTGCAAGCACCGGCACAGCATGTCCTATCCCATCGCTGCTCACTCGCATGAGGGAGAAAACTTTTACTCATTTGTTGGCTTCCTAACTCGGGCATTTCAACTTGTAACCATTTTTCGTTCACAAAGCATTTCCATTTTTACTTCTCGCTCACAAGGTAAAAATTCTAGACATATTAAAAAGTAAAAATTCCTTTATTTATATCTCACATTGTTCACACAGCCATAGAAGACCAAATTTCTCAGCATTTGCCTGGAGTTTTCCAGGACAAAAATGTTGTTTTGCAGGACGTTTAATAAAAATGTTTTGTGTAACAAGTGATATTGGAACAAACCATGAGAATAAGAATGAAACCTTGTTTTCAGTTATTCCATATTCCACTGAAAATTTCTGCAATGCAGGGATACTTCAATTTACGTCTAGGATGTGTTCTTGAAAAGTGTGACTGAAATCGAATCAATTTTTCCCATAAGTAATACAGCTATGGAATAAGGCTGGCTGGAGGGCAGGATGTTGTAATTATCTCCTCCGCCACCGAAGGTGAAGGAGGTTATGTTTTCACCCCTTTCTGTCTGTTTGTCTGTATACAGGATATCTCAAAAAGTTGACGACGGATCTGGACGAAATTTTGTGGACAGGTTCGGTGTGTGACAAGGACGAACTGATTAGATTGTGGTGAAGATCCAGATCCGATAATTTTTTCAGTGATTCTTCACCATCGAGAGATAGGACTGAACTAATATATAGCACGATATCTCAAAAAGTTGTGGATAGATTCAGATGAAACTTGGTGGACAAGTTGGGTGTGTGACCACGATGAATCGATTAGATTTTGGTGAAGATCTGGATCCGACGACTCAAATTTTTAAAGTGATTCTTCACCATTGAGAGTTTGGACTCCAAAACGATATATATGTTTCTGATATTTCGATTTCGAAAAACAAAAAACGATTTTGATATTTCAAAAATGTATTGTGCCAGATATGTTCTCGTCAATCAGGCATTACAGGGCAGAGGTATCTGCTCTACCAAGTACCCTTCCAGTTACCAATGATATTACCTTTTTGGCTTAGAGATATTTTAAATAACCATTCTGACACATTTTGACAATAATGAATTGAAATGAAATAATTTTATCAAAGTACAGTACAGTAAAGTTGGGGAGGGGAGAGAGAGAGACAGAGACAGAGAAAGACAGACAGAGAGAGAGAGACAGACAGAGACAGAGAAAGACAGAGAAAGACAGAGAGAAAGAGAGATTATGCTATGATCAGAAGGAGGATGATGGAAGGTAGGAGACAGTTCATCACATGTCATTCTCAATATCCAAAAATGTGAGAAGAAGTGAAGATGCTGGTTCAGCAGATTTCGAAGTAGCAGGCTCAGGCTCTGAGGAATGATATCTGAGGAATCTCAGGCTCTGAGGAATGAGGAGGCTCTCTCATGATATAGGAAGTAGCAGGCTCAAGAAGGAGATGCTATTTTATGTCCATGGCTGGGGTTGCCATCTTTTTATGGAAGACATCAAGGGATGTCCACTTCTTGACCTATAAATATCTTTTTAGCAAGAGATCGAATCTTGCAGTACTCTGATTACTTTTGCAGGTAGTTCTCCAAATGGATCACTATTCTCAATGATCTCTGCAGCTTCATCAATGAGGTCCAAAAGCTGGGAGAGACTATTTGTTGTCATAATTTGCTTCATAATCAATTTGGATGTTAATGACGTTGCACATTTAGCACTTTCACAAATTCGTTCTGCATTTTTATAAATTGTATATTCGGTTGTTGGAGGCAAACATAAGTGCCGACCAGCATCGACAGCACGATCAGCGCTCGCCATTCTGCATATAACATCCAAATTTACAGTTTTATGCACTTTCTTAGCCACAGACTCACTCTTTTTACCACGAGCATGCTTAGAACTCATGATGATTAAAATCAATGATGACATTAAACATTACAAATCACACTACTGTATGCAAAGATTTTGGAAGTACAGTACACTTTACATCGAAGTTTCGTCATTCAAGCCACGTGCGTAGTCTTTAAAGGCCCTTTCAGCCAAATTTTTCATACGTCAGGCATACGCTGGCTAAAACGTCAAAGTGTGACAGGGCCTTAGCATCGCTAATTTTCCTGAGCCGCCCAGTCAATTGAATTTGAATTGTGCCAGTGGAAGAAAAATTTCCGTGTTTTATGCCGTGTCATCATTGAAATGCAACGTAGCACGATGCAAAATCTCCGTCGCACTTCCATGCTGACAAGTCTTGAAATGGTAAACCGTGTGCGTGTGTGCGTGTGTGCCTGCACTTCATAATGTTAACGATCTCAACATCTCGGCGTGTGACTGGGTGGCTCAGGAAAATTGGCGACGGAAGAAGCCAAAGCTTGTGGCTTAAATGACGCAACTTCGATGTAAAGAGACGTAATTAAAACCTGGGTAACTATTGATTGACGACTCAACGTCGAATCAACGTAAATGGAGGCAACGTAAATCACGGTATCCTTGTACATGTGTACCTAGAGACAAAATGTACGAGCTTCGCATGTTATACCACAGAACCATTCTAAGTTGTACCTTTTGCAGCATTAATCACCAGCTTGTCACATGGCATAAACTGAAATTAATACTTATCCTCATTTTCATTAAAACTTAAAGTTAACAAATGTGTGCTCTCCACACATGAGGTGGACATTTGGACTACAGTAAACCTTTGTTTTGCGTGGGCGGTTAAGTTTCCTCTCACCTATAAACTCATGAGTCATGAACTGGAGAAGTTGACTGGAATCACCCGAGCTCGCAGTGCAAAATCAGAGCATTCATAACCCCTTGTGTATTTTTTGTTTTTACTTGGCCGATACTGAACTCGTTAACGTCATAATGTCTGCCCATGCAGTGACGCCGAGCACTCTCCTCGACCAAGTTTATCCAAAACCTCTACTTTCTTTGTCAAAAACATCACTTTCCTCGACTTTTTTTGCACTTGTTTCACCACGAGCAACAGTCTTCCTCTTAGGAGCTATGGTTCAAAATCACAAAGGGCAAGAATAACCGAAAACAAAGGTATTTATTATGATTCTATGGTGCGCAGTGTTGACGCAGAGAGAGGTACAGTACAGCACTGTACACGTTGCGGGTCTCAGTTACCACTTGCACCGCTGATTTACAATTACATGTGAAAAGTTACAACTACTTCAAGTCTCAGGTGTCCTCAAATCTTTTCGGTCTGAATGGATGAACGCCAGAGGCCATTAACACTTAATTAAGGGCAGACAGAAAAGAAGAACATTAGAGGGGATGAACTCAGGAATAATTTAGCAGGTAAATTATCACCATGGGATCAATCCATTGACGGGGGATTAGGATTAGCTCTGGTTAGCACACCGGACAGAGAAACTAGTTGGGCGCAACTTTAATGGTAAATCTCTGGGGGAGGTTAAAATTGATAACATTGTTTTCTTCAAGAGACTGGAAGGAATTAATAATTCCGACCAGGAAGGGACGAGGGGTAGCCGGCAACCTCTTTATACTTGTGCAATTTTCTCGATTTCCAGGACTTTTGAGGACTTAGAAAAGTTTTCCAAGACTTTGCAGTACTGGAAAATGCTTTTTCACATTTCCATGGATTTCAAGGAGTTTTCAAGGACTGTGTGAACCATGTCTCATCACCTCATGCACTAATGCTAGTTCCAATCATAATAGATGCTACAAATGAATAACCAAAGCGACAACTGTCAACATAAGAGGTAATTACTCAGAGGTCACCTAAGCAAAGTAGTCAAGGAGCTCGTCAAGCTGGTGATGCGGCGAGCAAGGTAGAAAGATGACCACGGTCCCTCCAGATTAAGCTCTGGTAGAAGCAACGGAGGTGCTTCGTACACAAATTCCTCTGAGATCAAATGAAAGCACATCAAATGTCAACTGTTGCATGAAACCACCATGATGCTGAAGTACTCAGTTTCAGACCACAACCTATGGACTTGCTGCTGGTCATGTATGCATTGATATCATGTACAAGGCAACTGGTTCATCATGGTCAAGCTAGTTAAAATAAAGACCTTTTCAAAGTATGACTTCATTGGTCTCGCTAAAATCCGCAAATTTTGAAATGACGTAATCCACCACTGAATGCTTGGCATGCATGCGCAGAAACCCCTGATAATGAGGTCCATCATGGTGGCCGGATGTATGTCATGTGTGCCAGATAAGGATTGCAGCATGAAACGGCCCACAAATTGCTTTTCAAGAAGCAGAAAATTCTTAGAGACGTACCTACGAGAAAGGGGCGTGCCCCTGCACAACAAAAGATTTGGAGAAATTTCTGATCAATTTGCCAAAAAAGTTGATATATTGCTGTTAGTACTAGAAATACTCCCAATGATGTGGGCCTGTGAAAGGCCGAAGGTTAGTAGATGTGTGTTCTAACAAGAGAAATACTAGACTTTTTTTTTTCTTCCATCTATTGGTGAAAAGAATAAGCCTGGTGTTGGCTTAGTGGTTAGGGTGGCTGGTTTGGAATCCTAGGGTCCTGAGTTCGAGCCCTGTACCCACTGAATTAACACCAGGGGGGTTGACTCAGCCTGTCATCCTTCCGAGGTCGGCGAAATGAGTACCAGTGTACTAGTCCCGGTGTATGCCCTGGTTAGAATAGGTGTACCACATCCCTGTGCGTCGTAAGAGGCGACCAGGGTTGGCGTCAGGAAGGGCATCCGGCCATAAAACATTGCCTCAAGAAGGGAACCATGATTGCATGGAGCCCGTAAAAAGTTAACCCCTGCTCAGCAGCGGAAAATGGCTGTAAAAAGGTTGTTTTTTTTATTGGTGAAAAGAATAACGCGCGTTTGTGTGTGTCCATTTACGGATTTGAGGAGATGGAACAAAGTCCTCCCAAGACTCTAAGTATCCACCTTCGCTTCGGTAAGGGATTACGGTTCATGGCCCAAGCTGTTCAACTTTGTTGTTCAAGAGTTTTGTTCCGAGTGCTCTTTTCAGGATCATCACCGAACCCCGGACGCCTCCAATTGTAGTTTGTTTGTGGTTTATATTCCCGGGGATGGATTTCAAAATATGTGTACTATGTGTTTCTGTTAGCTAATTGTATGAACAGGAAATGGTATGAACTGGACTCCTTTCCCACAGATATTTCCAGTTTTCCTATATTCTCATGAGTCCAATTTGCATTCAGGAACAGAATTATTATTGTTAACCATTTTGAAATTGCCACAATCATCTAAATGCGGAAATTATGCGAAAAAGACGATAGAATAACACATTTCGCGTGAGTAACGGCAGGTTGAAAAAGTGTCCGGCGAGCCAAACCGAGTCAGTGTAAACACACACACCATGTATGAGCAAAAGGCCTAATTTAGCTTTCACATGTCATTTTGAAAGTCGTGTATTGCTGATGGATTTTCTGTATCAAACTAGTGTTTCGAACTGTTCCATGTGTTGCCGGTTGACCATCTAACAACCGCTTATTGCAACTCAACACTAAAATAGAACAGAACTACCAAGTGTGAAGCATTATCGTCAGGCTTGTTGTTTGTTGGGTTTTTAAAGAATAATTGCAGGCCATCAGAATAGAAGAATAAATTAAAAGGCTACCTCACACTTACCCAGCTGGTTGTGTGGGTAAATAAGGGATAATGTGTCATACAGTGCACCCAACAGGGCTTGCACCAAGTGTTGCCAGCCATCTTGGCTCTGAGATCCCTGCGTTTTCCTCATCGGTAACCGGCAAATTCCGGCGAGACCTTTGCAAGCCATCTGTGCATCACAATGATGAAAATAGGGATAAGTACGTCAAACAAAGTATGGCGTCTCATAATATTTGGACCCAAAGTGTTAGTTAATAGTCATTCAATAGGAAACATAGGAAACAAAACGGGGAGAAAACAGAAAACAAAAAAAATCCGATGCTCACCTCACGCAGAGTTGGGTCGTCTGCATCCAGGTGCAGCAAAAAGATGCTTTCCAACTTCCCCTGAAAATGAATGTTTCAATGAATGAATTCAACGAATAAATAAATAAATCCTGTTGGCTTCCGTATTGCAAAGAATGTAAGCATAAGCTATTTGGTATTCCAAACAACCAGGTATACGTAAAGTTGTCCAGATTCCACAAGTCGAAGGTTTATTCTTTAAATCTTTATGCTATTTTACAATATAATGATTAGATGATAAAATTAAACACTCCACCCATAAGAGCAGAAAGCATTCACGATCTGAAGTGGCTTGATCGAATAATTGTTAATAATGATCAGCATCCATCATGTGGTGAACCTGTAAGAATGTCCTAGGCTTCGGATAAGCCATTCCAAAGTGATGAACAAAGCAGGCAGACTCTAACTCGAGTCCTTCAAACTGTCAACATCGTTTCATTATCAAAGTATTTCTTACTTTTTGCTCACAACTTGTTAATATTTTTTTTAAAAAACAATAAAAAGTGAATATTCCTTTGCAAAAGTCATTCAAAAGTTACAAACAAATATCAAATTTAATATAGGTCTTCAATTTTGCCAAATGGTATTAATAAATCCAATATCCGGGTTTCGGGGATTCCTCTGGCATCAATGGTCTTGATGTGATTTTAATCCAAAAGTGTTTCCATTCGAGTTGATTGGGAGCTGCAATAAGAGGTTGCAAGAAAATGCCTAATCTAGAACGGCACTCGATAGAGTGCACAGTCGCACATCGCACGCTCATTCTGAACAATACCATCATTAACTGAACACACTACTATTATGGCCCACTGATATTATTGCCAATATACCCATATCATCCATGCATCCTATTGTGTCATATATATATATTGCCATAATCCGCAGCTTTATTAATTACTGATTGATTATTAGGATATATAATGACCACTTTTGTACACATAGAGGCTAAATTGTGTCAACGAAGATGAATATTAATTTTTTTCAAACTATATCCCCCATGACAAGTCGATCATATGTATGAAGTTCCACATCAATCTGTTAAGCTGTTCCGGAGATTCTTTAAAACGTTTTTTATTTTCAATCCGATATCGCCACTCAACCACATGACGGGTGATGTCATAAATTTAATTACTCACATCGAGCTGTAGATCGAAGTTTCAGATTTAACAGAGGATTTCGATTCAACCAATTATGGCTGAAATACTACTTCATCGATGATGTAATCATTATTACCCTATAAACTCCATGGGGAGTTGATGACATATTGTTACGAATTTGGAAGCCTTGTGCACACAGACAGACAGCAGTCCCCAAGTTTAGCTATCTCGATAAGTATGTGTTTAGTCTGTTAGGGTCCCCTACCTGTGTCTAACGGGAATTACATGTATGCGCTGAAAAGTTTCTTTATAAGGTTTTTTTTTTTTTTTACAACAAATCTCCTTCACTTCACTTCGCACACCGACACCATTGCCCACGTGCATTCAAGCACGTATGTGGGCAGAGATTTTCATCACCTCAGCTCCGACTCCACCGCTTGTCCAATCACGCACAGAGGGTGACTTTCCCATGACAACCCGGCCAATAAGGGTAGAGATTTCAACAGAGCGACTTTCTCATGACATCCCGGCCAATAAGGGTAGAGATTAACAGAGAGCGACTTTCCCATGACACCCCGGCCAATGAGGGTTGAGATGGCCACAGAGGGTGACTTTCCCATGACACCCCGGCCAATGAGGGTTGAGATGGCCAGAGGGCAACTTTCCCACGACACCCCGGCCAATAAGGGTAGAGATTTCAACAGAGAGCGACTTTCTCATGACACCCCGGCCAATGAGGGTTGAGATCGCCTCAGATGGCGATTTTCTCACCCGGGACAAGAAAGATATAAAGGAACGCCAGGTTGTGGAGGATGGTCGTCTTAGGGGTCGCGGGTCTTGGTGCTGGCTGGTTCGTCTGGTCCTGGGTCATCGTCGTCTCTGATCTTCTCCTTGGTCTTGGTTGATTGGTGTGTGGCAGGTTGGAGAGCGCGGTCCCTGGTGCTTGGCGCTGCGTGAAAGCTGTGGTTTTGAGTCCCGCCACGTGACCAGATCGTTGTACACCGCACGAGGTGGACAGGTGCATGCCAGACCCTGGCTTTTGGCTCGCCTTTCCTTCCGAGCTGGAGGCCTCAATAAAGGCTGGCCGGCCCAGTTCTCGTGTGTATGTGTGTATGTGTGTATGTGTGTATGTGTGTATGTGTGTATGTGTGTATGTGTGTATGTGTGTATGTGTGTATGTGTGTATGTGTGTATGTGTGTATGTGTGTATGTGTGTATGTGTGTATGTGTGTATGTGTGTATGTGTGTATGTGTGTATGTGTGTATGTGTGTGTGTGTGTGTGTGTGTGTGTGTGTGTGTGTGTGTGTGTGTGTGTGTGTGTGTGTGTGTGTGTGTGTGTGTGTGTGTGTGTGTGTGTGTGTGTGTGTGTGTGTGTGTGTGTGTGTGTGTGTGTGTGTGTGTGTGTGTGTGTGTGTGTGTGTGTGTCGCCAGTCTGTCAAGTAGAATTGTGTAAGTGCCTTGGACATACTTGCATTGCTTTTAGTCAGTTTAAGTCTGCTCTCTGTGTCCCCCCTCCCTTATAAATAAACCCCTGTTAAATGTACCAGCCCGTTTTCTGTGCTTTCTCCCATTGGTCCAGCATGGTGCGTATTGAGAAATAGTAAAGCCGTTCATGCCGTAAATTGTTCATTTGGGTCCGACGGACTCTGGTAATTCCGTTCTGTTATACTGGACCGAGGTCGCTAGAGCGACCCGGTTCAACAGAACCCATCGAGGGTGTGGTTTCCCCGGTAGCTAGACTGTGTGGTTACTTTGGTATATTGAAATTTGGCAATTAACCCTACCCCATGCCGTCAAAATATTGGCGACCACGGTCCGCCAGGGGACCCGTGACTTTTCGGAATTATCCGAGAGTCACGACCTAAATTCCGGGTGTTCAGTGGGAGACGACTCTACTGCTCCCCCTAGTGGTCGTTATCGCCACCGAACCCTGGCCCACAACAATATGCCAAAGTTCAATTTTTTTCATTGAGCAGTTTCGCAGAAGATGTCAAAATATTTCCCTTTAATCCAATATGGATGCCATACCATGTGACCCATGATGTCAGTTCGTAATAAAATATTCTCCATGGTGAGTACCTCCTCTGTTTAAAGTTTCACATCGACCGGACAAGCGGTTGCAGAGAAAAACATTTTTAAAGTGAAAATATATGGACGAGGACTGACGGACCCACACACACACGCACACACATGCACGTTGCAATCGTCTCGCATACCCTTGTTGTGAGACTAATGAGAAAAAAAATTACCCCCATGCGGGAGTGACGGTCATCTCTGTGAGAAATAATACCACAAGTTCTCAATGTTCAGTTATGACCGAAGACTACAGCGCAGCTCCACTGCGCAGCTCCACTGCACAGCTTGGTTTAACACGACTCGGCATTTTGGCGTGCGTGCACGAAATTGTAGTTTGAAAATAAATGCCGGCGTTTACATTTCGGGTTTTGAAACTTTTGCACTTTCGGCAGAAAATGTATAAATATAATATACAAGGTCAGCTGCTATACAATGACGCCATTCACTAACTTTTACCATGCCTAGTTGAGAATATATAGCCTCCTGAAGGTCAGGCAGTTTTTGCAAACTTTGAAGTCACGTGACACGAAAACGGAAGCGAAATTCGAAAATCCGGCCCGACCAAATTTAGATATTGTCCCATAGATTCATATGCCACAATCAAATTCAAGATTGCTTGAGAAATGTAGGAGATAGATTTTTAAAATTGTCATTTTCGCATTTTTTGCCAACTTTGAAGTCACGTGACACGAAAACGAAAGCAAATATCGAAAATCCGGCCCAATCAAAATTTAGATATTGTCCCAGTATGGATTCATTTGCTACAATCAAATTCAAGATCGCTTGAGAAATGGCGGAGGAGATAAAATTTGAAAATCGTCATTTTCGCAACTTCAAAGGCCTCGTGACCTTGACCTTCGGTGACCTTGAAAGTCATACCATCGTGTACGTCTCATCGACCTCTATCAGGATCACTAATGACCAGATCTCCCGCTTCAACTTCATTGTGAACGGACAGATCGAAGGACATCGACACCCATATTATTAGGTCATGCTCGAAGAGATGACCAAAAAGGGAAGGATAAGAGAAACGGTAACAAGGCTCCATCAACCCTGAAAATTGTCAGGATTGGTGCAGCCATTACAAACTTTTGGCCATAAAGGGTACACAGTGTTGCAGAGCCGGGGTCGGGGCGAGAAGACCACAAGGGGGAGGGGGGGGGAACTACCTCGGGTTCCGACCAGACTCTCCAAAATCGCAGCCGTTGCATGCGGATAACTCCGTGACGCGGCGGGTCGCTAATCAACCGTGAACGTCAATAGCTCAACAACGTGACTTCGTGTCCTCTGTCTCATGGAAACCGGTTACCTAAAATGGTCACGTGATCTAATTACCGGGGCACACACCCTCGGTACGCCTTGTTCAAACCGGATCACCTTACCAGATCAGATGCAGCCGAGCATAACTGCCAAGGACAAACCGGCGAGGAAACAGATCATTGGGAATTAACGTCCCGGCTCGGCTCAGATACGGACCATGCTGGACCATTGAAGGAAAAGTCGAAAACGAGTTGGGAGCATTTCGATATAAAGCATTTATTTACAATTAGTGAGGAATGGTATGTGGTACAGTACAAGGGTTTATTATTATGTACAGCAGGGATAGCAAGGAATTTGTGGGGTGCAACAAAAAGCAAGCAATTTACAAAAGCAGACACAGAACAGACTTATCCCGTTTCACTTCTACAATCTTAATTTAAGCTACGACAGGCGCCATCTCACACGCACACGATTAGTTCGCCAGAAGGAAGGAGAGCAGGTGAGAACTAACGGCCTCTCAATATGTGGTGTGGTCGGCCGACCTCGCAACCCAGGACGCTTTGGGGGACACTCCGCTTGAGTGATCCCACCTTAAGAGTCGGCGCGTTATCTCTTGGTTGATCACTTTGCCGGGGCTCGTGGAAATGTGCGATCTGCACTGGTCCAGGAGAACGTCTGTCGCACACCAACCCCCGAGTACAGATGCAGTGACAGGCAGACAACGAGGTGCAGTGAAGAGAAGGTGGAGCAGAGAGACGGAGAAGTAGGCGCGGCAAACAGGCAGAGACAGTGCAAGGCAGGCAGGCGAGAGGGAGGAGAGAGAGGGCGGTTGGCTTCGTGATCCACCTTTTATAAGCCCCGGGCAAAGGGTGGGGTGACGACCTGAAGCGATGTGCCGTCTTCCGAATCGTTGCCCTACCATTTAATCCCGGCCCCATCCTGCCAGGCTCCTGGGGCCAGAAGCGGCCTCATTTTCACATCCGGCACGACGCGGCCCGGATCCTTTCACCGAACTCCCTGGATGTGTTCTGGCGACTGGACGAGGGTCGTGTCGGTCACGCATACCCGTTCGGGGCACCCCCGGCAGGCTGCGGTTGGTGCTGTTAACATGCTTGGCCCGTCCCCAAGATACGTGGTCCGAGTGGCCTGGGCTGCGCAGCACGCTCGTTTGGTGGCAAATTGCATCGATGTGGAGATGCGTGGAGGTGCAGGGTGATTTTTCCTGTGTGCGGGAGATGTTGGTGGTCAAGGTGGTGAGCTTCTGGTGAGCGAACGTTGAGCAAGGTAAGACGAGTTGCAAATCGGCGCGCAGATTCGAATGAAAGGGCGCGCCACGTCCAGTGTCGGTGAAGAGTCTCTCATGGGTGGCTGCCTGGGCGCGGTGCCTGCTTCGATTTGTATTATGCATAAAAGGAAAGGGTTGCAATGAAAATCAGGATTGAATGGAAGATAGAGATATAATTAGACCTAGCTATAAGACCCATGCAATGCACTTCATCCCGTTAACCCATTAAACATAAGGGTAAGTTCTGACTACACGAAGACCAACAAGATAACTGCCTGGGGATCACTGTATGCTGGGTGCCGTTGCCTTCAAGGCATGTGGTTTTGCAGAACCACAACACTAATTTGCAACAGATGGAAGGCAAGCGAGATTTTGAAGAAGACTTCACTTGCTGTTAAAAGTAATCTTCGATTCCTTGAGTCACAGGGTGAAGAACACAGGTAATTCAGTACAATTTGATGGATGAGGAAACAGATATATGAAGGTGGTTCGGATTACAAAAAGCTTGGAGCTTATAAAGAATGCATTAGAGGGATCTACTCACACGACTATTTCCACAACCTCGTGGGAAAAATTTCAGGCAGGAAAGCAGGCCTTTCAGAGATTCCCGCCGTCTCTGCATGGGACACAGACAAAAAGGTCACAGGAGAAGAAAAAAAATGACTGAAGGTCGTTATTAGCTTGCTATCCCCAAGCTTCTCAAAAAAACCCACCAAAAAACAGGGGATGGGGGGATGTTATAATCAGCTTTGTCTGCCTGCCTGCCCTTCACACGATCTCTTCCTAAACGTCTGTGCAGAAATCCACCAGACTTGGTAGTTATGAGAGCAAGGAGGTGTGAGAGCGGTTCCATTTTGGCCCTACCCCCCCCACCCTGTGGGGCCCTGGGGTGGGGTCAAAAGGTCAAACAACAAAACATGCAATTACGGGCGCATTTTTAAATGAAACTTTGTATATGCAATCAATATTGGGGGATGCAAGAAACATGTAACAAGTTTTTTGATTTGACCTCCATTTCATGCCCCAGAGGGTGGAGCCTTTGGGTCACAGAGGTCAAAACCGAAAAACATTTCAGCTCAAAATTTGACATTGGGTCATTCTTGGTGGAACTTTTTGCCATCTTTCAACTTTGCTTAAGGTGGGAAGCGTGGGGATTTGCAATTGCGCGCCATTGACTTCGCCCTAGTTTGCATTATAAACCACATTGTGCTCGAGAAGAGGAAATGTATGTGCATGGCCTAAAAAAGACAACAAAAAAAACCAAATTAAATTACAGTAACTCCCAAATTGGTGAGAAATATTGTTTCACAACAAAAGCTTCAAGTTATTTGAGTGTGCACGTGTAATGTAATTCAGTACTCGCACATCCATCAAACAAACAATACATCAAGAAACGATCGACAATTATTAAAGATATTTAAAGGTGCATCAGCAGCAGAGTGAAGTCACATTCCCTGACATTTTGCGATGCTGAAATTAAATTTCACATTTTGCAATTGCACATTTAAATTAAGGATGTACGAGGAAGCTCAATAAATGAGAGGGGGCAATGTGGTTCATCATGCCCAGTGTGCTCTCCACATCCCATCAACTTCATCTTTCAATTCACTTATATTTCGGTGCTCACCCAATTGCTAATGATAATTCAATTGAACACAATCTCTTTAAAGACAAGAAATTTCTCCAAAGCACCAGCACAAAAAAACCCTAAAACTTTGTTTGGGAGGCGATGTGGGGAGAAAGAGGAAACATGGAGGAATGATACTGCAATCTTGTTTGAGAACAGGATAAACAGATCTTGGCCAATCAACAAGTTAAGGCCATGGTATGGAAATGTGCATGGGAAGGAGTGGTGACTCACCATTTGTATGATGCAAATACTGTGTACGGACTTTGTGGATGTCCATGCGTAGGTCAATTCATAATGGATGTAATGTACAATCCATGTGTCCCCAGAATCTTGCATCACCCATGTATCCCTACCTCCCATTATTCTTATTTATTCCCTGAAAAGTGCATCCCGTGGTGCCCTTGAGGTGTCTGAGGCTTGCAACGAGACCAAAATATTGTAAAAAACACCAAAAAAACCCCAAGAGGACCAGAAGAGGATCACAAAGGACCACAGAGGAGTGAGAGAGGGACCAGCAAGGATGAGAGCGGGTGGCTGAAACACAGCATCACCTCGACTCGACCCTGTTTCGCCCTCATTGCCATCTGGTCCTGCCGGTACCTGGTTTATGGAGAAAGTGAAATTCAAACCGTGCAACGTACAGGAGCATCGGTCTGGCTTCGGAGACTCACCCAAGGACTCCAACAGGACGGGAGGTACAATATTCTGGTGGTCGGGTTTTCTTTTCTTTTCCTTTTGTTACCACACTGTGCTTCAATTTTCTTCATCTTACCTTCTACTATCCAATAGGCTATTAAATGGTCCATGGTTATACGGGGAAGGTTGGCTTTTTTATTTTAAATATTCATCCCGAGTAAACGTTTCAGCAGCTCTATACATGGTTTGTATTTATTTATTTCAATTGTATTTAAAAATTCCTGTTAATAAATTATCATTTTGTAAGTCTACCTTCCCTCTCTGTCATCTTGGTGGGAAAGTCAGGGTAGAGAAACGTTGATGAGCATGTGGACGCAGAGGCAACATGACCATGCATGCGCTTTATTCAAAGCCAACCAATCAGATTGATCGGATGTATCCCGAGGCAACATCGCCTACCGTGACTGTGATCTGGGTCCAGACACGTTGCAGTTGGTTTAAAACACAAATGTATCAATAGCGAGTAGAAAATTGCACCTGCAAAAGGTTAATTTGACAACGACCAAACGTGATGAGAAATACCTAAACAACGTTTCTCTGCAGGTTTGTGAACACTTTCAGGATAAAGTTAATGGTCATTTTGCGAATTAATCTGGCCATCAGTACACACAAAAAGCTTCACCAGGCATTTTCAAATCGCTTCCGCAATTGAGTTACCGATTTGAAGAGTGTGTAAGAATAGTTTTAGCATTGGCTGCAATCAAACCTGCTGATGTAGAGATAGAAGTGAGGAGAGCAGCCCTGGTAGTACTGACATGCTGACATCTCTGGAAAGTTCAGGAATGGAAGCAGAAGCTTGAAGTAGAGTCCCCAATGTTGTGACAGCCAAAGAGAGGGTTCCATCTCCCGTGCTTGCCTGTGAAGGGAGGACCATAACGCAAGTCAATAATATGATGCATTGAAAAAGTGACAAATAAATTACATATTTGTAAGGAGGAACTGGAAGATTTATTTTGGCAATATTCAACTCACGCACCCCACGTACTCAAACCTTCCAGCGCACCTAACACACTCACTCTTCCCCCGCAACCCTCACACTCAAGCCTTCCCTGTCCCCCCCACCCACACTCAAACCTCCCCCCTCACGCCTCACTTTGCCCCTCCAAAACCTCATCTGTTTAACAGAATCCTTCCTCCCACAGGACGTTCATGACACCTTGGTGTCTCTCCCCGGTTATTGGCTCCTTTGATTTGATAGGCCTGAATCACGCCCCGGCGGTGGAGTTGCACTTTAAATCAATAATTCAATTTCTCATTGCCATAGTGGTGATCTTACACGACCCAAGCCCCCAGGAGTACACCTGGCTGTGACCTCTTGTTCATCTGTGTGTTGTACTGTCCTGCCAACGACTCCTCCATCTACATTAACCTCAGCCAACATGGAGAAACATGTAACCACTCATTCCAACTCTCTCGCCCTCATGTATCTATAATTCCAGCAATGTGTGTGTGTGTGTGTGTGTGTGTGTGTGTGTGTGTGTGTGTGTGTGTGTGTGTGTGTGTGTGTGTGTGTGTGTGTGTGTGTGTGTGTGTGTGTGTGACCGCTGTTTCTCGACAACCTCTGGTCCGATGTAATTGAAACTTGCCAGGTATATTGCTGGGGACCTGAGGATGTGCCTTTTCAAGGTTTGATATTAATCGGACAAGTGCTTCCCAAGTCATGGCCATTTATATACCAAACCAATGACAAGGCACGTTGTTGCGTGGGCGTGGCCGAAGGGGAAGGGAAGCACAGCCACGTTCCCCATTACGGGTTACAACGTACGGGCTTCCGGAGAGTGATGACTTCGTGTATTCCAATAATTTCTCGATTTGTTATGCGCATTTTTAGATAAACACAATAGCCCAAGTTATGATCGTTTTCATATTAGACGGTGTATAAATTTCGGGAACATCAGAGTGCTGGTATGCTCCGAACCAGGAAGTAAATTTTTTCTCTCTTCTCTTCTCTTCTCTTCTCTTCTCTTTTTGTTTTTCCTTGCCACGACATTGCGAAAAGGTAAAATACATTGGCGCTAATTGAATAATTGGGTATTAAAAATAAATTGCGAATAATCGTAACTGCAAATAATATCGAACTTCCGGGTCACGCACGTACGGGCAGGAGAGAGCGAAGAAACGGCCTGTGTGGTTTATTTATTTATTTATTTATTTTTTTTTTACGGGCACGTACTAGTATGTGACAATATCAATTGTCACCATGCAACTTGGCTGGGTGTTGGTACTGTGACGTTCACGGGGCTTGAACAGTCCCGCTAACGTAGAATGAGCCGAAACGATGGAGGCGGTTTATCCTTTACAACCCAAAGATGGCGGTTCTAATCGCTCTACCACAAACGGGACGAGGAAGGTGGCACGAGTCGCTTTCCACTGAGTTAATGTTTATTTCTCTAACCAGAAATAATCAGACTCGGCAAGAGGAGGGATCCGGGGCGATTCGACGGGATGGTGGTGTGGGTTCGGGCGTGGGGAAAACACAGA
Organism: Eptatretus burgeri; assembly: GCF_056783735.1. NCBI lineage: Eukaryota > Metazoa > Chordata > Myxini > Myxiniformes > Myxinidae > Eptatretus > Eptatretus burgeri. Next base: position 26,212,987 of record NC_140974.1, on the reverse strand, counting down.
CAATTCCAATGAATATACAAATCTCAAACCTTCTAAGGCGCCAGGTACACACACACACACACACACACACACACACACACACACACACACACACACACACACACACACACACACACACACACACACACACACACACACACACACACACAGTAGCTGGTCCTGGTGGTCAGGCTGGCCCGTGGTGCGGACGCAACAGTCCCTGGATTGGCGTCGGACGAGCTGGCCTTGCTCTCGTCAGGGGGGCAGGAGAAATCGTGGTGCTGTCGACCTCCTGGTCTTGGCCCAGGTCCGCTCACAGCCGCCAGGGAACCAGTTCTGGCGCCAAATTGCGAGCAGGAGAGGGAGGCAGGTCCGCCCGCCGTTCGACCCCGTACTCCGAGCCAGCAGAACCCCAGAGCCAACCGAGGTGAGGCACAAGGCTCAGCAAGGCTACAAGACACGATGAAACCAGGATCGAAAACAGCCCAACAACACAGCACACTCTCAGCACAACAGCCTCCTCCAGAACAGTTTTTTTTGTCCCGATCTTCTTCCTCTTCCTTTTCGACCCCGAACAGAACCTTTTTATCCTCCCGTGCTTGTCACTTCCAATCGAGCCGTTTTATTGGCCCTGCGCCGTCGCCTTCCGCCAATCGTGATCACGGGGCGGAGCCATCAGCAGCACTGTCCTGTGACGTCACGGCAAGCCTCCAGGGACTACTAAAAGGGGTTTACGCAGACACACTTACCCTATCCCGTGTCCCTATCTAATTACGTGACAATTATCATTTCCCCCTTGAAGAAATGGACATTTACTAGACAACTTATCACCACTGAATAGCTACTTATTACATTGAGATCCTGGTACACTCGAACAGCATGGCATACCTAATTAAACATCATAATTACCCTTTGAATGCATATCCCCCCCTCAAACGTAACACTGCCCCCTCCTCTGGTACCGCAGCTCCTGCAAGGTATATCACAGGCGCTACCGTACCAGCCTTAACACTTACTGACTCACACCTAATTAACCGAACGAAATAAAGTTGGAGGGGCAATGGGCAGCGAGTCGCAGCTAACTTATCTGTCCTGCTTAATGTACTACCCCCTTATGGCCTTATCCTCGCCTAAACAATCATTCATTTTTTTTTTTATCACATGAGAGCACTGAGCGAAGTTGCACTCCATCCTCTGGATCATCGCTCTTGCCCAACACTCTTCCAGTGATCTGGGGAGGGGAAACAAAAGGTTCCACAAAAAAAAAAAAAAAAAAAAAAAAAAAAAACACAACACTTATACTTTACATTCCTACTCTAAGCCTTAATGACACTATTCACGGAATATTTACACTTGACCGCGTCCCCCAGTGGATGCTAATAGACCCAGCGTTACCTGGGGAGCCAATTTTCAAATTTGCTTGCCCCAAAATTATGCGGACATCATGCCCTTGCTGCACATGTCAAGTTGTGCGGGATCGAGTGGGACTCACACATCTTCACAACACTCACACCATGCTCATCATCACATTTCTAGGTCATGGTCCTAATTTTAATGATGCAGGCTGAATCCCGTCATGGCCGTGGGGTGGGTTACCACAAGATAATGGGGGCATCTCAGGTGCAACCATGCCCACAGGTAAGCTTTAGTCCAACCCGGACGTTTCTCCGCCCCCGCTCCCTTTGATTCCCACCCCTCTGGTAGCCATCAGCTCTAACCCCGTACAACACACTGGAAGGGGTCTCACTGGCTCCTCTGGCCTTCCTGGGTCGCCAAGGTCCTACCCGCCTTGGTCGCCCAACCAGACCCTCTCCCAGTTGCCTCCAGACACTGTCACCGTTAGCCACCAGGGGTGAATCTCCTTGAAGGGGGTCGCAATTCCCGCTCACCATGAGCTTCAGCAATCCCTGTGGACAAGCACATCATCCCCACCCACAAAACCCACATGACTCGCCCACCCCATCGGCCTTACATGTGACACCTACATTTCTAACACTTCACCGACCATGACCTTCCCTGTTACCACACCATGTCCAATAAAAAAAAAATCAACGTGTGCACCATACATTTCACTTCTTAACTTGAAACAACTCACACAGCACTTTTCCTCACCCGATCCACGCACCAGCCATTGGACAGCCACTCGTGCCCGCATTGTTACCAATTACCCACTGTCCGATTGTTACTCTAAAACCCAGCAGAACTTACAAACTCTCACTTTCAGCACATGGGGCAGGAGGCTGCCCGGGCCCAAGCTCCCGCGCAGAAGCGGCCAATCTTCCCCTCACATGCTCTATCCAATCCGGAATATCCCGACCCATGTAAGAGCTCAATCGGTCACAATGGACGATCTGTGGGAGTGCGTGGCGGCCCATCTGGATTTTAAAAACTACATCGGTTACTTGTCGGAGTATCACACCGGGGCCCTTCCGGGGGGGGTGAGTTTCGGGCACACACCCTTCCTCCTCTGTGGCCGGAAGAGCCAAATGAGGTCTCCAGGGAGGAATCGGGGGGCGTGTGTCCGAGAGTCATACCTCAATTTAGCACGCGAGGAAGCCAAACCGATTCGCTCCCTCGCAAAGTCGTGAGCTTTCTCTATGCTCTTACGCATTTTGGAAGCATAACCCTCCGCCGAGGTCCATGTTGGGGTTTCAGGTGTCACGCCCAGCCACAAATCAACAGGGACCCGCATCTCCCGACCAAACATCAGCAAGGCAGGGGTGCAGCGCGTGGCCTCGTGCTGCGCAGTCCTGTATGCCATCAGGACAAAGGGGAGATGTTCGTCCCAGTCCTGCTGATTCTGGGAAGTAAAGAGAGCTAACTGGGTGAGCAGAGTTTTATTAAACCTCTCCACCATCCCATCCGACTGTGGCCTTAGAGGAGTTGTCCGAGTCTTGTGAATTTGGAGGAGCTCGCACACTGAACGTAGGAGTTCGGACTCGAAGTTCCGGCCCTGGTCTGTGTGCAGCTTCCTCGGAGTTCCAAAACAGGTGAAGAACCCCTCCACTAGTACTTGGGCAACCAGCCGTGCTTCCTGATTGGGCAATGCATAGGCCTCCGGCCATCTGGTAAAGTAGTCCATTGCCACCAGAATATACTTGTTGCCTCGGTGGGTGGTGGGTAGGGGCCCGACCACATCAACCGCTACCCTCTCAAGTGGTGCTCCTACATTATAAATTTGGAGGGGGGCCTTACGTGCGCATGGTGGTGTTTTCTTCCCCCGGCAGAGATCGCACCAACGTACCCATTTTTGGATGTCGCTACCCGAGTTCACCCAATAGAATCTCTGCCTCAATTTCGCTAGTGTTTTGGTTACACTTAAGTGTCCCATCGTTCGTGTTCCATGTACAAGCCCCATCACCTGTTCTCTCAATTTTGAAGGTACCACCAACAACCAGGAAGCATTTCCACTCGTTGGTAATTCCCACTCCTGGTACAAAATGCCATCCTTCAGCTGGAGCATCTGCCATTGTGCCCAATACGCCTTCACCTGCGCCCCAAGCGAAGCAATTTCTTCCCACGCAGGCCGTTTCCCCCCTCTAGCCAATTACAGAGGTGGCCCAAAACAGGGTCCTCCTTCTGTTCCTTTTTCCAATATACACTACCAAATTCAGGAGGTGGTTGTGGCAGAGTCCGACGGGTTACTCGGGCGGCACATAGGCATGCATCAATTTGTTCCTGCCCAATCAAATCCCTATTCTCTTGACGTTCACAAAACTTGCATTGGTGCTGCCAACAAGGTCGCCGAGAGAGCATCTGCGTTGGGATGTGTTTTGCCGGGCCGATGTTGCACAACAAAATTGTACTGCTGCAGTTTCTCAAGCCACCTTGCAATTTGGCCCTCCGGCTCCTTGAACCGAAGAAGCCATTGCAAGGAGGCATGATCAACCCGGATCACAAACTCCCTCCCGTACAGGTAAGGATGAAAGTGTCCAACTGCAGACTGCAAGGCCAATAATTCTTTGCGAGTGACGCAATAATTTCGCTCGGGCTTTGACAGAGCCCTACTATAATAGGCAATCACTCGTTCGACACCTTGTTGGACTTGAGACAGGACCGCCCCCAATCCTCCCTGACTAGCATCCGTGTCAAGGATGAACTGGCCAGTCTCGGCCGGATACGCCAAAACTGGGGCTTCTATCAGACGTTGTTTTAGGTGATTGAATGCTTTGGTGCAGTTTTCTGACCACACAAATTTAGCTCCCTTCTCTGTCAATTGGTGCAATGGTCTTGCAATACTTGCAAAATTTTCCACAAATTTCCTATAGTAAGAACAGAGGCCCAAAAATCCTCTGACCTCTCTTACATTGCTGGGGGTGGGCCACTCTTTTACTGCCACTGCCTTCATTGGGTCTGTGGCCACACCGCTCTCATTCACCACGTGACCCAGATAAACGACCTCTTTCCTAAAAATTTCGCATTTCCCAGGGTTCAGTTTTAACCCGGCCCCCCTCAATCGCCTGAAAACCTCCACCAAATTTTTGGCAGCCTGCTCAAATGTGGGAGCGTGGACAAGAACGTCGTCTAAATAGATCAGGCATGTTTGCCATGGCAGCCCAATCAAAACGCGTTCCATCAGACGTTCAAATGTGGCGGGGGCATTGCACAATCCGAAAGGCATGACGACAAACTGCCAGAGGCCCTTCCCTGTGGTAAATGCTGTTTTCTCTCTCCCTTGTTTGTCCATTTCCACCTGCCAGTAGCCACTCTTCAAATCCAATGTAGTGAACCATTTTGAGCCGGAAATGGCATCGAGTGTATCATCAATACGTGGCAGGGGATACGAGTCTTTGAGCGTCACTTGATTGAGCTGGCGATAATCCACACAGAACCGAATGGTCCCGTCCTTCTTTCTCACCAACACGATGGGTGACACCCAAGGACTTACCGAGGGCTCAATAATTCCAGCCTCCTTCATCTTTTCCACCTGTTTTTCAGCCTCATCCCTCTTTGCAAGAGGTAGACGTCGTGCAGGCTGTCGAACAGGTCAAGCCTCGCCAGTGTCAATTTGGTGCCTGACTAGACTCGTGCGTCCAAAATCCTCGGGAGAGAGAATACATCCACATTAGCACCAACCAAATTGTGCAATGACCTTACCTGGTCCACTGTTAACCCCTGTTCTGCTCGGTTTACCATGTCCCTTACTCCCTCTGGCCAATTTGTTTTTCCAAAATTTTGCCCCGACTCCGGCTGAACTGGCGAGTCTGTGGTTCCATCCCCTCTCGGTGATCTCCACTACACTGCTACACTTTGCTATAACAGCTCCGCCCCTCACTGTGTGAGGGCTGTCAGACAGGTTGAGCAACCGAACCACTACCATAGGCTGATGTGTATCCACGAGTGTACGACCCACCATCAATCCTGCAGTTTCCCCCGAGCTCCACGGCTCCACCATCCCGAGCTGGCCCACGTGATTGGTCCTTGCCGATATCCGGGCCAACACCACGGTCTCAGACCTGGGGGCCACGGTCACGGTGCGCGACATCTCCAGTCGCGCCCCCTGCGCCTCCTCGACTTCCCCCAGTCCCTCCAACCGTAGCTTTTCAGTCCCTAGCCACATGTGACCCCGCACCAGGTCTAGTTGGCAGTCATGTTCCACAAGGAAACTCAACCCCAGAAGGCATCGGTCACACACGTCTGCCACCCACACCACCGCATCGACCTCTAGGCTGCCCAACTCCATCCTCACAACCCCACGACCCATTATCGGCGTCGTTGCTCCCATAGCCAGTTGGAGATTGTGTCCTGCTAGTCTATCGATTTTGTCCCAACCTCCAACACTTTGGTCCAACACTAGCGGGCTAATAACGGTATCACTTGCACCCGTGTCCACCACTGCTTCACAAAACTCTCCCTCTATCTTTACCCTTACCCGCAAATTCCCCACACCAATTTTCCCACAATTCACTATTTTCACCAAGGGAGGGCACTTCGCCACAATCTCACCAGCCAAGCATGGCCCTGTATGCTCAGCCCGATCTAGTTTCCCCGACCCCCGACAGTGATCTCCGGACTCGACCTAGGTAAGGGCACCTCGGATAGACCTGGCGGGTTCAGCAGGAGGATTCATCCTCTCCGGGCTTGAAAGTCTATTGGAGGGTCTCTCCATCGCCGGGTACCGGCAATATCGTTGCATGTGTCCTCTTCGCCCGCACCGGAAACAACTCCCCATAAAAGGCCCCCGTGGGTATCGGTGTAATGTCTCTTCCGGTTCCGGACCCCCTCGGCCATAATCGAATTGCTCTATTGGCTGGGCTGGACCCCGCCGCTTTGGCGCACCAACTACCGAATTACCCCTTATCAAACTTGAGAGTTTCTGGCAAATTTCCTGAAACATTTGGGTAATGCCAATTTCTCCCAGCCCCTCTCCTTGATCCTGAATCTCCGCCTGTCGGACCGTCACCGATGGCCTCTCTGGCACCCGACCCGGCCGCCTCCATGAGGCCAGCCTGGCCGCGCACTCGGCCGCTCGGTGCACGGTGGGTGGATCCTGTAGCTCAACCAGCGCTCGGACCTCAGGGTCAGGAAGAGCAGCTAAAAATTTCGAGTGCCAGTCTGTCCCACGCCTCCACTGTTAGGTCCCGATACGCAATCCTAACTGATTGGTAAATGTCCTGTGCCAGCTCCTGCACAGTCTCACCCGGCTTTAATCTGCGGTGCTGGAGCTGGGCCCGCACCAGATCACAGTTCGCTGCAAACCCAAACCGACGGCTCAACGCCTCGCAAATGTGGGAGCTGGTCAACATCCCCTCCGCGATCACGTTCATCACATCTGCGGCTGGTCCCCGCAACGTTGCCATCAAATTCCCTGTACGTTCCCGCTCAATCCACCCGTTTAGTCGGGAAATGCACTCAAATTGCGTCAGAAAAGCTTCAACGCACCCTGACCCGTCGAAATTTACCAGGGGGATCACTTTCCCGGTGGCCCGCTTCTCAGTTTCTCCCTTGTCCGAATCCAGCCCAGGGATCAAACACCCTTGTGGCTGCGTATCCAATTTTGGAGCCCACTGTGGCCAAAGATGTTTTGTGGTGAGGGTCTCATGGGTCAATTTTTTCCTCCTGTTCCAAACGTTGAATGGACCGATTCACCTCTTCCCGCAGGATCTTCTGGGCCCGCACAACCTCCTTCAAAGCTCCGTCGCGAGTTTGTAGCTGCTCCTCAACCAACCCGGACACTCTACTTACAAAAGACGGCTCTACCAGGCCTTTATCCAAGACTTCATCTTGGCTCATAATTTTATCTTGTTCGTCCAAACGAGCCTCCAATCCTTTTACCTCCTCCGCCAAATTCATCCCTTGCTTCCTCAGCTCTCCCCACTCTTCTATTTGCAGCTGCATACGAGCATCCACACAGGCACGATGACGTTCCAGGCTTTCATCCACTTTATCAACCCGAATGTTCGTTGCATCAATTTTTTCTACCAATTTTTTCCGTATATTTTCCCCCTCCAATGTAATTTCTACCTTTGTTTCCCCCAATCTATCCTCGAATTTACTTTGAATTTCTCCCAATTTAACATCCACACACTCCTGCATCTCAGTTTTAATTTTCTCCATCTTTTCCCCCAATTCATCCCTCATTAAATCAATCCATGCACCCAACTGTGCCCCCATTACCCCCAATTGATCTGTCATTTCTGCCCCCTGTGCCGTCATTTCTGCCATTTGTGCCCCCTGTGCCGTCATTTTTGCCCCCTGTGCAGATCGTCCAGATCGTCATCGTGCCGGTTTCCGGCGCTACCGGCTCCGTTACGGGCGATGAAGCACGGTCCACGCTTGGAATGGGGGAGGTTCCAAGCCTACCCCCATCTCTCCCTTCTTCCCCCGACTCGCTGCCAGACACGTGGCCTTCCTCCTCAAACATCTGCACATCCGCCATGGTGCAGAAGTTCCGTTTGCCGCCAATTAATTTTAATTTGAAAAATCCCGCCAAAATTTTCCCGCGCTCGCGCGCTTTTCTGTAGTAATTTTATATTCCAATTCATGGCGAGATTTTAGTTCTGCTATATTCTCCCGATACCGAATATAATTTAGAGGGGTTCGAACATCCAACACCCTGACACCAATGTGACGTTCACGGGGCTTGAACAGTCCCGCTAATGTAGAATGAGCCGAAACGATGGAGGCGGTTTATCCTTTACAACCCAAAGATGGCGGTTCTAATCGCTCTACCGCAAACGGGACGAGGAAGGTGGCACGAGTCGCTTTTCACTGAGTTAATGATGTTTATTTCTCTAACCAGAAATAATCAGACTCGGCAAGAGGAGGGATCCGGGGCGATTCGACGGGATGGTGGTGTGGGTTCGGGCGTGGGGAAAACACAGACAATTCCAATGAATATACAAATCTCAAACCCTCTAAGGCGCCAGGTACACACACACACACACACACACACACACACACACACACACACACACACACACACACACACACACACACACACACACACACACACACACACACACACACACAACGTAGCTGGTCCTGGTGGTCAGGCTGGCCCGTGGTGCGGACGCAACAGTCCCTGGATTGGCGTCGGACGAGCTGGCCTTGCTCTCGTCAGGGGGGCAGGAGAAACCGTGGTGCTGTCGACCTCCTGGTCTTGGCCCAAGATCTGGTCTCACAGCCGCCAGAGAACCAGTTCTGGCGCCAAATTGCGAGCAAGAGAGGGAGGCAGGTCCGCCCGCCGTTCGACCCCGTACTCCGAGCCAGCAGAACCCCAGAGCCAACCGAGGTGAGGCACGAGGCTCAGCAAGGCTACAAGACACGATGAAACCAGGATCGAAAACAGCCCAACAACACAGCACGCTCCCAGCACAACAGCCTCCTCCAGAACAGTTTTTTTTTGTCCCGATCTTCTTCCTCTTCCTTTTCGACCCCGAACAGAACCTTTTTATCCTCCCGCGCTCGTCACTTCCAATCGAGCCGTTTTATTGGCCCTGCGCCGTCGCCTTCCGCCAATCGTGACCACGGGGCGGAGCCATCCGCAGCACTGTCCTGTGACGTCACGGCAAGCCTCCAGGGACTACTAAAAGGGGTTTACGCAGACACACTTACCCTATCCCGTGTCCCTATCTAATTACGTGACAATTATCATTTCCCCCTTGAAGAAATGGACATTTACTAGACAACTTATCACCACTGAATAGCTACTTATTACATCGAGATCCTGGTACACTCGAACAGCATGGCATACCTAATTAAACATCCTAATTACCCTTTGAATGCATACCCCCCCTCAAACGTAACAGTACCTTACTCATCAGCCATGGCACTTTAGCAAAGGACTTCTGTGACTCCATGGGACTGACTCCATCTGTGAATTTTCCAACTCGGATTTCTTCCAATTACAAATCCTCCCTTCTGGACTTTGTGATGACCAACTTTCCCACAAATATCTCCTGCTGTTCCTCTGCTCCAATTGGTTCACCTCATCAAATGCTTGTGAAAGTCAACAACTCTGTCTATTCACAGAGAACTGCCTCAACACCGGCGAGTCTGGCATTTCACTCAGGCAGATTGGCAAGGTCTGCAGAGAGCCATCTCTCTTCAGGACTGGTCTCCCATATCTACTGCCACTGATGTCAACTCATTTGGGGAATTCTTTCACAGAATATCTATCTATCTATATATCTGTCTCTCTCTCGCTCTGTCTCTCACAGATTCATTCCATCTCCTCTTCAATTATCCAACCCATCTTCCCACCAAGGGTACACTGAATCCTGTGGTGAGGCAGTTGTTCTGAAACAACTTGCCTCCTCTTCCTGGAAGGCTAATCCAACTGAAGGCAATCTCAGTGCATTCCAAAAATTCTGCAATGAGTGTCCAGTCTGGAGAGAGCCATGGATCTGTCCAACCTCCAGAATGAACTTTCAAACTTGTTTCCCTCATGTAAAACCTGGTGGCATCTTATGTCTGTCTCTGGTGTGTGTACCCCTTCCATCACTTCCCACTCTTGAAATGGCACCACAGGAAACTCCGCTCGTGAGAAAGCCGAATGCCTCAATTCTGTGTTTGCATCCAAATGTTGTCCCCATCCCCTCAATCTCAGTACCCATCCTTCCCTGTCAGTCCCAACTGCTCCTGGACTCTATCTTTTGCACTTGAGAAGGTGGAGAAGTTTTTTTTTTTTTTTTTAGCCTTTGATTCTGACTCTGCTTTTGGAGCAGACAGCATCAACTCACATGTCCTAAAAACCTGCTCTGCTGCTACTCTTGTACATCCTCTTTCTCTGCCATTTTCACCCTGTCATCTTCCATGTGCATGGAAATCCACTATCCCCACCACATTACAAAAAAGAAAAAAAAAAAAAAATGGGATGCAAAAACTGATCCCCTTAACTACATCCAATAATTAATTAATCAGCAAGGTCATGGAATTTTTCGTTTTCACCAACAACCTCATCTCACATCACCAATTTGGTTTCAGATGAGGTCTCTCTACCTTGGACATGCTGCTTCTACTTACCCAACAATGGATAGAGGCCCTCAATGTCAGACATGAGATCAGGTCGTCTCTCTGGACATATCTCGAGCTTTTGATACAGTCTGGCATCCCGCCTTTCTCTCCAAACGCTCTGCCTATGGTATCCAAGAAAAACTCCACACATGTCTCTATGACTTACTCTACTCTCCTAGCCACAGTGTGACTCAACAGAATCCTTTCATCTCCTCTCCCCGTCAAGGCTGGAGTGCCCCAAGGTAGTCTTCTGGGCTCAATCCTATGCTGATATTCATCAATGATCTCTGACTGAAAAAAATCCTCTTTATCCATTTTCTGATGACTCCACCATCTGCCAGTACATCCCTCATCCTTCAGACAGGCACAGAGCAGCCTGTTCCCTCTCTTCAGACATTCAGAAAAATACAAGTTGGTCAAACTCCTGGAATATGTCTTTCAATACTGACACAAACATCATTTTCACCATCCCTTTCTGAAAGGACAGTCTGGCAAAGACTCCTATCTACTTTCTAACAATAATAATACTATTTAGGAAGTTCAGTCATTCAAGCTCCGAGGTTTCACTTTCAGCCATTATCTTTCTTGGGCAAACAGTTGCCGACTGGGCATCCTCCACCGTGCAAAGTCCTTCCTTGGCGCGCCTGAGCTCCTGACCACATACAAAGCTTTCATCTGCAGCCTGATGGAGTACTTTCTCTCTCCCCTCTGAGCTGGTGCTCCTGTCTCCCACCTTTCTCGGCTTCACGCTGTGGAAACAATGGCATTGAGGATCATTTGTATCTCCCGGGATGAGGCTGTCTTTGGGTCTCTCACTCTCACCAAACGAAGGTTGGTGGTGTTTGTCTTCGACCATTTCCTCTTCGACCTCGCCCCCCTCCCCCTGCCCCTGCTCTGTCTGTGATACGTCCCCACCCCCCAACCCGCATATTTACACAGGGTGCTCAAGGTCTGCCAGCAACCCCCTTCTGGAAAAACTACCAAGATAAAGAATCACTGCTCACCTTCACTTTCATTCCTGTTTCATTTTCCCATCTTTGGAACAAACTGCCACACTCTCTTCAATCCCACTCTTCCCTCTCATTCTTCAAAACAGCTGTTCACCACCATTTCTAACCTTCCCCCATCCAAAACCATGATCTTCTCTGCCACCATTAATCCACCCCAAGCCCACCTGCTTCAATTTCCTTGCTTTCCTTCCTGAAAGTCCCAATAGTATAAGGACCTGAAAGTCCCTGTAGTGTCTACCTTGTTTACCCCATGTACCTCAACCCATCCTGCTCCCTTCCACAGATCGCCTCATGTCTCTGTTCCCCACTGTTTTGGGCTTCCCTCTCCTGTCCCTCTTGCCTCCTGCTCCCCTTGTTGTAAATTATGTGTGTTCGCTCTCATTCGAGCCTCAACATTGTATTCCAAAAAAAAATAAAAATTCAAAGCTGGCCTCCAAAGGCAGCCACCCATTAGGTATCCTCCATAGTACAAAGTCCTTCCTTCCATTGGCACATCTGAACTCCTATCCACCCACAAGGCCTTCATCCACAACTTGATGGAGTACTGCTCTCCCCTCTGGGCTTGCTCCCATGTTTTGCCTCACATCTTGCTCAGCTTGACGCCGTGGAAATCAAGGCCTTTATGATTATTGGAATCTCCAGCAATGAAGCTGAGTCTACAGGCCTATCACTTCGCCATTGCAGACAGGTCTGTGGTCTCTCTGTCTTTTACCACTTCCGTTCTGGTCCCTCACCCTCTCCTCTTTCCGTGCTTTGTCCCCCCCCTCCCCAAGGTTTCTGCTGGGCTCACACGGTCCACCATCAATCCCCTTCTGGTGAAACTACCTAAATCCAGGATCGCTACTCACCTACACTCATTTGTTCCTCTTTTTTTCCCCCACATGTGGAACCAACGTCCACATCCTCTTCAATCTCATCCTTCCGTCCAGGTCTTTAACACAGCTGTTCACCATCTCAGATCGTCCCCAATCCAAAAAAAACATGATCTTTTCTACCTTCATTACCCCTCCCAAATTTCCAGTTTTCCCTCCTGAGATTTCCCTTGTTTCCATCTCGTCCATCCCACGCATCCTGCCCTCCATTCCTCCCCACACCCGTTGTTTGTCTGCCTCCGTCTGCCTTGGCCTTCGGCTCTGCTGTTGGTGTCCCCCCCTCTCTCTCTGCTGTTCCTTTTGTCCTGTTGTGTCCTGATCCATTCAGTATACGAATACGAGCTCTTCCACGAACTTTGACGATGTATTAAAAAATAAAAATAAACCAATGTCACCCGCAGGGTGACCCGTATCTTGCCAAAAGGTGACCACGTGTGACTTCTTTAAGGTCACACTGAGGTGAACAGAGCTGCTATCCACCAGGAGAGACTCCTTGAGGAATATCTGCCTACGAGAGATTCCGATGAGAATCGTTCTACAGAGTAACCATGAAAAATATGCTTTTACCTCATAACGTCACCAAATGACGTCATAATGTCTCAAGCTTGACATATCTAGAAATAAAAGCACTCATCGAGGTGTTCAATTTGAGGTACTACACGATATGGTTCCTAAAACATGAAAATTTGACCTTGGGGTCAAATATGTTTGACCTCAGGCGCTAACCATGAAGGTCAAGGCCAATCGCCACCAAAAATTAATCAGCTGAGCGGCAGACCATGAACTATATTCCCATGAAGTTTAAAGACGATCCGATCAAAATTACTCGAAAAATAAGGGTTTCGTCGACTCCCCTGATTTGCGACAAAGTGACCTTGACCTTTGACCTTCAAAATTTTGTGCACTGAAAGGGACCTCTATAGTCCTCTGATATGCGAAGTAACAAAAATTTCCAATGATAACTGTGCTCTGCAGAATTTTTTATACATGATTACAGACAAACAAACAAAAAAAAAACATACAAGCTGACGAACATATCTTGCAAAAACTTCGTTTTGGCAAGATAATAATGAAAAGGTTGCTACAGAAGACTATAGAAAGCAGAAAATGTAGTTGGAGCCATTTTATTTAACAATATTTTACTGAGATGCGTCCATAACAGAAATTGTAAGAAAGATTTATTGAACCTCTTGATTATCAATTAAATGAAAGAATAGCTTTGCCAGTTCTCAGGAGAGGAAATTTCAATTGGTTTGTGTGTATGAGAGACAGAGTGACACTGACACAGAGTCCGTATGCAGATCCTCAGTGAGGTTTTACATTGTTCAATGCGCAGACTTGAAGAGGCAATCTATCGCTGGCATCCTGAACAAATAAATTACATCCAAACTCCAAATCCCCACCCTCACCAGCAGAGGGCATTGCATCAGTAGCACAGGTGTGCCCTCAGCTAATGATGTTACCTCGCAGCCTTGAGCTGCATATGAACGAAGAAGAAGCACAATGATTCTACCTCACAGCCATGTGGTGCTTACGAAAGAAGTTCTAAGAGAAGCATGCTTGTATTGATGCTTAACTAGGTTCCAGGTGGAAGCATAGGTAATATTGTTTGTTGAATTTAAAAAAACGTTTAAAAGGACAAGATACAAGTTAAATAGGGGGGGGGGAGTTGGGTGGCAGAGGAGGTGGAGGGTGTAACACATCCATACTGACCTTCAAAATTGGCACTATAGAACGGATCCAAGCAGAACCATGTTGGAGGAGCAACTGTGGACTGCAGTCCCTTGCCAGTGCAGCTAGCAAGGTAAGACCCTGTCCACTGAATATGGACAAGAAACACATGAATATACAATTTTGTTTGTCTTATCAAGGGGTTTCTGAAAAATGGAATAATAATATTTTGGGTGGGAAATTAAATCTGACATTTATAAAATTGCTTTTTTTTGTAAACAGAGTTGAGGCTCCTGGAAGAGCTACAAGACTGAATGGATGAGGACTTAACAGGACAAAAGGAACAGTCGTGAGGGGAAGGTGGAGGGTGGGGGGGGACACCAACAGCAGGGATGAAAGACAAAATAGAGGCAGACCTTGACAAACAAAGGGTGTGGGGAGGAATGAGAGGTATTGGAGGATTCATGGGGTGGAGAAGATGGATACAGAAGGAAACTCTCAGGAAGGAAAAACTGGTAACTTGGAAGAAGGTGGGCATGCTCACTGTATTGGTGAAAGAAACATCAGATATGATTATCAGTCTTCAGATATAATCTATGAAGCATTTGCAACCTTGTTATTTATACAAACGTTGAACATAATACATTTTCTTTGAAAAACACAAATCTAAGCTCACGGAGAAGTAAAACGACGACAGTCAGGGAGAGGGAAACAGGAAGAAAAGGACATTGCACATGCACGGATAAGTGGCATAAGGGAGAGGGGTCAGCAAAAGAAGAAGAGATTCTTCAATATACACTTTCTTTTTCAATGCCAACTGAATACAAAAGGTCAGTGTGTGGAAACAAATACATCACTCTTATAAGCAAGGTGTCGTGCAACTGCAAAGCATAATGGCACTCTGAGCAGATAATATGGAAGTAATCGTTCAAAGAGCAGCAAAACTCACCGATGCCTTGTGGATGACAGCCACGATTTACAGAGCTTGATCCAAGGCTGCAATGACTTGTCATTCTGCCACAAGTGGTACAACACAAAAGACACGACAAAGAGGTAATCGGATATTCATTGCCTGTCCTTTGCTTCGACCATACGTAGGATAACGTCTTCGACAGAATCGTCAAAGAGAATAGAAACGAGAGACAAAAAGTTCAGTGGAAATTATATTATTTCATCACATAACATGGATCTTTAAAACCACTGAGATATGTGAAAATAAATATTTTAGACTGCATATGGTATTATTATTATTACCTCTGCCACCGAAGGTGAAAGAAGAATATGTTTTCACCCCTTTCTGTCTGTGCATTTGTTTGTCTGCACGATATCTCAAAAAGTTGTAGACGGATCCGGACTAAATTTGGTGGACAGGTTGGGTGTGTGACAAGGACGAACTGATTAGATTTTGGTGAAGATCTGGATCTGGATCCGGCTACAATAATTTTTTTAAGTGCTTCTTCACCACTGAGAGATGGGGGCCAAAAACTATATAGTACTGAAAAGCATGATATTTGCCAAATGTATTGGGAACGAGATGTTCTTCTGGATCAGGCATTGCGTGGCAGAGGTATGCACTCTACCGAGTGCCCTTCTAGTTTCTAAATAAAATCAGCTGTTCCTGTAGGTTTCCTCTACTGGGTCATGCATTTTACAGCAAACACTCAACCATGAGCATCAAGGAGCTTTCACAAGACCTCTGGGATAAAGTTGTGGAAAGGCACAGATCAGGGGATGGGTATAAAAATATTACAAAGGCCTTGAATATCCCTTGGAGCACAATCAAGACAATCATTAAGAAGTGGAAGGCATCATTGTTCCACCAAGACCCTGCCTAGATCAGGCCATCCCTACAAACTGGATGACCAAGCAAGGTGGAGACTGATCAGAGAGGCCACCAAGAGGCCAATGGCAAAGAGCTACATGACTTTATGGCAAAGACTGGTCACTGTGTGCATGTGACAACAATATCCCAAACACTCCCCAAGTCTGGTCTGTATTAGTATGGTAGGGTGGCAAGAAGGAAGGCAAAACTCAAAAAAGCCTACCTTGTGCCCATTTGAGGTAGGCAAAAAAAACCATGCTGGAAATTCTGAAGCCATGTAGAAAAAAGTTTGGTGGTGTGATGGAACTTTTTGGCCGAAATGCAAAATGATACATTTGGCACAAACCCAACACAGCACATCACCCAAAGAACACTATCCCTACTGTGAAGCTTTGTGGTGGCAACATCATATTATGGGGATGTTTCTCATCAGCAGGGACTGGGGCACTTGTCAGGATAGAAGGGAAAATGTATGGAGCAAAATAGACAAATCCTGGAGGAAAACCTGCTGCCCTCTGCAAGAAAGCTGAAAATGGGACGGAAGAGTTCACCTTTCAGCATGACAACGACCCGAAGCACACAGCCAAAGCTACAATGGAGTGCCTAAGGAACAAAAAGGTTAATGTACTTGAGTTGCCCAGTCAGAGCCCCGACCTAAATCCAATCGAAAATCTGTGGCATGACTTGAACATCGCTGTCCATCAATGCTTCCCACAACTTGACTGAGCTTGAACAGTTTTACACAGAAGAATGGGCAAATATAGCCCAATCAAAGTGTGCAAAGTTGGTAGAGACCTATCCCAACAGACTCACAGCTGTAATTGCAGTCAAAGGTGCATCAACCAAGTATCAACTCAGGGGGATGAACACTTATCCAACCAAGATATTCTGGTTTTGTATTTTTCATTAATTTTCTGAAATTTGTAGAATTTCTATCTTCACTTGGAAGTTGTGGGTTACTATGTGTAAATAAAGTTGTAAAAAGTCTGTTTCAATGCAATTTAATTCCAGGCTATAAGGCAACAAAATGTGAACATTTTGAGGTGTAGACTTCCTATCGGCATTGTACCACGATCGTTTCTTTATTGTTGCGTATCATAATCACTGTTGTATTCGCAAGGCCAGTCATGTGCAATGTCCGTAAGGAAGGAACCAGCATCAAACCTTCTTAGAATTTCTAATGATACCGATTTCCTGTATTTCTTTCCACTCACATCATTTCCTTGAGGACATATCTCCCTTTTCAGAACCAGAGTTATGGATTAAGACAGTAGAGTACAGTTCTGTAATGCAAAAGAAGATTTGAGCAACTAAAACACACTTTAACACTGCACTTCAGCACAAATGTAATGACGTAGCCACGTAGGAGAGAATGAGAGAAGCGACGTCCTGCCATCATCATTCCAGATGTAAGCTAGTGATGCTACGGCATTTTGTTTTGGAGATCAGTGTTTATATTCCGGTTCTTTATTGCGCAGCCCGCTAGCCACTGGCAGCCTCTGGTGGCCTAAAATGCAGCCCTTGACGTAGAGCCGATGATACACAAATGTGAAATCACCCCATCATAAATGCTATCAAATTGACCCAATGGTTTCAAATGAGTGTTCCAATGCGAAGCGTAAAAGCAACATAACAACATCAGGAGATGGCAGTCTGCAAACAATTATGCTTGCAGCCCAGTAACAACATAAAAATATTTAAAAGAAAAAGATAACAAAGAAAGAGTACGTGGAGGCAGGGCCTAATAGCAGCCATTTTGGAGCCCTGCAGGCGGTGTGGCGGCTCTTACAGGTCAGGTCAGGTATGGGTGCATGTGCCAGAACAGCGCGTCGCTGCGTCCACTTTCCGCCGGTACTCCAGGGGCCTCCGTCTGGCCATCCCCCAGGCAGATGCCAGGCCCATCCCCATCTCCTTGAGATGATGGTCAACCTGCTGCAACCACGAGGCACGTGGTCGGCCCACTGGCCTCCTACACTCACGAGACTCCCCGGCTGAGAGAATCTGGTGAGCAGGATCAGCGTCAGGAAAACGAGCCACATGTCCATACAGCCACAACTGATGCTCACGGACGATGAAGGTAACAAATCTCATCCGAGTCTCTCTCAGCAACCGCTCGTTGGACACAAAATCCGACCAGCGATAGCCAAGGATTCTCCAAAGAGACCCGGTACCAAAGGAATTAAGTCTGTCTCAGATCCTTGGTCAGAGTCCAAGTCTCGCATCCATAGAGCAAGACTGGAAGTACCAAGGACCTGAAGACTCGGACTTTCGTCCTCCCGCACAGGTCCCGGCTGCGCCACACCCCATGATCCAGTGAATCCATGACTCCCCAGGCCCGACCCAGACGTCTATTGACCTCTGACTCACAGCCAGTAGAGACATGAATATCACTGCCAAGGTAAGTGAATCTCTCCACGACCTCAAAATCCTCACCACAAACAGACACAGACAGGACAGCAGCATCCAAGATGTCACTGAAAGCCTGGATCTTAGTTTTGACCCAAGAAACCCGTAATCCCAGCGGCTCCGACTCCTCATTCAGCACCTCGAGGGCCCCCAAAAGGATATCTAAAGTCTCCGCAAAGATGACTGCATCATCTGCAAAATCAAGGTCCGAGATCTTGACATTCCCAAACGATGCACCGCAGCTGGAACTCTCCAACATCCTCCTCAAAATCCAGTCCATACAAGTGCTGAAAAGTGTGGGGGCCAGGACACACCCCTGACGAACTCCAGTAACAACTGGAAATAAGTCAGAGATGGTACCACCACACTTCACAGCACTCTCAGTACCAGAGTGGAGTTCAGACATCAGATCGATCTGTTTTGGTGGCACCCCACAAAGACCAAGAATCCTCCAGAGGACATCCCAATTCATTGAATTGAACGCTTTACAGAGATCAACATAGGCTGCAAGCAGCCCCTGCCGAAACTCTCGTCTGCGTTCGGTGAGGACACGAAGAGCAAGGATACGGTCAATCGTTGAACCTCTTTGGTGTAAAGCCTGACTGCTCTGGACGCTGGTGCTCAAGCAGATGGTGGTGAACCCTATCAAGAATTATCCGAGCAAAGACCTTGCCCGGCACTGAGAGCAGCGTCACCCCTCGGTAGTTGTTGCAGTCTTAGCGATCACCCTTCCCTTTCCAGAGAGGAACAACAAGGCCCCTCTTCCAATCAGTTGGGATGATGCCTGTGTTCCAGGCAGAGCACAAAACTGCATGCAACGACACGAGTGCAGCATTTCCACCAGCCTTGAGAAGTTCAGCATGGATGCCACAGATCCCTGGAGCTTTGCCCCGTTTCAACCGGTTCACTGCAGCCCGTGTTTCCACAAGCGAAGGTGGACCACAGTTGATTCGAGGGTCAGCAACAAGGATTGTAACACCCTTGACGTCCAACTCGACAGCTGGGGGATCAGCCTGGTACAACCGCTCAAAGTAACCGGCCCAGCGGGCCTTCACTTCAGACTCCTCTATCAAGAGCCTACCACTCTCTGCTCTAACTGCAGTGCTCCGAGGGATGGGCTTGGATGAACGCAATGCGCAAATTCCCCTGTAAGCGGGACGAGAATCAAATGTACACAGGTGATGCTCTACCCCCTCACAGATTCCTCGCACATAGGCCTCCTTGTCCACTCTCAATGCACGTACAGTTTTACGCCTCAGCTCCCTGAACAGCTCAGCTCTGCCATTCAGCCTGGCCCTGCGACTCTGGTCAATGGTATCCAGTGTCCCTTGAGAGACAAAATTCTTCTTTGCCCTGCGGTGAGTTCCAAGACATCCACCAGCAACATCAAGGATGGTGGTCTTGAAGGCACTCCACAACTCTTCAGGACCCCCCAAAGCACCCAGACCCCCCAAGTGTCCACTCAGCCTGTTCGAAAACTTCTCAGCTACTCTCTCATCCCTGAGCTTGCCAATATCCAACCTAGGCTGGGATGGTACCATTCTCCAGAATTTAGGGTGCAGCTTTAGAGTTGCAACAACAAGCCTGTGGTCAGTATTGAGGAACTGAGCACTCCGGTCGACCCTGCAGTTCTGGATCATCCTCCAGCGACCGTCAATAAGGACATGGTGAATCTCCTTTGCCGTACCGCCAGCGTTGGAATACTAAGTCCAGCGATGAGCTTGTGGGGCGCTGAAACCATGAACCAGCCACCCTAAGTCCATGACTTCTTGCAAAGTCAAGGAACTTAGTGCTATTCTGGTTCATAGTTCCTGACCCATGGGGACTAACACACATCTTATAACCATCCCTATCAGTTCCAGTCGATGCATTGAAATCCCCCAAGACTAGAAGTGTATCTCGTCTGGGGCACTGATCAACCACAGACTCGAGCGTGGCGTAGAATGCATCCTTCACGGTGAGATCACTCGCCTCAGTCGGAGCATATTCAGAGACCAGGGAAATGACACCTAAGGAGTGACGAATCCTTAATCTCATAATATGCTCGTTGACCGGTGTTACCTCAATTATCATTGGGGTCAGCTTATTGGACACAGCTACAGCAACTCCTTGGGTATGATAACCATCAGAGCGACCAGACCAATAGTAGGTGTAACCACCCACCATTATCTCGCCGCAATCCCGATGTCCAAACGCTTGAGCTCAGATGATAACAGAGACAGGTGATCATCCTCTCTTAGGGATAGGACATTCCAGGCACCCACCCGAAGGGACCGCCTCAGGTTAACCCAAGGAGACCGCCGTCTGGTGGACGACACCTCAGCACCACTCCGACACACTCTCCCGGAATCTGACCCAGGGATGTTACTCCGTGGTTTCCCTCCTATCATCAAAGATTGGGGGTCCCGAAGGCTTTGCCCCAATCCCGTCATCCGGTGAGCTGCCCTGTGAAGGGAAGCTGCACAGGAGGTAATCCCACGGAGTGGATTTTCAGATTTTTTTTGCGTTTGTGTGTTTTGCGGAATGAAGGGTTTTACAGTGGCTGGAGTGCAAATCCTGCCACCAACCTCCTAATAAAAAAGTAACCCAACTGCAGGAGGACGTCCGCAGACACAGTTGGGCACTAGATATGGCCGTGTGTGCGTGCGTCTTTGCGAGTTCCACCCATTGGTTGAACAGTTCGCCTGACTACACCCACAATTTATTTACTTCTACCACCAATTTTGAGCCTGGTGTTGGCTTCGTGGTTAGGCTGGCGGCTTGGGATCCTAGGGTCCTGAGTTCAAGTCCCATTGGCTGCTGAATCAACACTAGGGGGTTGACTCAGCCTGTCATCCTTCCGAGGTTGGCGAAATGAGAACCAGTGTACTGGTCCCGGTGTATGCCCCGGTTAGAATAGGTATACTATATCCCTGTGTGTCGTAAGAGGCGACCATGGTTGGTGTCAGGAAGGGCATCCGGCCATAAAAAAAAACATTGCCTCAAGAAAAAGGCAATCCCTGCACAGCAGGGAAAAACTGGCTGTAAAAAGTCTTTTTTTTTTTTTACCACCAATTTTGGAACCTTTTAGCCTTTACCCTTGAGAACCCTTCCTCTCAAGCATCACTTTACTTGTGGAGGTCACGCAGGTTTGCCAGATAGGGGAGCAGAAAGAGGTAAATATTCTGTTTTGACGTGGGAATGCCCCTTTGCTTTTATGAGCGGGAGGGTGAGAGCGAAGATGGGACAGCATTGGAAGGGGGAGGTTGAGGCTTTGTGGGGTGGGGCAGATGAAGGCTTGATATTGGGAGGAGAAGGGTGAGGACTTGGGGTTGGGGGGGAGGGAGGAGAAGGGTGAGGACTTGGGGTTGGGGGGAGGGAGGAGAAGGGTGAGGACTTGGGGTTGGGGGAGGGAGGAGAGGGGTGAGAACTTGGGGTGGGGGGGGAGGGAGGAGAAGGGTGAGGACTTGGGGTTGGGGGGAGGGAGGAGAAGGGTGAGAACTTGGGGTTGGGGGGAGGGAGGAGAAGGGTGAGGACTTGGGGTTGGGGGAGGGAGGAGAAGGGTGAGGACTTTGGGTTAGGGGGAGGGAGGAGAAGGGTGAGGACTTGGGGTTGGGGGAGGGAGAAGGGTGAGGACTTGGGGTTGGGGGGAAGGAGAAGGGTGAGGACTTGGGGTTGGGGGGGAGGGAGGAGAAGGGTGAGGACTTGGGGGGGGAGGGAGGAGAAGGGAAGCAAGGATGGGCCAGGATTTTTTTGTTGAAGAGTCAAAATTGCATGTGTAAGTTTATAATTTTTCGATACCGTTTCGATAATTGTGATGCGACCGAAGTAATGTCAGTAACCCTTCATCCAATTAGAATTTTCAAATCACACTGTACGAGCTAACGGGACGTGTAACCTGTAAATGCCGTCACTGGTAAAGCTCGTCAGCTTGGATTAACAAAAGGTTGTGTGAAACCGCTTGGGTCGAAGTGTACATCGGCATTCTCGGGGAGGTAAAGTTAAGGTTTGAAGGTGCACGTGGCGACCCTTCGGCTCTTTACCTGCACGCCGAGCACATCGTGTGTCCGCACCGCACACAGCACGTCGGCCACCATCCACGGTCCCCTGAGGGACCCTTCTCCATCCTTCGCCTCACGTTTCGCCTCAGCTTCCAGAAGTGACGGGAGGCGCTGTGCAAACTCCAAAAGCTCGGCCATGCCTCGACCTGGCACAGTGAAGCCGCAATACGAGAATCTTCTTCCTCGTTTCGGCAGCTTCTTCATGAAAGACTCACACGTGTTTTGTTGTTGTTGTTGTTGTTGTTGTTTTTGTTTTACGTCTCACGTCTCTCCAATCCTAAGAGACTATTTCAAGACACACACGTTATAAAAAAGAAAAACAAAATTAATGAGACATAAGAAAGATATGATTGTCAAATTGAGCGTCCATATCTCACTGAGAACCAGGGCCACCCACGTCAGCTTGCAATATTTTCAAAGCATCTTGAAAGTCATTTTCTTTTTTTAGATCTTGTGTTGATAAATTAGTGTGGTGTTGATGTTGTGCGGGTATGATGGGTTCAATGGCCTCCACCTGTGTCTGATGTCCTTGTGTAGTCCAGGTGTGCAACGTAGATGTTTCCAATATCTCGAGCCACACAAATGTCCACAGGCTGCGGATGTCTTCATTGGGGGAGTTAATTAAAATATATCATATTTCACTAAACACAAAAAAATATGACGGACATCGATCTGCAAGTTTTAATGGACATGAAAAATACAGTAAAATACACGAAAAACGGACCTTTCATAACGCAGTGTTTTGTTGTGAAGGTTGTTGTTCTTTTGTTCATTCGAAGGTGGGAGTTTTCATAAATTTCTCAATATAATTATGATTTTTACTTTCGATCCAAACGAAAGTTTTGTATCAACCCTTTCTCGCCGGCAGATTCGTCTGTATTGGTGATCACGTAAGAATGGTGTCAATATTAGTTTACCTAACGAGTGTTTGTATAAAGTGTCTATCTTTGTTTACCACACCAGTGTTTGTATAAAGTCTCAATATTTGTTTACCTCACGAGTGTTTGTATAAACTGTCTATATTTGTTTACCACACCAGTGTTTGTATTAAGTGTTTATATTTGTTTACTTCACGAGTGTTTGTATAAAGTGTCGATATTTGTTTACCACACGAGTGTTTGTATAAACTGTCTATATTAGTTTACCACACGAGTGTTTGTATAAACTGTCTATATTTGTTTACCTCACGAGTGTTTGTATAAACTGTCTATATTTGTTTACCTCACGAGTGTTTGTATAAAGTGTCTATATTCGTTTACCTCACGAGTATTTGTATGAAGTATCAATATTTGTTTACCTCACGAGTTTTTGTGTAAAGTGTCCATATTTATTTACCTCACGAGTGTTTGTATAAAGTGTCTATATTTATTTACCTCACGAGTGTTTGTATAAAGTGTCTATATTTGTTTACCTAACGAGTGTTTGTATTTAGAAAGTGTTTATATTTGTTTACCTCACGAGTGTTTGAATAAAGTGTCGATATTTGTTTACCTCTCGAGTGTTTGTATTTAGAAAGTGTTTATATTAGTTTACCTCACGAGTGTTTGTATTTGAAAAGTGTTTATATTTGTTTCCCTCACGAGTGTTTGTATGAAGTGTCAATATTTGTTTACCTCACGAGTATTTGTATGAAGTGTCTATATTTGTTTACTTCACGAGTGTTTGTATTCAGAAAGTGTTTATATTTGTTTACCTCACGAGTATTTGTATGAAGTGTCTATATTTGTTTACCTCACGAGTGTTTGTATTTAGAAAGTGTTTATATTTGTTAACCTCACGAGTATTTGTATGAAGTGTCGATATTTGTTTACCTCACAAGTGTTTGTATTTAGAAAGTGTTTATATTTGTTTACCTCACAAGTATTTGTATAAAGTGTCGATATTTGTTTACCTCACGAGTGTTTGTGTAAAGTGTCGATATTTATTTACCTCATGAGTGTTTGTGTGAAGTGTCTATATTTGTTTACCTCACGAGTGTTTGTATAAAGTGTCGATATTTGTTTACCACACGAGTGTTTGTATAAAGTGTCTATATTTGTTTACCTCACGAGTGTTTGTATAAACTGTCTATATTTGTTTACCACACCAGTGTTTGTATTAAGTGTTTATATTTGTTTACCTCACGATTGTTTGTATAAAGTGTCGATATTTGTTTACCACACGAGTGTTTGTATTAAGTGTCTATATTTGTTTACCTCACGAGTGTTTGTATTAAGTGTCTATATTTGTTTACCACATGAGTGTTTGTATTAAGTGTCGATATTTGTTTACCACACGAGTGTTTGTATTAAGTGTCTATATTTGTTTACCTCACGAGTGTTTGTATGAAGTGTCAACATTTGTTTATCTCACGAGTGTTTGTATAAAGTGTCTATATTTGTTTACCTCACGACTGTTTGTATAAAGTGTCCATATTTGCTTACCACACGAGTGTTTGTATAAAGTGGCTATATTTGTTTACCACACGAGTGCTTGTGTAAAGTGTCTATATTTGTTCACCTCACGAGTGTTTGTATTCAGAAAGTGTTTATATTTGTTTTCCTCACGAGTGTTTGTATAAAGTGTCGATATTTGTTTATCTCACGAGTGTTTGTATTAAGTGTCTATATTTGTTTACCTCACGAGTGTTTGTATGAAGTGTCTATATTTGTTTACCTCACAAGTGTTTGTATTTAGAAAGTGTTTATATTCGTTTACCTCACGAGTGTTTGTATTTAGAAAGTGTTTATATTTGTTTACCTCACAAGTATTTGTATAAAGTGTCGATATTTGTTTACCTCACGAGTGTTTGTGTAAAGTGTCTATATTTGTTTACCTCACGAGTGTTTGTATAAACTGTCTATATTTGTTTACCACACCAGTGTTTGTATTAAGTGTTTATATTTGTTTACCTCACGATTGTTTGTATAAAGTGTCGATATTTGTTTACCACACGAGTGTTTGTATTAAGTGTCTATATTTGTTTACCTCACGAGTGTTTGTATTAAGTGTCTATATTTGTTTACCACATGAGTGTTTGTATTAAGTGTCGATATTTGTTTACCACACGAGTGTTTGTATTAAGTGTCTATATTTGTTTACCTCACGAGTGTTTGTATGAAGTGTCAACATTTGTTTATCTCACGAGTGTTTGTATAAAGTGTCTATATTTGTTTACCTCACGACTGTTTGTATAAAGTGTCCATATTTGCTTACCACACGAGTGTTTGTATAAAGTGGCTATATTTGTTTACCACACGAGTGCTTGTGTAAAGTGTCTATATTTGTTCACCTCACGAGTGTTTGTATTCAGAAAGTGTTTATATTTGTTTTCCTCACGAGTGTTTGTATAAAGTGTCGATATTTGTTTATCTCACGAGTGTTTGTATTAAGTGTCTATATTTGTTTACCTCACGAGTGTTTGTATGAAGTGTCTATATTTGTTTACCTCACAAGTGTTTGTATTTAGAAAGTGTTTATATTCGTTTACCTCACGAGTGTTTGTATTTAGAAAGTGTTTATATTTGTTTACCTCACAAGTATTTGTATAAAGTGTCGATATTTGTTTACCTCACGAGTGTTTGTGTAAAGTGTCGATATTTATTTACCTCATGAGTGTTTGTGTGAAGTGTCTATATTTGTTTACCTCACGAGTGTTTGTATAAAGTGTCGATATTTGTTTACCACACGAGTGTTTGTATAAAGTGTCTATATTTGTTTACCTCACGAGTGTTTGTATAAACTGTCTATATTTGTTTACCACACCAGTGTTTGTATTAAGTGTTTATATTTGTTTACCTCACGATTGTTTGTATAAAGTGTCGATATTTGTTTACCACACGAGTGTTTGTATTAAGTGTCTATATTTGTTTACCTCACGAGTGTTTGTATTAAGTGTCTATATTTGTTTACCACACGAGTGTTTGTATTAAGTGTCGATATTTGTTTACCACACGAGTGTTTGTATTAAGTGTCTATATTTGTTTACCTCACGAGTGTTTGTATGAAGTGTCAACATTTGTTTATCTCACGAGTGTTTGTATAAAGTGTCTATATTTGTTTACCTCACGACTGTTTGTATAAAGTGTCCATATTTGCTTACCACACGAGTGTTTGTATAAAGTGGCTATATTTGTTTACCACACGAGTGCTTGTGTAAAGTGTCTATATTTGTTCACCTCACGAGTGTTTGTATTCAGAAAGTGTTTATATTTGTTTTCCTCACGAGTGTTTGTATAAAGTGTCGATATTTGTTTATCTCACGAGTGTTTGTATTAAGTGTCTATATTTGTTTACCTCACGAGTGTTTGTATGAAGTGTCTATATTTGTTTACCTCACAAGTGTTTGTATAAAGTGTCTATATTTGTTTACCACACGAGTGTTTGTATAAAGTGTCGATATTTGTTTACCTCACGAGTGTTTGTATAAAGTGTCTATATTTCTTTACCTCATGAGTGTTTGTATAAAGTGTCGATATTTGTTTATCTCACGAGTGTTTGTATAAAGTGTCTATATTTGTTTACCTCATGAGTGTTTGTATAAAGTGTCTATATTTGTTTACCTCACGACTGTTTGTATAAAGTGTCCATATTTGTTTACCACACGAGTGTTTGTTTAAAGCGTCAGTATTTTTTATCTCATGAGTGTTTGTATAAAGTGTCTATATTGTTTATCTCACGAGTGTTTGTTTAAAGTGTCGATATTTGTTTATCTCACGAGTGTTTGTATAAAGTGTCTATCTTTGTTTACGTCATGAGTGTTTGTATAAAGTGTCTATATTTGTTTACCTCACGACTGTTTGTATAAAGTGTCCATATTTGTTTACCTCATGAGTGTTTGTATAAAGTGTCGATATTTGTTTATCTCACGAGTGTTTGTATAAAGTGTCTATATTTGTTTACCTCATGAGTGTTTGTATAAAGTGTCTATATTTGTTTACCTCACGAGTGTTTGTATAAAGTGTCCATATTTGTTTACCACACGAGTGTTTGTTTAAAGTGTCAGTATTTTTTATCTCATGAGTGTTTGTATAAAGTGTCTATATTGTTTATCTCACGAGTGTTTGTTTAAAGTGTCGATATTTGTTTATCTCACGAGTGTTTGGATAAAGTGTCTATCTTTGTTTACCTCATGAGTGTTTGTATAAAGTGTCTATATTTGTTTACCTCACGACTGTTTGTATAAAGTGTCCATATTTGTTTACCACATGAGTGTTTGTATAAAGTGTCCATATTTGTTTACCTCATGAGTGTTTGTATAAAGTGTCTATATTTGTTTACCTCACGACTGTTTGTATATAGTGTCCATATTTGTTTACCACACGAGTGTTTGTATAAAGTGTCTATATTTGTTTACCACACGAGTGCTTGTGTAAAGTGTCTATATTTGTTCACCTCACGAGTGTTTGTATTTAGAAAGTGTCGATATTTGTTTACCACACGAGTGTTTGTATAAACTGTCTATATTTGTTTACCACACGAGTGTTTGTATAAACTGTCTATATTTGTTTACCTCACGAGTGTTTGTATAAAGTGTCTATATTCGTTTACCTCACGAGTGTTTGTATAAAGTGTCTATATTCGTTTACCTCACGAGTATTTGTATAAAGTGTCTATATTTCTTTACCTCATGAGTGTTTGTATAAAGTGTCTATATTTGTTTACCTCACGACTGTTTGTATAAAGTGTCCATATTTGTTTACCACACGAGTGTTTGTTTAAAGTGTCAGTATTTTTTATCTTATGAGTGTTTGTATAAAGTGTCTATATTTGTTTACCTCACGAGTGTTTGTACAAAGAGTCTATATTCGAAAAGTCCTTCACACACACACACACACACACACACACACACACACACACACACACACACACACACACACACACACACACACACACACACACACACACACACACACACACACACACACACACACACACACACACACACACACACACCTCTTCTCCATGAACCAGAGACACCTCACAGTCTTTCTACCCACTTCTCTCCCTCAGCGTTGAATAGCGGTTGTGAATGCTGAGCCTATGAAGCTATGTTGGTGGTCGGTAAGGCGCTTGTTAAGTTTGCTCTGTGTCTCTTTTATCTTTCTCTGATGTCATTGTTCTTGTTGAATCTATTTCAAATCTGTCTGTGTCCATCTTTACAACCAATGTTCTCGCACCTTCCGTGTGGTGAAGTTATTCCATCCTGGTCACCCGGAAGGTCCTGATCCTTCATGTCAGTCAATCAGTGGTTATAAAGAGTTTTATTCTACATATATATATATTTTTTTTTACTATATATATATATATATATGTATATGTATGTATATATATATATATATATATATATATATATTTACCTCATTTACATATATATATATTTACATATATCTATATATATATATATATATATATTATTGTGGTTTCCACCCGCTCAGCATGTGGGCAACCGCTTCTAGCCACTGGCGGCCACTCTCGCCCACCGAACAGACAAACCTAGTCGCAGCTTTTGGATCAACACCGAAATACAGCGATGGGTGTATCTTTAATCACACCACAGCCTTGTCAATACTCTACCCACGCGACAGGGTCCGATCGCCGAATGGTCGATTTACGAAATTAATCACGCGGGCAGACTACCGAGAGACTGTACCTCAACGGGGCCTGCTTGGAAACGAGCCGCTAAGCAGCTCGCTCCGTTTGCGATTTGCCGAGCGGTGTATATCGCCAAGTCCCGCTGGACCCGATTATTTTATTGCCTATTACAAAGCCAGCTATATTCCAAACCCAATTATGGCTGTTCAATTAGGGAAAGGACGCAACGAACAAGTTAAATTTAAACAACGACATTTATTTATACATGCACATATACAAGCAATGCACGTATGCAATCATGCAGTTATGTATGCAACCAATGCACGTATGGGACAAAACACCAGCAAGAAAAAGAACTAGAACTGTCTATTTATTATGTACACACATGCACTTAACAGTTCAACTTAAAGACATGACGCCACAACGTTTATGCAAAGAAAAACCCCAGAAAAGGCAAGGGGCAGAACTGGACCTTGTGGGTCTTTATTAGTCAAGGAGCTGTGAAGACCAAAAAAGCTCCGAGAGACCGCGCTGGTTACCTGCCGCCCTCGTGGCAACTCGCTGGGCGCTCCTCGGTGTCCCGTCCACACGGCAGCTGGCATGACCGCGGCATGGCCCAGGCCTCGTCGTGCAGCCCGGTTGATCGGGCCTAGTCGACAACGCCTCAGAGGAACGAACGGGCCTTTGCTCTTTCATAGTTGATGCTCTCTTAAGAGCCTGTCCGTTCCTCAGCGTCGTTTGGACTGTCCCAGGGCCCGATCACCTCAGACCGTTTGCCGCTGGTTGGCGACCCCTCTCCGGCCTCTCTCCAGCGACCCACTGTTCGGCACGGCACGGCAGGCCGCGCTCCAGGCTCCCGTCTCCTCCGCTCTCTCCAGATCCTCCCCGACTGCAGACTCCAGACTCCAGACTGATCCAGCTCCCAACGCGGCTCCACACAAACTGTTCGCTTGGAGTCTCTGCGCACCTTTTATATGGGATCCGTGAGGTGAGGTTTTGATCTCCGATCTCTCATCTCTGACCCCCCGCTGGCTCTGCCCCTTTCGATCTTTTGATCCGATTTCGATGCGAAGCTCGGAGAGAGCGGACGTGGCAGAGATCATCTGCCCCACGCAGACGTTGTGGAAATCACCGGCCCCCGTCCTAACAGGGAACCCCTGCGTCTGTTGGCGGCGATGCCGTTCGTGGGGAACTCGCCGTGGCTGGCGCAAAGATGGCGGAGATGTTTGTGGAGATGAAGGTGAGGCGATGCTGTTCGTTGTTGAGATGTGGTTTAGGAGATGGCGAGATGTCGTTGTGGTGAAGGTGATTGTTGTGAAGGCGGTTGTGGAGAAAGTGGTTGTTGTGCGGTTGGTCCAAAATAAAGATAGTAAAAGAAAAACGGCTGACTCAAAGATCACAGCCCGGTTACACGAATAATCCCCTTAGACATCGGTGGGGAAATCTATCTGAACACAGACTTATCGACATAACTGATCTAAGGACCTATATGGTGTCCTGTGAATTTCCACAACCATAACAATATATATTTACTATATATATATATATATATATATATATATATATATATATATATATATATATATATATATATATATATATATATATTCCCATCGCATTATGCAGAGTCAGTCATGAGCTGTAGACACACAAATAAATCATTTGTTGTGACTGTTCCAGGTGTCTATAAAGAACTGCCAAATACGAATTCATTTGAAATTAAGAACACCAGCAAAAACAAGAACAGCAACATCAACAATGATAAACTTAAGCGAAATTTTGAGCAAAACGCTCTTAAAAACTCGAATGGCGTGGTCGATGTATAGAATATTTTGATCATCTTATGACGGCGATCTAAAATAAACATCACAAATACAGGAAAACGAACATCTTAACATGTTACATGTCATGATGTGTCAAATCTTCTCAATCTTGTGCAGCAGAACATCATCCAATCATCCAAAATATGTACTAAAAGTAATGGTCAGAATGAGTTTTCCTGAACAATGTCGTTTTCATTTGTAAAAACATGCAAGTTTTCGGTACATTACTTCATTAGGGTACCCTGTCATTCTGACAGGGAACCCTATTGTTTTTCTTCTGTTTATTTCCTTATTAGGGCTTCAAGGCAAATGGCTGAAGCCCTATTGAATTCGTGAGTATTTTTATGATTAAAGGCGTTTTTATGTTCTACTGACCGATTTTGTGGCGGATCTGGAGGGAAAACTGTTGGATGAAATTCAACGAAACTTAAGACCCTAATAACTCTCCACCTGACGTTTATACTATGAAACATTTGATGACGTAGGTCACGTGGTATGGCGGCCATATTGGTTTTTCTCCAAAACCTAAAAACATCTTCTTCTCCAGAACGGATAACACGACAGCCTCAAACTTTTGCACACATTTGCATTGTTCCATGGGAATGTTAAGTTGTTAATTTGGTCGAAATCGTTACATAATTCATATGATTTAAAATGATGCCGATTCGCCTCATTAAATATGCAAAATATGCAAATGAGAGTTGAAAAAACTTAATGACAAATTTAGATAGCACATAAACAGCGGACTCCCAATATATTTATACTATGTCTGTATTTGACCCCAGTGAGCCCCCAGCACCCCCCAAAGTTGAAAATCACCCATTTTTGAAATATCATAAAATGAAAACAACACTTGGATGAAATTCAATGAAACTTAAACACGTAATAACTCTCCACCTGAAGTTTATACTTTGAAAATTTTGATGACGTAGATCACGTGGTATGGCGGCCATATTGAATTTTCTCTAAAACCTAAAAACATCTTCTTCTCCCGAAAGGATAACCCGACAGCCTCAATCTTTTGCACACATTTCCGACGTTCCATGGGAATGTTAAGTTGTTAATTTGGTCGAACTCGTTACATAATTTATATGATTAAAATGATGCCGATTCGCCTCATTAAATATGCCAAATATGCAAATAAGAGTTGAAAATTTTTAATGACAGATTTAGATAGTTAATAAACAGGGGACTCCAAATATGTGTATACTATGTCTGTATTTGACCCCAGTGAGGCCCCAGAGCCCCCCAAAGTTTAAAATCACTCATTTTCGACATGTCATAAAATGAAACCGAAAGAAGATAGAGCTATAGTGACTGCACATTCTGGAAGATCATTTAACGTCCTACAAGTTCGCCATTTGCATTTATATGCAAATGTGTAGTTATTGGACTTTTTTCGGGACTTGAAACTTTGTCCAGCCTCGATTTGTCCAATGTGAAGTTTCTTTCTTTATCATGTATTGCTATCGGCTTTACAATCCTTCATTGATATAACATGAGGGACACCGTAGCGAGACCCCATTGCAGACTCAGTGCAAATTAAAGTCCTTTGACGTCGGATGCACGGGTTGAAGCCCGGGATTACTGGTTTACCAGTTTTAATTTTTTATTTTTTATTATTTATATTTTTCCGCCGGCAATTTAGCGGGTTCTTTCGCTTTAAAAATGATTTTCTCAGGAACGGTAAGTCCGATCGACACGAATTTTCACCATAGTATGTATCTTTTTTGATAGCAAACTTAAGTGGTAATTGTGACGTCATAGGTCACGTGGTACAGGCGCCATCTTGAAAAAACCGAAAAACTTTGGACCTCTATATCTGAAACTTTCTTGGGTAAAAATGTTTTTGCTTCATACATTTGAATAAGCTCCTCAAGGGGAACAGGGGTGATTTTTCGTGAGGTCATCAGTCAAGAGGTGTGCCGGTCAAAATTCATGAGGTACAACGCTGCATCGGAAAAATCTGAAATTTCTTGAGCCCCATCTGCACAACAATTGACCGAAGAGAAAAATATATTATGACGTCATAGGTCACTTGGTTCGGCAGCCATCTTGTTTTGGGAATTAAAAAAAAAAATCTTCTTCTCCAGAATGGCTAAACAGAGTGAGAGGAAACTTTACACACACATTCCCCATGAGGTCCTTTATCAAGTTTGTTAATTTCTTATTGATCGGTCATACGGTTTGGCGGCGATCTTGAATTTACCCAAAACCTTCAAACATCTTCTTCTCCAGAACGGCTCGTCAGATCAAGGGGAAACTTCACAAACCTATTGGCCACGAGTAGGGAATATAAGTTTGTTAATTTCTAATTGATAGGTCACATTGTTTGACAGCCATGTTGGATTCATGAAAAATATTAAATAATGTTTTCTCTGGAATCACATAACCTATCGAAGTGAAAATTTGCAACTATCATCCTCCATGATGTCTGCATTCATATGAAAAATTATGACGTCACAAGTCACATGGTTTGGTGGCCATCTTGGATAGAAAAACTGACCTTATCCGATTTATACGAAACTTCACACACTTGTTAGGGTCCCCGATGGGAAGCTGAATATAAATGTATCATGTTATAGGTCACATGGTTCGGCAGCCATCTTGGATTAAAAATGAATAAATTTTTAAAATCTTCTCCAGAACTGCAAGACAGATTGAGACGAAACTTTACACATATATTCCCCATGTGGTGCTTTCTCAAGTTTGTTAATTTCTTCTTGATCGGTCACATGGTTTGGCGGCCATCTTGAATTTACCCAAAACCTTCAAACATCTTCTTCTCCAGAACGGCTGATCTGATCAAGGGGACACTTCACACACCTATTGCACATGAGTAGGGAATACAAGTTTGTTAATTTCTAATTGATAGGTCACATCGTTTGGCAGCCATGTTGGATTTAAGAAAATATTAAATAATGTTTTCTCTGGAACCGCTTGACCTGTCGAAGCAAAAATTTGCAAATGCCATCTTCCATCAATTCTGCATATATGGTAAAAATTATTACATCACAAGTCACATGGTTTGGCGGCCGTGTTGGATTTAAGAAAAATATTAAATAATGTTTTCTCTGGAACCGTTTAACCTATCGAAGCAAAAATTTGCAACTGTCATCCCCCATGATGTCTGCATACATGGTATAAATTATGACATCACAAGTCACATAGTTGGGCGGCCATCTTGGAGAGAAAAACGCACCTTTTCTGATTAACACGAAACTTCAGACATGTTCCACGACACAGTTGAAAGCAGAATATAAATTTTTTTGTCATCTCATGTTTCTCATGTTGTATCAAGCGGCGAGGTCTGGGTAGTGCACAGGAGTGGTGAATATAACTTCGTTAATTTCTAATTGATAGGTCACATGGTCTGGCAGCCATGTTGGATTCAAGAATTATATGAAATAATGTTTTCTCTGGAACCACGTAACCTATCGAAGCGAAACTTGGCCAATATAATCTACCCCCATGCCTGCATGCACGTTAAGAATTATGACGTCACATGTCACATGGTTTGGCGGCCGTCTTGGATAGAATAACGCACTTTGTCCGATAAAGACGAAACTTCACAAACGTGTTCCACTAAACGATTGGAAGCAGAATTTAAATTTATGACGTCATAGATCACATGGTTCGTCTGCCATCTTGGATTGAAAATTAATAAATTTTAAAAATCTTCTTCTCCAGAACAGCCAGACAGATTGAGGCAAAAATTCACACAAACTTTCCGCAAGACATCCTTTCACAAGTTTGTTAATTTCTAATTGATAGGTCACATGGTTTGGCAGCCATGTTGGACTCAAGAATTATATTAAATAATGTTTTGTCTGGAACCACATAACCTAACGAAGCAAGACTTGGCTACTATAATCTAGCCCCATGCCTGCACATGTGTTAACAAGGACAAATGTGTTCAAGAGCCGCATTCCAAAGGTTTTGTCTCCACCAGAAGAAGAAGAACAAGAACTTAAGAAGAAGAAGAAGAAGAAGAAGAAGAAGAAGAAGAAGAAGAAGAAGAAAAAAACAACTGATATTTCATCACATGCCTTGATGGAGCCAATAGCGAGACCAGTCATGGACGAGCATCGTTCATGACAAGAAAATAGTGTATTTACGAAATTACAATACATTAAATGGAATAATCTTGAAATAGTAACGTGAACTTTTCTCAACTTTAAAGCAAATGTCCAAATATATTTAAAAGTTCATGATAGACGCTCTCAAAAGGCACCCTCAATGCGAGGATGTGTGCAAGTGTTTAGTATTTAAGGAGATACGGATCCTATATCTGAAATAGTCGAGTCCTCAAGGATCTGTCTTCAGCAGCAGCAGCAGCAGCAGCAGCAGCAGCAGCAGCAGCAGCAGCAGCAGCAGCAGCAGCAGCAGCAGCAGCAGCAGCAGCAGGAGAAGGAGAAGGACAACAACAACAACGCCGAGCTCTCTTAATTTTAATTTAGAAGAAGAGTAAATAATGAAGAAGAAGAGTAATAAAATGAAGAAGAAGAGTAATAAAATGAAGAAGAAGAGTAATAAAATGAGGAAGAAGAGCAATAAAATGAAGAAGAAGAGTAATAAAAAGAAGAAGAAGAGTAATAAAAGGAAGAAGAAGAGTAATAAAATGGAGTATAAGAGTAATAAATGAAGAGGAAGAGTAAAAAATGAAGAAGAAGAGAAAAAATGAAGAAGAGTAGAAATTGAAGAAGAGTAAATAATGAAGAACAAGAGTAAAAAATGAAGACGAGTAAAAAATAATGAAGACGAGTAAAAAATAATGAAGAAGAGTGTAAAAAATAATGAAGAAGAGTAAAAAAAATGAAGAAGAAGAAGAAGAGTAAATAATGAAGAAGAAGAGTAAAAAATGAAGAAGAGTGAAACAATGAAGAAGCAGAGTAAAAAATGAAGAAGAAAAGAAAAAATGAAGAAGAAGAGTAAAAAATGAAGAAGCAGAAGAGTAGAAGAATGAAGAAGAAGAGGAAGAGTGAAAATGAAGAAGAAGAAGAGTAAAAATGAAGAAGAAGAGAATAATGAAGAAGAAGAGTAAAAAATGAAGAAGAAGAGTAAAAATCGAAGAAGAAGAGAATAATGAAGAAGAAGAAGAGTAAAAAATGAAGAAGAAGAGTAAAAATTGAAGAGTAAATAATGAAGAACAAGAATAAAAAATGAAGAAGAAGAGTAAATAATGAAGAAGAGTAAAAATGAAGAAGGGTAAAAACAATGAAGAAGAAGAGTAAAAAATGAATAGGAATAGTAAAACAATGAAGAAGAAGAGTAAAAAAATGAAGAAGAAGAATAAATAATCAAGCGCTAAAATAAGACATGCTAAAAATTATGACTTCGTCACATTGTGTGGCGGCCATCTTGGATAGAAAAACACACCTTTTCCGATTAACACTAAACTTGACAGACGTGTTCCAACACACGGTTTGAAGCAGAATATAAATTTGTGATGTCATAGGTCACATGGTTCGTCAGCCCTCTTGGATCGAAAATTTATAATTTTTTTATTCTTCTTCTCCAGAACAGCCGGACAGATCGAGGCAAAAATTCACGCACACTTTCCCCAAGACATCCTTTCACAAGTTAATTAATTTCTAATCGATAGGTCACACGGTTTGGCGGCCACGTCGAATTTACCCTGAAACCCTCAAACATCTTCTCCAGAACGGCCGGTCAGATCGAGGGGAAACTTCCCGTACGTATCGCACCCGAGTGGTGAATATAAGTATGTTAATTTCTAATTGATAGGTCACACGGTTTGGCAGCCACGTCGGATTCAAGAACAACATTAAATATAGTTTTCTCCGGAACCGCTCATCCTATCGTCGCGAAACTTTGCGACCGTCGTTTAAGTCTCACGTCGTATCGAAGGCGTGGTGTACGGGTACCCGGTCTTCACTGCCAGCAGTTATAAAGTGGCAGTTCTAGTTCTAGTTTATTTTAGTTTTACAGTTGCAATGGCAACCCACCCAAACAAGGAAACTATACATATTTGTGGTGTCAGAATGTTTGTCAATAAATGCTGAAAATGGTCACCAAATGTCATGGCAATCGGACTATCACCCCGAAAGTGATGATATACAAAATGTGGGAGAAGACACGTTGTAACCCCTTCAGCATGATTGGGGTTCAGTCGAAAACACGTTTTGTCTTGTAAAATCCCCCAGCATGCACCAGTTCGGTGGTTCCCAGCAAAAAGTCGAAGCTGTGGACAGAAAGAATACCAGGAAGAAGAAATTTGGCGCTTTGGGCCGAGCTGTTTCGATTTCATGAAAATATGGTCTGAAGCTGCCCGACCAGCAGTGATTCCGACGCCGGCGATGCAACCAATGCACCGAGAGCTAAAACACCGCCCAATCATAACCTTTCAAACTCAAAATCACTTTCAATTTCACATTTGATTTCATGAAGCGGGAAGTAATTTTATACGAACGACCTTGTTATAGTCATGATAAATAGTTGGGGATGTTTAAACCAGATTGTGGAAGCTCTTGCCGACGGTATTTTGGATTTTTTAGCGGATAGTAAAAAAACAACAAACAAACGGTTTATTTGCATGAGGCAAAGGACAGTAAGCACCGTTAGGTCGTGATTTCAGTATGCTGGACGTGGGTCGGTGGCCCATCTTCGCACTGTTGTCCCCCGACGAGAGGGCCTCCGTACGTCAAGCGTGTGTCTTCGGGCCTTCAGGAAACGAGGCGATCTACGTGACGAACCAAGGCGAGGTGAGTGCGCGGCGATCTCGACGATGTGTTGTATCCGAGCAGGCTGGTAATGGACAACTGGCTCACGTCACGACATAACAACCTGAGGGGCTTTGCGTTGTTCGACGCGCTTTTGA
This sequence comes from Eptatretus burgeri, assembly GCF_056783735.1. Lineage (NCBI taxonomy): Eukaryota > Metazoa > Chordata > Myxini > Myxiniformes > Myxinidae > Eptatretus > Eptatretus burgeri. The sequence continues at coordinate 26,175,492 of NC_140974.1, read as the reverse complement.
TTCTTACTCGGACGTGACATCGGGGTATAATGCCGTGCGTGCCGCCATGTTGGTTGTATTTACTTCCTTGGTAACGATGGCATCAGTAGCTCGACAATCTTTCACGTTTATCTAATTTATTCTGAATGACTGCAATGGAAGGTTTCGCTAATTATTTGGCCTTGTTGGGTCTTGTTTACCTTTTCTTGCTTCCTTGCCAACCAATATGGTGCCCACGCACTGCATCATGGGTACCGCAACCCCTTTCTTGAGGTCGTGAAGAGAAAGTAGACCTGATTGATTGGAGAGAATTAAATTTAATTTGGATAAGGCAGGATTGAAGAAGAAGAAAAAGAAGAGTAAATATTAGAGAGTGAGGAGGAAATGGAAATGACCGAAGTTGAAAGGTTTTTAGGATCATCCCTTCTTCTAACTGCATGATTTGATTCCCATCCTGAAGATGATTCATTATGTAAGATTGTAAACCAGATTAAGTTCTCCTTTCAAATGAGCATCATATGAACTCACTCGCCTCTGCTTGTGGATACATATGATGTAATATGCAATGTTGAGATTCACATCATTGCAATATGGATGGCTAACTTAACATCCTTCACACAGGAAATCAATTTTGTTTCAATTATACAAGATCGAGGCTCATGGAAGAGCAACAAACCCCATGATGTGTTAGTGGACAGTCTGTATACTATATAAACCATGCTCGCTCTCGCGATCTCTCTCGCTCTCTCTCGCAAATTTCTTTGTTCCTTATGCATGGCCACATCTTTTAAGTTACAAACTCCAAACTCATGATACAAATACAATTTTGTGTAGGGGGTAGCATAGGCTATGTGGCTGTGGCCTCATGTGGTGGTGAGGGGTGCAGAGGTGGGGGGCATAATTTCTCTATGTAAATGAGTACTTTGAAGCGCCACCCAATGTGGGTGTGGTGGCAGAGGGTATTACAATTTCCAAATTTTCTTTGTCTGCAAAGTGTTAGTTATTCACGTTTCTCTTCCCGTGCAATTACAAATAGATACAGAAAAACAAGAAACATGGTCAGTCCGTCCATGAAGCCGTGTGACTACATGCCTATTAATTACGTACTGTTTGAACGTCAATTGCACCCTGACTTCATGCACGAAGTCTATTAATTTACGTACTATCGGAATGTACTTTTTTACCCTTTCGAGTGCTGAGACCCCTACAACCGTTGCACGGCCACATATTTTAAGTTTGACTCCAAACTCGGGGTACAAATTCAACTTTGTGTGGGGGTTAACATAGGTTATGTGACTGCTGCCTCACAGGGTGGGGGGTGTAAAATGTCGATGTAAATTTGTGCTGTGTAGCGCCACCTGGTGGTGGTGACTGTGGCAGAAGATATTGCAATTTCTTGTTTTTTACCTGGGCATCATCAAGGTTAAAGCGTTATTCACACGTAAATTTGTTCTCCTTCCCTTCTCCACCTTCCCCCCACCCCCCCCCCCAAGAAACAAAACAGAGGGGCCTGTCAGAGGCTGTCAATGTGTGTGAGACATTTATAGTGGGAAGGGACATCAGGACGAACAGGGGGCAAAGTGGTGGTGGAGCGGGATGTGAGGACAGCAACGGCGACAGGGTGTGGTGGGGGGTGGGGAGTCGCAGTTAAAGCACTCTGTACACGGGTAAATTTGTTTCCCTTTCCTTCTCCTTCTCGCCAAAAATATTTGTCAAACAGGGTGAGAAATTAGTCCGTCAGCGAAGCGAGGGGTTGGCTCTGCTGGTATAGCTTTCGGGGCCATGTTCGGATGCAATAAGCAAGGGAATGGATGAAGATGAAAAGAGGACATTGAGGAAAGGAGGAAATGCTCACCTGTAAGAGGAATTAAGAACTAATCTTTATTATCAGCTCATCTGGACATTAGTCAGGTGAGCTTATGTGATTGAGCAGTTTCCGTAGGACAGACAGACAGACAGACAGACAGACAGACAGACAGACAGACAGACAACACGTCCGTCCGTCATTATCGCTTGAACCAAACACACAATTTTGATGAAACTTGGCCACAAGCTTCAGATCTGATGCCTAATGAAGGTTTATTGAGGAAGGGAGTAAACACTCACGGCTCATTAAGGGGGTTTACGAGGGGTCTTTTTGACTCCCCTCAAAATAGGTAGGTGCTCTCTTCTCCAAAACAACACACACAATTTTGATGAAACTTCACCACAACCTTTAGCACCGGTGTTGTACCAAAGTATGTCAACTGCATCAAAATCTGCACTCATTAAAGGGGTCTACAGTGAGGGGGGGTTCTGTCCCCCCCCCCATAGGTATTTGTTCTCTTCTCTGAAACTACAGACAATTTTGATTAAAGTTGACAGCAACCTTCATCACCCATGACATACCAAAGTTTATCGACCGCATCAAAATATGCATGCTCATTAAGAGGGTTTACGGGGGAGGGGAGTTTGACTCCCCCCCCCCCAAAAAAAACCATTGAGATGGACCTTCTACTGACGCTGCGCAGTGTGCGTGAGCTTGGACCCTTTGAACTCTGAAGATGAGGGCAGTCTTTTCCTCGACCATTACGGAGATGAGTCTTTGGTCGGTTTGACTGAGATCGAGTTCATGGAGCATGGTAGCCGATTCCGGCGCCCAGACTCTGTGCCAGCTCAGAGTGATGGTGGAGACAAGTGGCATATTCTCGCTCCCGAACTTGCTTCTTACCCAGTCGAGGACATCCGGAGTGTCGTAATACCTCCGTTTCCTCGCATGTTCTTCCGACGACTTGAGAGTATCGCTCTTAATTTGCGTATCCAACACCACCGGCTTCCCGTTCTTGTCCGCTATTATATCTGGTTTCGGATCCCTGATCGTGTTTGAATCCTCGGTTCCTCGATGGCCGTGAACCCACGCTGTCTCAATCGACCACAGACGAAGCGCAAGACAGTTTTGTGTCGTCGGACCGTTCCACCGTGGGTCTGAACACATGCTTGGGAAATGTGATTGAGAGATTCCTCCGCACGACAACTTGCATCACACCATCCATCATTCCCTCGTCCCCGTCTACTACGGCTCGACCTGGAACCGGTGGGGAGAAAATTGCTCCTCACCTTCACCGAGTCGATAAAGGCACTACCAGATTGGAGCTGAGATCGACTGAGAACCCAGCCGTTCGGCTCCGGTACCCTGCTCACTTCCCGTAGGCCTCGCCCGTCCATGGCTTGGTGCAGAAGTTTGGCCGTGACTGCGTCCGCTTGTTTGATAGACCTGGGGCGCTCTCCACCGTAATGCAGGTTGTACGTTTTCCGGGTCCTCACCACATCGCCCAGTTTTGTTCAGATGACAGCTCTTGCATAAGGGCTGTCCAACTGTTCTAGCCCAGGCATCCGTTTCTCCCACAAGATGGTAATCTTCACCGAGAACTGGGGCAAGCCCAGTCCGCCATCCGCCGATCGGGCATGAAAGTACGCCACAGGAGTGTCCTTGGGCAACCTCAGCCACAATCTGAAGTGAGGGCGCATTTGCATATCCAACTTGCGGAGAGTCCATCTTCTGGCTGCTCCCAAGACAAGCCCGTGCTGGAGTTTGGGCATGAGGTGGTCTCGCAACATAAACATTCTCTGTTGAGGCTTTACGGGGCCCGCCTTAGGTTCCTCAGCCCTTCCCCGAGGACGGAGCCATCGGATGGCACCACCCCGTGGGGTTGGAACTGAATTCCCAGATACTTCAACCGACTCGTCGCGTCGAGCACACTCAGATTCCGCTGCACGAGGCGAAACACTTCAGAAGTGTCCACCACGTGTCGCTTCACCTTCACGTCAATGGTAATCGCTAGAGTCGCAGACTTTCCCACGTTCAGTGCCAGAGCCGCCACGGATAGACACGCTTGCACCGCATCCAAAGACCTTCGGAGCTAAGACGAGGTCATCGGCAAATGCCAGAGCCAGCACCGACGTTTCTCCGAGTCTCGCTCCCACTCCCTTTGGGATGTTTCTCAACACCCCATCCAACACGGAGTTGAACAAAATGGGGAAGAGGAGGTCACCCTGTTTTACTCCTCGGGTCATCAAAATTGGCAAATCATGACAGCAGTCCAAGTACGTCATACAACCATTGTATGACTGTGCGATGTAGCGGAGGAGGGGTGGCGGAGCACCCATCCTCACAGCCGCATTCAGTACCGCACTGTGGTTAATGGAGTCAAAGGCCTTGGAAACGTCCAGCACGGCGAGTCGCAAAGGTTGAAGATTCTGGGTAGCATCCCGGAGGATGGCGTCGAGAAGCATGACATTCTCGGCGCACCCGTCACCCTTCCTAAACGCTTGCTGCGCTGGATGCAACTCAAAGGCGATTATCTTATGGTGCGAGTACCGTTTGGCGATTATCTTATGGTGCAGACTCACGAGGAAGCTGCTGATCGTGATCGGGCTGAACTCGGAAGCACTCTTTGGGTCATCAGCCTTTGGAATAAGCACCGTTCTGTGGCTTTTCAGACAGTGGCAAATACCCCACAATCAGCCACAGATTGAACATCTTACTCAGACAGCCATTCGGTATGGAGCTGACCAGCCGAAAGCTGATACCGTCCACACCGGGTGCGCCGTTTCTCAATAGGGCCTTTTCTCTTTCCACATCCTGAGATGTGATCGGTCGCACCAGCTGCCAACATACCTTGGTGTTTTTCAGATGTTCAGCACCCACTTCCGATTCCCTCTCAAAGACATATTTCCAGAAGCGATGCATCTCTGCCGGATCCACAGAAGATTTACTCCGACCCCAAGTCCCAGCAATACACTGTCTAGCGACATGGACCGGGTTCACGCGGATTAGCCTTTGGACTGTGGTGAACTCGGTTCTGCGAACATGCCTCTTCGCCACCTCGTTGCCCTCACCCCGAGCATGGGGAATGTCAGGCTTTCGTATCGATACAGTGTCATGTGTTCGGCCACCAACTCGCTCTCCTCTCTCGTCTCTTCGGGTCATCCTCGTCTTACGACCTCCGACTGGGCGGGCATTGCCCCTCACGCTCGATGTTACCGATTCCACAATGCCCTCAAGTTCGGATCGAAGGTCTTCAGGGCTTACCAAATGCAAGCGACCGATAAGATCGTCCAATCGGTGCTCGCTCCATGCTGTCGTCCCTTTTGGTAGCCCTTTAATGTACCTCATAATATCATCCTTCCACTTGTCACCATCACTCTCCTGGTTTGAGTCAGCCTGGCCAACCTCCTCGCAGGGCGGGGGAACCAGGACCCTCGCCTCTCTTGTGGGAGAGACCATCTCGTCTCCGGGAATTTCGACATCCCTCGGGGGCACACACTATGTGGGGGGGGGGGAGCCCATCCTGCGTATTATTTCCCTGGGCTCGCTCTGTCAGTTTTGCTTGGACGAGTGCTTTGTAAGCGGCCTGTCTCCGCTTCCCCTCTGGCCTCTAACGATCGTCGGGGCACGAACTCCACCAATGTTTGGTTGACGAGTTTTACTCCGTCGCGTACCAGTTGCCCCTCATGGATGGCCATGGCGTACACCTCCTCGTTGTCCCACCGCGCCTTCACTCGCAGAGGGAGGTTGGACGCGTGGAACACCAAGAGATGCGCCCTCCGTCTGTGCACCCCGAGACCAGTCCTCCTCCCAAAGGTTCGACCACAGTCCACGCACACGCATTCACTCTCACGCCGTTGTGGCTCTGGCGCCACACTCTCTGGGACGACCGCAGCGGCGGCGTCCTCGTCTCGTCTGTCCATGCTTTCAGCTAACACTGCAGAGAGTGTTGGCCACGGGAAAGGGGAGTGCATCCCAGACCCTCGGCAAGCCCGATCTCTTCTTGGTACAGCACCTGCAGGTGACTGCTCCGACTCTCGCGACGTGGACGAGGAGATCTTAGGCACGTTGGGACCAGAGGTCCGAGGAATTTTGATTTGATTATCAGCACTAGATATCTTATGCTAAACTAGTAACAATATCCACTACAGCACAAGGTCAACCAAAGCTCGGGACTCTGACTCCATAAGAGTCTAGGTGTTTGCTCTCTTCTCCGAAACTACACACACAATTTTGATGAAACTTTACCACAACGTTCATCACCCGTGGTGTACCAAAGTTTGTTCACGGCACATAAATAAATCAGCGTCGCATGGGGTCTGCGTGTGGTGTGAGTGACTTGCTCCTGATCCAGGTAAGCTTCAGGACAGGTGATCCCATTTTTATTATTATTATTTTTAACACAGGATCAAAGGCTCATCGCGGAAAAAACACACACACACACACACACACACACACACACACACACACACACACACACACACACACACACACACACACACACACACACACACACACACACACACACACACACACACACCTCACTGGACCCATCATGCCAAAGGTTCCTGTATATCCTTGTAAACTTTTGATTGGGTGGTGAAAACCCAGAGAACATTGTACTGTGTCACCCAATTTCAGTGTCGTGTCTTTGTACGGCCAGGTATATGCACTGGGTACAAACAGCAGCAGTTGCCTTGGATTAGGAGATGTGGCTGGCACTCTTGAGCCACGGCGCATCGAGGGGCTTGGATTGAAGAAAGTGCGATCTATTAGTTTTGGAAGTGGTCCACACATCCTCCTCCTCACAACCGGTAACGGTGTTTGATAAATGTGGACATATTTTGTATCACGGATTTGTAAATTTTCCTCTTCATACCTGTTGCTTTTCTTGAAAGAAGTAAATGTTGGTTTTGATTTGATTAATTGATTACCATCACACTGATGTGGCAAATGTTCAGATGGGTGGTTTTTGTTGTAGTGGTTCCTCGATGTGTTTGGATATCTCGTAATACGTTGTTGGTGTGTCTTATACATGCATCTGAAAGTGGTTTAATTGCACACAAGTCACTTGTACATGTACATTGTCCAATGAAATAAAAGTACCATCTGGTTCTTGTGGTTGTACAGAGGGTGAAGTATTTGCTTGGGGACACAATGGTTACAGCCAGCTGGGAAATGGAAGTGCAAACCAGGGCTTCATTCCCAGCCCAGTGTCCACAAACTTGGCTGGGAAACGAGTGGTGCAAGTGGCGTGTGGCTCACACCATTCTGTGGCACTGTCTGATGATGGCGAGGTGAGCTCATTGAGGAGAAAGGTTAAGGATTTCTTGTCTTCCCTCCTTCACTGGAGATGGGGAGTGGAGATGGATTGTTTTTTCCTGTTTTTCTTTCCTTCTTTCTTTCCAACAATTTAAATTGCATACCATTCCATAATTTTTGAGCCAATCCTCTTCAAATTTGATACACAAGGACCATGGTCCAATACATGCAGACCTCCTTTTTTTTCATTTTCCCCATTTTGTCCCTGTTATGATTTTAAGAGGTCAACAGTGAAACACTAAAAACACCACACATTTCCATTCCTTTGTATTTGACTCAACAGAGATTTGGTGCAAAAGGTGCTTTCTCACATCCCCAATATTGATGCATCGAAACATTTCAAACTAGAGGGGCTGCATTCGCTTGCAGCGAATACGTATTTGGCAACATCATGAGTGACCTATCAGAAAATGTTAGCGGCTAACCTGTATCTTTCCGTGGTGCGAAGATATGGGGAAAAATGTGTTTTTGACCCCTACCGATCTCAGAAGATATAGGTCACACAGCTTTGGTCAAATAAGATTTTTTTTCTAGCCCCTGTTGTGACCTATCAGAAAATGTCAGCGGCTAGCCTGTATCTTTCCGTGGGGCGAAGATATGGGGCAAAATGTGTTTTTGTTGAAATTTGACCCCTTCCGATCTCAGAAGATATAGGTCACACAACTTTGGTCAAATAATATTTTTTGTAGGCCCTGTTGTGCCCTATCAGAAAATGTCAGCGGCTGACCTGTATCTTTCCGTGGGGCGAAGATATGGGGCAAAATGTGTTTTTTTTATGTTTTGTGTGACCTTAACCTTGAGAATTTCAAGGTCAAAAGTTGACACTGCACTTCCTTGAAAGCAGCCCATTTCAAAGACATAATTGTTGGTGCTCCTAGACAAAAGCCCGAGGAGGAGTTTTAGGGCAATGGATGTGTGACGAAAATAAAGAATTCCAGTAATAGTGTATTTGGCATGGAATTGCCAAATACAATTAGTCATTTTTGGGGATTACACAGAGGTTGAAGGTTGAAATTGGTAATGAAATTAGGGTTTTGGCCTACCATGCCTCCATATTTCAACCAGTTCAGCCAAGAACTAGAAGGGCACTTGGTAGAGTGCATACCTCTGCCATGCAATGCCTGATCCAGGAGAACATATTGGGGCCAATCATTTTTTGAAATATCATGCTATATATCGTTTTTTGGCCCCATCTCTCAATGGTGAAAAATCCCACGACGTTGAAAAAATTCTCGCATCTGGATTCAAATCGTCACCAAAATCAAATTGAGTCATCATGTAATATACTCAACCTGTCTACCAAGTTTCGTTCGAATCCTTGCGCAACGTTTTGAGATATTGTGATTTTATTTATATATATATATATATATATATATATATATATATATATATATATATATATATATATATATATATATATATATAATTGGTTTAGTCCTGTCTCTCAATGTTGAAGAATCACTCGAACTTCACCAAAATCGAACCAAACCAAAATTATCGGTTTCTGATCTTCACCAAAATTGAAACCATTAGTCCTTGTCACACACCCAGCATGTCCACCAAGTTTCGGCTGAATCCGTCCACAACTTTTTGACATATCCTGCACAAAAACAAACAGACAGACAGGGGTAAAAACATAACCTCATTCCACCTTCGGTGGCAGATGTAATAAGCACAATTATACTGTTACATTTTTGGGGTAGGAGCCGGTCATTACAATTTATACCTTAGCACATTTGTGTTCACCTCGTTTATAAGATCTCAGCACATGTTTGAAGGATAATTGACTGGCATATCACACATGCGTGTCTGTTCTTGCCATCTTTTCCAACGATTCTGTTAATATACGACTTACCAAATGACGTAATCCATCCCAGAATGCTCTGCGCATATGCGCACAAACCCCGAGCAACAACGGTCATCGGGGCAGAGATCGGGCATATATCGTTTGTGCCAGATAAGGATTGTTACCTAAAATGGCTCACAAATCTTCTAAAAGAACCCGAAAATACTTGGAGAGGGACCTGAAAGAATGCGGTGTGCCTCTGCACAATGAAAGATTGGGCGGACTTTCTCATCAACTCGTCCAAAAAGTTATGTTTCAGCCCACACTGCAAACCAAAACGCCTGACGATGTGGACCCATGCAAGGCTTGTGGACTTGGTGTTTACTCGTCCTCCCCGATCACCCCAGTTGGTGAGGACTTTGAACCTTGCGGGATTAACCCGTGTGAACGTGGCAGGCTTGGTGATTTATTTAATGGGCATCTGCAATTGGAAAGGCAATGCGATCATTGCCAGCATTCAGGTCGACTTCCTAGAGGGAGATACCATATCTGTTTTGGGTGCTTCTTAACACTGATTTGAAGGACATATATATGGGGCTTGTCAATGCACAACAAGTTTAAAAGGATTATATTTACAATTAATCATGCTGAGGAGGAGGTGGGAGTTGTGTGGGCGGTACGAACCCAACTCCTCTCATCCACGGATATTTATTGTATTCCTGTATTCTTGAGTCCGATTTGTATTCAGAACAGAACAATTATTTGTAAAGTGGCATATCGCACCCCCCCCCCCCGGGAGGAAAGTTATTAATCAGGGTTATCCCTTTGGTTGGCTACTTCGTGTGTTAGTCATGTGAGCCGCAATTATCGCTCAGCGACGAACCGTCTTATCTTAATCTTAAGCCGGCTATATATGGGATATTAAATGCCACCTTCAATTGCTTGTGGTTTTGGGTGGGGGGCAGACATGTGCCAACACCTTACTACCACCCATGCAGTGTAAACCATTTAAACATTGTCTTGGTTTCTTTCTTCCTATTTATTAGCCCCCGTTTGACTTGGTCCGAAACGGGGGCTTACGTATTTGGTCTTGATTTTCGTGTGCGTCCGCAACCGCATCTCAGACAAGTATGCACGGATTTTATTCGTACTTGGCACAAAGACAACACATGATGGTATACATATACACGTCATTTTTTTTCGACATCAGATCCAAGATTGCCAACTGGCATCTATTTTCGTTATAAAAACAACTCCTGTGTCAAGCACATCCTCAACCATGTTAAGGACATCCATTTACCCATCTTGTTCAAACTTGGAACACAGACAATGAATGATGGCTTCCATATGCACATCAGTTTTTTTCAAGATCAGATCCAAGATGCCTGACTGATGGTCATTTTGTTACTTAAACGTGTCCCCAACCATTGCTCCGACATACATGGTCCAATTTTGTTCAGACTTGGCACAAGCACAGTACACAGTGGCATACACCAACACCTAACTTTATTTTGTGATCTGATCAAAGATGGCCGACTGGTAGATTGGCGGACATTTTAGTTGTACATAAATATGGGCTAGCCCTTTATCTCCATACAGCAAAATTACTAAAATGGAGGTATGGCATTTTTATGTCTTTTTTACTTGTTTTACAAGGGTCAAAGTGAAGGAAGAAGAGGAGAAGTTGCATTAGGTTGTGAATGCACGTGATCCAAGTTTATAACATTCCAGTGTTATTGAGTTTGTCCAGTATCTGTTATACATTTGATTAAGATTTTAACTGCAAATCTCACTTGTTTTTTATTTTATGTATGTCAATGGGCTCTTGCATGATACATTAGGGAAGCTTCCTTCACAATACGTGTTCCAATATTAATTGTTTTGCCATTAAATATTTCCTGTTTTGTTGGAATGCTCCTCATACTGTTGAAGTATAGGATTTACACTCTCAACATGTAGGGTCCAGCTTTCTTGTTAACTGCCATGAACATCAAAAGCACTTATCGAGTACCGATGAATACTTATGTTCGTTATGCACTTGATGTTATGACAGGTTTACGCATGGGGTTACAATAATTGCGGACAGGTTGGCTCTGGAACAACCGCTAATCAGGCAACTCCACGCCGTGTCACAGCATGCATACAGAACAAGATTGCGGTTGCCATCGCCTGCGGACAAACCTCTTCCATGGCAGTGTTTGATAATGGCGAGGTAAGTGCAGTGGATGCATGTTGAGGTCTTTATTGCAAAATGAAGAACAGAAAATGTGATTCATTGCACTGGTCAACTTGATCTCTACCCCTGTTCAATTGGTTATAGGGATGGATTAGGAATTTACCAAATTTAAATGAAGATCTCAAAGAAGATTGTATAGTTTGTAATTGTCACGTTTGCAGTTTTATCGTGTCATGTGATCCATGCAGGCTCACTTTAGCGTTGTTGCATTGCATACATAGCACTGTGATCACGGCTGCTTACTGCTCACAATCAAAGGCAATGGTACATCCTCCCAGTAACCTTACATTTTTTTTGTGAATCGGCAGAATTGTCATGTAATATCGGGTGAACAGCATGTTTATTTATCATGGCTTCATCAATATCTTGAACGTTTTTTAAATTTTCCATTCATTGTTTGAATTTGGAACTGCATTCACCCATTTCTCCTCAAAAGATTCAGGTGATCACTTATTTAGATGACTTTATTATGTGGAATATGTTTGCTCATCAGCAGGCAACACTTTTCCAAGTGGATCTTTGTCACCCTCATTCTGGTTTGTCATGCTGCTGCTAAGTTGGTTCATGGTTTACGGTTTCCTGGCTGTGTATTAATAATTCTATTCTGTTCATGAAGAGCAGGGAAGAAGGGTTCATAAATAATTGTGGTAAGGGAACATACTGATTATGTGGGATTTTAGTTTCCCAGATATTGATTAGATCCAGGAACAGGGAAAGAGGAGAGATGAGGATTTTCGAAATCTCTTCCAGGATTCCTTTTTGAAGGAGTTTGCAGATGAGCCTATGAGTGGGGGGTGGGGGTGCGGGTAGCACAGGGAGATTTGTTAATGATCAAAGTGAAATGGCAGATTTATTAAATACTTATTTTGCTTCAACATTTACAGAAGAAGAGTTTGGGAAATAATCAGTTGCTGAGAGAACCTATCAAGGAGATGAAAAAGAGCTTTTAGAGGAGTTCCAGGTAGAAGTTGAAGATATGAAGCAACTAAGAAAGTGAAGACAAGATAAACCTCTGAGGCAGATAATTGGCATCCAAGAATATGGGTGTATGATATGGATACCCAGCAGGATTAAAAACAAGATCTGTCAAAGGGTGGAGGAGCTCCTTGTGAGCCAACGATCATCCATATCAAGTGCCCAACTGTCTGCGGACGTCCTCCTGCAGTTGGGTTACTTTATTTAGGAGGTTGGTGGCAGGACTGGCACTCTGGCCACCGTGAAACACTTCATTCTGCAAAACCTACAAACACAAGGAAAACTGAAAGCCCACTCCGTGGGAGTACCTCCTGTGCTGCTGCCCTTCGCAGGGCAGTTCACTGGATTATGGGATTGGGGCAAAGCCTTCGGGACCCACATTCCTTGATAGGAAGAAAAGCACAGGATAAACTTCCTGGGTCAGTTTGCAGAAGTGTGTGGCAGAGTGGTGCTGAGGTGTCGTCCACCAGACTGCAGTCTCCTTGGGTTAACATGAGGTGGTCCCTTCGGGTGGGTGACTGGAATGTCCTATCCCTTCTTATTCTTCTTCTGAATCTTCTTTTTCTTCTTGCGTATGGCAGCTTGGCTGCCGGGGTAGCTATCATTTCTTGGAAGGACGACTGTGTCGCTGATGCATTGCCCCTCTACCAGTACACACTGGTACTCATTTTGCCGACCTCGGAAGGATGACAGGCTGAGTCAACCCCCTGGTGTAGTAATTCAGTGGCCAACGGGGCTTGAACTCAGGACCCTTGGATACTGAGCCAACACCAGGCTATTAAAAAAGGATGAACACCTGTCTCTGTTATCATCTGAGTTCAAGCATTTGAACATCTGTATTGCAGCACTTTCTGAGGTTTGGAGACTGGATAGTGGAGAGATCATGACAGGTGGTTACACCGACTCTTGGTCTGTTCGCTCTGATGGTTACCATACCCAATGAGTTGCTGTAGCTGTGTTCAATAAGCTGACTCCAATGATAATTGAGGTGACACCGGTCAACAAGCATATTATGAGACTTAGGATTCGTCACTCCTTGGGTGTCGTTTCCCTGGTCTCTGTACATTGTTTTGTTTGTAGTGTAAATGGTGGAATTTCATTGGAAAGATAGGATTGTATAGAGTTGCTTTGTCCGTGGATGTGTAGGAGACATCTCGATGTAAACTCATTCAGGAAACTGTGAGCTTGAGTCTTACATGTCACCACACTGGGGTGGTGCTGTGTTAATTAGGTATGGTTTAAGGATAATTTCTCCCAGGATGTGATTGCCCCTGTGGCTTTTTCCTATGTTTTTGCATTTCAAAACCGGTGTAACAGGATAAGTCGTCCCTGCACAACTCCCCCCCCGGGGGGGGGGGTACTTGTCCTAGGATAAGTCTCCCCCCTCCCTGGATAATTTGCCCCCCTATGGCCAAAAATAGATTTTTTTTTGTTGTTTGTCTCTTGGCTCTTTGATTGGAGTGAATGTTTGTTTCTTGGTCCGTGCGTTGGTTTTCTGGAAATCAAGGGGTGGGGGGAGTTGTCCAGGGGGGGTAGTTAAACTGTTACACCAGCGATAAAAAGGGATCACGTCCTTAGAACAACAACAACCGAGCTGCACATCCAAGCAGGCAGAAAGCCCAACCTCCAAAAGTGACAGCTAGCAAACCATGCCTCTGGAGTGGATGATTGATGGGTGTGATGTCAGAGAGAAGAGGAGAGAGTGTGGTTTGTCAGAGAGTCTCGTGTTGGGCGACAAGAAGGCAGGGAGTGAGGTTCGTTGGCGGAACAAAAGGAGTGTGCAGGACAGAAGTGAGAGAGTCAGGATTGGTGGTTGAAAGAGAAGGGCATTACGGCTGAATTTCCCTCAGCACGTTGAAGAAGACTGCATGATTCTTGTGTTCATGTTGAGGAGAATTGGCTCGCATGGTGGAGCAAGACTGAAAGCAAGACCCTAACCCTAATGGCTAACCCTAATCCTAATGGCTAACCCTAACCCTCAGAGCTGGCCATTGACTGTTTGGCTGGGTTGTGTGAGACCAGCCTCATAGCCTCGTGTTGTGCCATCGGGGAAAGAGACGGTGCCATTTTGCAGAGCAGCGGCGTCGGCAAGGACGATTGATGAAAGAAGCTGCACTGTGGTTCCTGAGCCTTGACGTTGAGTATTGCTGCCCGAATTTCCTCCTTTACATTTGCCCGCCCAGAGAGCGGCTGCACGCCATTTTGGGTGCATTTTCCCACACAGCGACAGAGCATTTTGATTACCTTCAAGCTAACGAAACTCACTTCTGGACCCAAAGCTAAGTGCCAGAATAAAGGAAGGATTTTTCTTTATTTTATCTGTCCCCTTGTCTGTATTTAAGTATGTGTTGAGGTGCCTCAAATGGGAATTTAGTTTTACTTCACATTCTGTTTCATTATTATCCCATTTTGAATTGCTAGTGCGTGGCCGTACGTGCAAATAAAAACAACTTTTCGAACCGCCTGCCAGAAACAATAACCACTCAGGCCGTTCCTTCGCTCTCGTGAACGATGACTGGATTGGGGCATTGTGTTTATAAATGCGCATAAGAAATCGAGAAATTATTAGAATACAGTAAGTCATCACTATCCGGAAGTGGTGCGTGCCCGTACAGAATGTTCACATGCATTCCATGAATTATTGCTTGCATTGAAGTAACAACTGCTGTGATACTTACACACACAGAGTTAATTAAAATCAAGTTTACCTCCCTGTCTTTGCAAGCCATGACATTCGCTGCCATTGACCATTGCCACTCTTACGCCACGGTAACTAAGGCGCCCTTTCCCCATCGGTCACGCCTACGTAGCAACGTGTCCTGTCATTGGTTTGGTAAATAAATGGCCGCAGCAACGTGTCCTGTCATTGGTTTGGTAAATAAATGGCCATAACTTGGGAAGCACTTGTCTGATTAATATCAAACAGTGAAAAGGCACATATTCAGGTCCCCAGCAATATACCTGGCAAGTTTCAATTAGATCGGACCAGTGGTTGTCGAGAAACAGCGGACACACACACACACACACACAATGCTGGAATTATAGATAGATGACCATTGTAAATATTTGGTTTATTTTCATTAAAGGTCCCATGATGCTCAAAACTTTCTGGTTATTTATATATTAACTTGACCTTCCCAGTGAAGAAATCACCCATGTTTCTTTTTTAAAATAAAAAATTGGATAATTGGACCAATATTTCGAACATTTCTGGTGCTTTTCACAACTTGCTATGCCCCGCCCCTTAAAGTTGACTTCAGCGAACCGCAGCGTTGACGTCATCTGCAGAAACTCGCACAGAATGGATTGACTCGAGATGTTGCGCGCAGTATAAAGTACGTACAAATGCATTGTGCACATGTGTTTGCTATCTCACTGATCGCCTTAATTCCTGTGATTGTTTTGCGGAAAAGAAATTTTGCTTCTGAACCATGTATGCACAACAATCACGAGGCATTTATTTATCCCTTTACTACCTTGTCGTATTCGTGTACAAATCCAATGCATGTATGCACAATAAAGGGCTATACCATGTCCACAAAATATAAAATGTGACTGTTGAACCTTGACATTAAAAAAAAAAAAACTTTCAGGGACATAGAAGTAAAATACTAAAGATTAATATTGCATCATTTCAAGGCACAAGGAGATAATTTTAAAATCAAACAATGTGAAAAACCTGCACCCACATTTTGCAGCTTATTGAATTGTTTGTTGAAACCAGCCTGCTGGGATGGGTACGATTCCACATACATGCAAGCCAGGTATGAATGCACTCGACATACATGGGTTTATTCTAAAGTGAAGGTACTGCTTCCATTGGCTTGCTATTCATTAACATTTAGCCAAAATGCTGTAATAAATGAACAGGGAAAAATATGTTGGCACAACTATGACAGACAAATTTATCTGTCCTATTACACGGCCTCATAGCCTCGGGACTCTTACGCATTGACTTGTACATTGTGTGCATGCTAATGCAAAGTACTTGTCAACTCTAGAGTCTAGACTAGTCTGATAAATCCGTCGTCCATCCGACTAGTCCGATAAATCTGACGTGCTATAGCTTTCTTTTATTATTCTCTTTTCTTCATTGTTTTCTACTGGTGCTACATGATGACAGTAGGAGTAAAATAAATAAAAATGCAACAGAACGTCAGATTTATCGGACTACTCTCGACAATTGTGTCACAAGGTGTGTTCTGCACACAAGTTTTCATCGTATCCGGACAGCGAGATTGCTTCGTTTTATGCGCGGAGAGATATGGCCGATTACATGCGCTGGCCTTGCTTGCCATTCATTCGCTGCGGAGAAACAAACGTGTCCGCTGCGCTGGTCAGTCACCTCACTAAAATATTTCTGATATCGAGCAGTATGCAAGTCGAATTTACATTATTGAATTACGAATAGGATTTAGTCTAACCAGTTGTTATTGCCAAGTCTTCCTTCGATGTCCTCCCAATCATAATGAACGCCGGAAATTTCATCGCCATTTTCCTCTGCTTGTCCTGCTTCGGGCTCGAACTGCTAAGGCTGTATTTCATTTCCAGCTGCCTGAACTTCACCTCCCACGACTACGTTATCCGACAATTCTCCATCTGATTCAGACCAAAATCCTTCATTTCTCTCACACACTGTCGCTTCCAGACAAATCAAAGTCCATGTCATCCATTATTCAAAACCAAATGTTTGATTTTTTTTTTTAAAGCAGAAATGAAGGAAGCGATTGAGTCTATCAATCGAATGTGGAAACGCACAGAAAGCCAATAGAATCACGTAGACCACCAACCCGAGTAATTTACGTGCAGCCTTTATCATCCTGCAGTTGACGTCATGTGGGTTATGCCCCTTTCAGTAGAATTTTTAGGGGTGTTCCCGAAGAGGTTTGTTTTTTTTAATTTTACATTTTGCAGAACGAGTATTGTGAAAAAACATTGTCAGATCTGAAATCACGATGGAAAACTCCTATTGGATATATATATATATATATATATATATATATATATATATATATATATATATATATATATATATATATATATATATATATATATATATATATATATATATATATATATATATATATATATATATTGGCACACCCCTTTCTTTGTTCCACCATCAGATTTTTGTTACTGCATGAAATGAAACAAGATTTGGCAAATCTACTAATGATATTATTGTCTTCCTGAAGAGGCCCCTCAAAATTCGTTTTGATGCATTTTCACAAACTCCAACCGATTCCATTCAAATTCGGTACGATTATGGCTTTTGGTCCAACTTAGGTCATTGGCTATAAATTTTTTCCACAACACTTCCAATATTCGAAAAAAATCGATAAATCGACATCCCTTTTGGGATTTTCCATTCAAATCCACTCGAGTTTAAGGCCTACGGGGGACGCAAATTTCCACTTTGGCCCGGGCACTGTTTACCTCCGCTACGCCAATCATTTGGGGGGGGAGTCTGAGTGCTTTGGGCAATCCTGAAGAGTTGTAGAGTGCCTTCAAGGCTACTTGATGTTGCTGGTGGATGTCTTGGAACTCACCCAAGCTGTTAGGGTTAGGGTTAGGGTTTGGGTTCGTGTTAGGGTTAGCTACCCTAACAGCTAACCCTAACCCTAGCAGCTAACAGCTAACAGCTAACCCTCACCCCTAACCCTAACCGCAACACTAACCCTAACCGCTATCCGCTAACCGCTAACAGCTATTCAGGAAATTTGCAAGAAAGCCTGGGCAACGCCGGGCTTTATTGCTAGCCCGAGCAACGCTGGGCTTTACTACTAGTGTATATATATATATATATATATATATATATATATATATATATATATATATATATATATATATATATATATATATATATATGCAATTTCAGTACATTTGGGTGTCATGGGACCTTTAAACCCCATATTTATTTAAGTTGCTTGTGTCTGTCTATTTGTCGTGGGTTCAAGATAAACCCCCTTGTGCTGTGCTTCCGTCCCATGTGCTACCGTCCTAGTGAAGCGCCTTGCTGTTTCTTTCCTGCACACGCCATAATCTCTGAGAATCTCGGCTGTAATCGTTTGGCCATCTGTCCAGGTCGGTGCAAAACCCACTGGACTCAACAATATGCTCCGACTGAGGCGAGTGATCTCGTGAAGGACTCATTCTATTATATGCCACGCTCGAGTCTGTGGTTGATCAGTGCCCCATGCGAGATACTCTTCTCATCTTGGGCGATTTCAATGCATTGACTGGCACTGACAGGGATGGTTATGAGACATGTGTTGGTCCCCATGGGTATGGAACTGTGAACCAAAATAGCACGAAGTTCTTTGACTTTACAAGAAGTCATGGATTTATGGTGGCTGGTTCATGGTTTCAGCGCCCACAGGCTCATCACTGTACTTGGTATTCCAACGCTGGTGGTGTGGCAAAGGACATCAACCACGTGCTTGTGGATGGTCGCTGGAGGATGAGCCAGAACTGCAGGGTCCACCGGAGTGCTCAGTTCCTCAATACCGACCACAGGCTTGTTGTAGCTACTCTGAAGTTGCAGCTGAAATCCAGGAGAATGGTACCATCACAGCCTCAGCTTGATGTTGGCAAGCTCGAGAATGAGAGGGCAGCTGAAGATTTTGAAAACAGGCTGAGTGGGGATTTGGGGGGGGGGGGGAGTCTGAGTGCTTTGGGCAATCCTGAAGAGTTGTAGAGTGCCTTCAAGGCTACCATCCTTGATGTTGCTGGTGGATGTCTTGGAACTCACCCTATAGCGAAGAAGAATTTTGTCTCTTAAGGGACACTGTATACCATTGACCAGTCGCAGGGCCAGGCTTAATGGCAGAGCTGAGCTGTTCAGGGAGTTGTACGTGCGCTTAGAGTGGAGAAGGAGGCCTATGTACAAGGAATCTGTGAGGGGGTAGAGTATCACCTGTGGTCAAGTGATTCTCGTCCTTACAGGGGAATTCATACATTGTGTTCACCCAAGCTTATTCGTCGGTGTACTGCAGTTGGAGCGGAGGGTGGTAGGCTCTTGACGGAGGACTTTTTTTTTTAACATGCACTGTCGAGGCTCATGTGAGACCTAACGTACAGAACGTACAACAAGGGGAGCAGGAGACAAAAGGAGCAGGAGAGGGAAGAAAAAAAACATTGAGGAACAGAGACATGAGATCTGTGGAAGGGATGTGGTGGGGTACACAGGGTAAACAAGGTGGACACTACGGGGATTTTCAGGTCCTTACACAACAGGGACTTTCAGGAAGGAAAGCAGGGAATTTGAAGGAGGTGGGTTTGAGATGGACTAGCGGGGGTAGAAAATATCATGGTTTTGGATGGGGAAGATAAGAGGTGGTGGTGAACAGCTGTTTTGAAGACCTGGAGGGAAAAGTGGGATTGAAGAGAGTGTGGGAGTTTGTTCCAAAGGTGGGGAAAAAAGAGGAATGAAAGGGTGAAGGTTAGCAGTGATTTTTGAATTTGGTAATTTTACCAGAAGTAGTTTGCTGGCGGACCTTGAGCACCCTGTGGAAATATCAGGGGGACATATCTCAAACAGTCAGGGTGTTCGGGGCCGGAGAGGAGACGGATGAAGACAGAAAGACCACCAACCTGCCTGCAGTGATAGAGTGAGAGACACAAAATACTCATCCTCATCGTGGGAGATACCAATTATCCCAAATGCCTCGGTTTCCACAGCGGAAGCCGAGAAAGGTGAGAGTCGGGAGCACCAGCCCAGAGTGGAGGGCATTACTCCATCAGGCTGCGGATGATAGTTTTGTATGTGGTCAGGACCTCAGGTGTGCCAAGGAAGGACTTTGCATGATGGAGGAATCCCAGTCGGCGACTGGCTTTGGAAGCCAGCTTGGAAATGTGGGCTTCTTCAAGAGGATTGTTGAGAAAGTAGATTGGGGTTGGGTGGGGTGGGCGGGGGGGGGAGGGTTCCAGACGGTCGTTTCGGAGAGAGATTGTGAGAGTGTGAGATTTGTAAGGGTTGAAAGAGATGTTCCACGTATTGGACCAGCTTGTGTTTTTATCCAGATCTGCAGAGAGTGAAGTGGCTGCTGCTTGCCAATCTGAGGGATGACAGATGGTACGGCAGAGGGTGGAGTGATCTGCAAAGAGATAGAGAGGATTTTCCAGTCAGAGAGATCATTGATGAAAACCAGAAAAAGAACAGGGCCCAGAACACTGCCTTGAGGAACTCCAGCCTGAACAGGAAGAGGGGATGAGAGGACTTAAGGGTCACACGTTGCTGTGACAAGAGAGGAAGTCTGTGAGCCATGAGTGGAGATGTCCTTGGATACACAGGAAGAGAGTTTGGTGAGCAGGGCAGGATGCCAGACCGCATCGAAGGCACATGATATGTCGAGGGAGATGGCTCTGAATTCATGTCTGGCATTGAGGATCTCCATCCATTGTTGGAAGAGCAGAAGCAGCATATCCAGGGGAGAGTGACCTGGTCTGAAACTAAATTGATCAGAAATCAAGCCATTGGAGAAGAGGAAAGATTTAATTTCTGAAGTGATGATGGATTCCATAACCTTGCTGATGATTGGTCTGTAGTTGCAGGGATCTGTTTTTGCACCTTTATATGCAGGGCATTCATGTCTGCTGATTTCCAAGCAGATAGCAGATAACCTTGAGCATATTAGAGGGTGAATAGAACAGAGAGAGGGTGAGCAAGAGCAGCAGAACATGTTTTTCGGACACATGGGCTGATGCTGTCTGGACCGGTTGCAGAATCTGAGTCGAGGTTTGACAGCAAGCTTTCGACCTTGTCAGGAGAAAAGGACACAGAGTCCAGTAGCAGCTGGGTGTGACTGGATAAGGTGGGTGCAGAAAACGATGGGTTTGGGACACAATATTTAAAAGCAGACACAGAGTTTCGGCATTCAACCTTTTCACATGCAGTGTCAGCTGTGGTAAGGCCATTTGAGGTAAGGGAGGGGATGGAGGGGGAATATACACCAGAAACGCTAACTAGTTGCCACCAGGATTTGGAGGAGGGAGACAGGTTTGAGAGTTCACACTTGAGATTAGAAAGATGTTGTTTTCTGCCTCCCCTGAGGGTAGACACACACTTGTTCCGAGCTTTGTAGAAGGAACTGAGTTTGACTTCAGTTGGATTAGCCTTCCATGAGGCGAAGGTAAGTTGTTTCAGGACAACTGCCTCACCACAAGCTTCAGTGTACTGTGGGCTGGAGGAAGTTCAGGACTATTGAAGACTAGATGGGATAAATCTGTGCATGAGAGAGAGCAAGTTTCTTTGAAATAATTCCGAGGATGAGTTGATGTCGGAGGAAGTCGAGATGGGAGACCAGTCTAGCTGTTTGATGCCTGTTTGAAGTCCCTGCCAGTCAGCCTGAGTGAAATGCCAGACTCTATGGCGCTGAGGTGGTTCTCTAATAACAGTCAGTGAGATATCTACTGGTAAAAGGACCAGCATGTGGTCAGATGAACCGATTGGAGTGGAGTTAGAACAACAGATATTTTCAAGGAAATTGGTCAAAATCAGATCCAGAAGAGATAGAGTACCGTTGGTTGAGATCCGGGTCAGGAAGTTGACAGATTTTGTCGGTCCCAATGAGTCACAGAAGTCTTTTGCGGAAGTGCCATGGCAGGAGAGAGAGGTACTCACACCCTGCCAACTGGCATGATGACAGTTGAAATCACCACATATGAGGAAGAGAGAGTTGGGATGAGAGCATAGAAGTTGGTCCATGTTTTTTTGGAGAGTGAGATGTAAATTGAGTCATCACTGTTTGTGTCTCCACCCTCCTCACATCGAGAATTCGCATCCCCACCCTCCTCTTCCCACCATTGGGTGGATGAGGGAAGTTTAGTGGATGTAGTATATCTTGACTTTCAGAAGGTATTTGATAAGGTATCACATGGGAGGTTGTTAGCCAAGGTGAGGGCATGTGGAGTGGCTGGTCAGGTATGTAAATGGATTGGAAACTGGATTTGTGAGAGGAAGCAAAGCAGCCCCTAGTGCCAGGTATCTCGAGGTAAAGCTAATAGGATTTTATGTTTTATACGTAGGGGGGTAAATTATAAATGAAGAGGCAGTGTTAACGCTGTATAGGAACTTAGTGGGACCTCATCTGGGATATTGTATGTAGTTTTGGTCACCACAACTCAGGAAGGACAAAACTACCAGAGAGAGTGTCCAGCGTATAACAACAAGAATATTGCTAGGCTTTGTTCGACAAAGCTCGGGGGAGTGTCAGAAAGAGACAGCACTTTATACAGGTTGTGTCAATGAAAGGTTAACCACTTCAAAACTTTATTAACCAAAACACTGAGTAATAAAACAAAACGTTAACTCAGAAAATGAAAACAAATTCATGGAGAAATGAAACTCATTATGTGTTAATGCGCTCATAGTTTAGATGTTCGATGTGAGCACCCCCACACACACACACACACACACACAACATTCATTCACACGAATTGTGAAGTTTTCAATGACGTTTCTGCAGGTTTTAATGGTTACTGTCTGCACATAAGCCTCAACTGCTGCCTTCACATCAGGTTCAGATCTGGGGTGTTCTTTAGACGTTATCCTAACAAGCTCTCCAGAAGGAAAAAAAATCCAGCAGAGTGAGGTCGGAGCTGTGTGGAGACAATTAATTTTCCATACGCAAACTGAGAACTCATCCGAATCCCATAACCTTGCTGATGGTTGCTTGGCTTGTTTCTGGGATGCTCTCCATACTTAGTACAGAACCTCGTCTGGATGGAATCGATTAATTTGGTCTCAAAATACTTCGTGACAATGTTTACTCTTTGCTCCTTGAAAACGTCATTTTTTTTCCATAAAATACTTTGGTTGTACTTGAATGACTTTTCCAAAGATCATTGACCACTCCTGCAAAACAAAAAAAATTAAGGTAATGACTAAAAGTACAAAGGTCATTTGAAGCGGTTAACCTTTTATTGACACACCCTGTATACGAGAAAGTAGGTGATTAAAGGGGATTTGGTTAAGATTTTTAGATCCTGGTGAAGGATCTCTAAGTCTTACTCGCGTTGTTGTTCTTCATCTTCTTCTTGTGGACTTTTTTGTTTCACAGCCTACAGTTTTCATCGAAACTTCCTGAAACTTGGCATATATATGTAAAAATACCCTGCGCAGACAGTACCCATCTCCGATTTTTTTTTTTTTTTTTTTTTTTTTTTTTTGTATACCTTGGTCGAGGCTCGTATGAGAGCTAACACACAACTCACAGCAAGGAGGCATGAGACAAGAGGGGTGGGAGTGGAAGGGACAAAACATTGGGGAACAGACACAGGTGAACTGTGGAAGGGAGAGGGATGGGGATGGGACGGGGAACATGGCGAGGAGAAGATGGACATTACAGGGACTTTCAGGAAGGAAAGCAGGAGAATTGAAGGAAGTGGGCATGGGTGGATTATCGGGGGTAGAAAAGATCGAGGATTTGGATGGGGGAAGATAAGAGGTGGTGGTGAACAGCTGTTTTGAAAGCCTGGAGGGAAGAATGGGAAAGAATAGAGTGAGGAAGTTTATTCCAAAGGCGGGAAAAAGAGGAATGAAAGAGTGAAGATGAGCAGTGATTCGTGATTTTGGTAGTTTTACCAGAAGGGGGTTGTTGGCGGACCTTGAGCGCCCTGTGGAAATGTGGTTGGGACAAATCGCAGAGAGAGCAGGGGGGGCAAGGCTGGAGAGGAGTCGGTAGAAGACAGAAAGACCACCGACCAACCTGCGGTGATTGAGTGAGAGGCCCAAAGACTCAGCTTCATTGCGGGAGATGCCAATGATCTTAAAAGCCCTGGTTTCGACAGCGTGAAGTCGAGAAAGGTGGGAGGCAGGAGCACCAGCCCAGAGGGGAGAGCAGTACTCCATCAGGCTACGGACAAAAGCTTTGTAAGTAGTCAGGAGCTCAAGAGGGCCGAGGAAGGACTTTGCACGACGGAGGATTCTCAGTCGGCGACTGGCTTTGAGGCAAGGTTGGAAATGTGACTTTCCCAGGAAAGGTCATGGCAGATAGTGAGACCCAGAAGCTTGAAAGAAAGACTTCTTCCAGTGGATTGTTGAGAAAGTGGATGGGGGGTTTTGTAAACGGTCCTTTCAAGAGACATAGTGAGAGTGTGAGATTTGTGTGGATTGAAAGACATGTTCCACGTGTTGGACCAGTTTGTGATTTTATCCAGATCTGCAGTGAGCGAAGAAGCTGCTGCTTGCCGGTCTGAGGGATGACAGATGGTACGGCAGAGGGTGGAGTCATCGGCAAAGAGAAATAGAGGATTTTCCAGAGAGTCCGAGAGATCATTGATGAAAACCAGAAAAAGAACAGGGCCCAGAACGCTACCTTGAGGAACTCCAGCCTGCACAGGAAGAGGGGATGAAAGAACTCCATTTAGGGCCACACGTTGACTGCGACAGGAGAGGAAGTCTGCGAGCCATGAGTGGAGATGGCCTTGAATACCATGGGAAGAGAGTTTGGTGAGTAGGGCAGGGTGCCAGACTGTGTCAAAAGCACGTGATATGTCCAGGGATACGGCTCGGATTTCCTGTCTGGCATTGGAGGACCTCCATCCATTGATGGGAGAGCAGTAGCAGCATATCCAGGGTAGAGTGACCTGGTCTGAAACCAAATTGATGATTGGAAATCAAGCTTCATTGGAGAAGAGGAAGGATTTCATGTCTGAAGCAATGATGGATTCCATAACCTTGCTGATGATTGGGAGAAGGCTGATTGGTCTGTAGTTACAGGGATCTGTTTTTGCACCTTTTTATGCAGGGCAGTGAAGTTAGCAGATTTCCAAGCAGATGGCAGATGACCTTGGGAAAATGAGAGGGTGAATAGAACAGAGAGAGGGTGAGCAAGAGCAGAAGAGCAGGCTTTGAGGACACGTGGGCTGATGCCGTCTGGACCGGTTGCAGAATCTGACTCGAGGTTTGGAAGCAAGCTCTCCACCTTGTCAGGAGAAAAGGATACAGAGTCCAGGGACAGTTGGGTGCGACTGGGTAAAGTGGGTAGAGATAGTGATGGGTTTGGGACACAAGATTTAGCTGCAAACACCGAGTTTAGACATTCAGCTTTATCACGTGTGGAATCAGCAGTGCGGCCATTTGAGGTAAGGGAGGGGATGGAGGGGGAACATACACCAGAAACAGATTTGATTAAACGCCACCAGGATTTTGAGGAGGGAGAGAGGTCTGAGAGTTCAGACTTGAGATGAGAAAGATGTTGTTTTCTGGCTCTCCTGAGGGTAGATACACACTTGTTCCGAGCTTTGTGGAAAGAACTGAGATTGCCCTCAGTTGGGTTTGCTTTCCATGAGGCAAAGGCAAGTTGTTTCAGGACAACTGCCTCGCCACAAGCTTCAGTAAACCAAGGGCGGGAGGAAGGGTAAGACAACTGAACACGAGAGGGGATAAATCTGTGCATGAGGGAGAGCAAGTTTCTTTGAAAGAAAGATTTTGAAAATTTCTCCAACAAAAAAAGTTATGACGTCAAAATATCTCCGCTAATGGAAATCGCCTAAAAAAATTATCTCAAACTAGGCAAGCTTTTTGAATTCTGTTTGCGGGAATCGAACAGGGCATTAACAGAGATGAATTACCACACATATGATACATCACTATGACATCATATCAATTTTTATGACGTCATTCCTATTTTTTGACTTTTTGTTTCACAACCCAGAATTTTTATCGGATCTTCATGAAACTTGCCATGTATATGCAGAAAGCCCACACACGGGCAGTAACCATCTCCGATTTTGGAAATTCTTCCCAGAAATAAAGTTGACGTCATAATATTTCTGCTCATGGAAATCGCCTATGTCGAGATCAGGGTCTGCAATCAAGCAATGACTACACCAATCGTCGTAGAGAAGAGGTTTAATGCGCATCAAAAGTGTATACACGAGAGTCGAAAGGCACAGAATACCTACAGTATACCAGCCCAGTCAAAACTCTGGCCCGCAAGCAGTTTGGTTTACTTTATATATACTTTTCCTGCTCATCTGGTTTCTTTGAAAGTAACAACACCCCAGCAAATATTCTCTCCTGGCCTGACAAAGCATTTATCTTTTCACAAGCAAGAAGATCTGTTATTGATCAGGCAGATCTTTATCACAATATATATTATCGTCTCATTCTACTACAAGATGTTCCCTTTTGAACTATACCAAGACAGTGCTGATTTATGATTGGGCTTCTCTGAGCCCAAGGCTCAAAGAATGTTGTTACAAGGGCCAACAAGAAAGCCAGATGTTCAGCTGCACGACAAAGAGACAGAGACAGAGACAGAGACAGAGAAAGAGACACAGACAGAGAGTGAGAGTGAGAGTGAGAGAGAGAGAGCCGACTGGCTTTGATTACCAACAGTCAAAAATGGTAGCTTACTGAGAGCATTTTAAATGCTTTGGTTTCCTCAATTAAATGCTACATTCAATTTTAAGAAAAGGTAATCCTGTTAATTTGGCTGCTTTCATCTTGGGAGCTGTTCAACAGCTCCACACCTATACCATTATCTCCGAAACTGGGCAAGCTGTTTGAATTTTGTTTGTGGGAATCAAGCCGGGCATGAGCACAGATAACACTGGGGAACAAATTTTTTTTCTTATCTGTTGCATGAGATTTTTAACTTATTCTAGGTATTTTTTTCAATGCTGATTTCAAATCTGAAATCAGTTTTCCTCTACATGCTCTAGTTTTCATGCAATTTGAAACTTGCGATTTTCGCACAAAAGGACACCCATTGGACACAAAAAAGGACACAAAAGGACACTCTTTGCACTCGGGATAACTTGAGAACTAGGGGTGCGCTTTCGGACTTTAGTGAAAATATACGATGCCTAAACTGCGAAATAACTATAGACCGTATTCGTTTTGCTGCTAATGATTTGCTCACAATTTATTTGACATCAATTTTCTTTATCTTTATTGATATTTATTTGTCTTTATTGATATATATATATATATATATATATATATATATATATATTCTTTAACTTTATGTTTTTCTTTAGTGTCAGATCTGATCATGGCTTCTTCAATAAGACATAAATGTGTAAATAATCCTGATTCATTCTGTTATGTAGGTGGCTGCCACACTACTTCGTCAAAAGCGCAATATAACATCGTTTGTAAGACGTGCCTATAAAGCCTATTTTGATGTTCCCCTTGGCGACCAAGACAAGAAATGGGCTCCTCATATTGTATGTCATAATTGTGAGGAAATGCTTCGTGACTGGACAAAAGGAAAACGAAAGGGTCTGCCTTTTGGAGTTCCCATGGTTTGGCGAGAACCCAAGGACCACGTAACTGACTGCTATTTTTGCCTGGTCAACACAAAGGGGGTCGGCAAGAAAAACCAGCAAAAGATCTCCTATCCCTGTATTCCCTCAGCAATTCGACCTACTCCGCACTCTGAGGAACTCCCCGTTCCAGTCTTTAATGGTTTTGTCTTATTTGAAGATTAAGGCAGTGAACATGATCAGCAAGAGCACAAGGGTCGTGATGACGGGCTTCAAGAAATGGTTTCAGAATCCAAAGCCTCCTCATCTGATACCAAACAGTCATCAGCCCCTCAGCAGTTTAGCCAACCGGAATTGAATGACTTGGTGCGTGATTTGGGGCTCTCCAAGAAAGCAGTTGAGGTATTAGCCTTCAGGCTGCAAGAAAAAAATCTGCTTGACCACTCTGCAAATGTTTCATATTTCCGAAAGCGGGACCAGATCTTTGTCGCCGTTTTCTCAGAAGACAAGCAGTTTGTTTACTGCCACGATATCCCAGGTCTTCTCAGGCAATTAGGTGTTACTTCGTATCATCCAACAGAATGGCGATTATTTCTGGATACCTCAAAGCGCAGCCTCAAGTGTATTCTCTTGCACAATGGCAATGTTTATGGAGCGGTTCCAGTTGGTCTCTCAGTGCATTTGCGATAAGAACATAATGACATAAAAATGGTCATTGACATACTCAAATATCATGAGCACAACTGGATCATTTGTGTGGACCTGAAAATGGTCAACATTCTCCTTGGTCAACAGAAAGGCTTCACAAAGTTTCCATGCCATCTCTGCATGTAGGACAGCCGAGCTCGAGAGAAACACTGGATCCAGAGGGAGTGGCCCATTCACGAAACTCTGGAAGCAGGCATGCCAAACATTGTGAATGACCCAATCGTCAGCCGAGAGAAGATAATTTTTTCCCCACTCCATATCAAGCTCTGCTTGATGAAACCGTTCGTGAAGGCATTGAGTACTGATGGTGAATGTTTTCAACATATAGTTTCTGCTTTTCCTGCTTTGTCTTTCGTGAAGATCAAAGCAGGTATGTTCGATGGACCTCAAATTCGTGCCCTTGTACGTGATGAGGAATTTGTAAGGAAGATGAATGACAAGGAGAAGACAGCATGGCTGTCTTTCGTCGCAGTTATACAAAACTTTCTTGGTAACAAAAAGGCAGATAACTATGAGTTTCTGGTTACTAGAATGCTGTTGCCAGAATCTTGGGTGCAACATGAGTGTCGAGCTCCATTTCCTGAATAGTCACCTTGATCAATTCCCTGAGAACCTTGGGGCTGTAAGTGAGGAACAGGGAGAGCCCTTCCATCAGGACCTCATGACTATGGAAGAGCGCTACCAAGAGCGATGGGACAAAAATATGATGGCAGACTACTGCTGGAGTATCAAATGAGATTGCCCTGTGGAAGTCCACAAATGCAAGAGCTACAAGCACAAATTCTTGCCTGAATAGGACCTATTTGAACTTTACATTCCATCCTTATCAATTGTTCTAAATCACCTATCGTCTTTATGTCGAAATATATGTTAATTTAAATTTGCTTTTAATTCAAATTGTAACTTAACAAATAAATGCTGAAAATGTTGAATTGCAAAATGTATGTTTAATATAAATTTGCTTTTAATACAAATTGTAACTTACCAAATAAATGTTGATAATGGTGGATTGCAAAAAATCTAGAGCTTACAGAGAGAAACTAACTTCAGATTTGAATTCAGCACACTCAAATTAGGTAAGATCAAGTGCTGGTATCAATGCAACAAAAACTTTGTTCCCCAGTGTAATTTATCGCAAACCTGATACATCACAATGACGTCATATTCGTTTTTATGACGTCATCATTAAGAGGACGAGGATCTTAGCTCATTTGAGCTTGTTAATATAATGAGGGATATTGACAAAATAAGTGGAAAGATGCGTTTTTTTTTTTCCAGCAAAATAGACAGTGATCCGACCAGTAGCCATAGCCTGAGGATAAAGAAGAGGAGAGAGGCCAGTAATAAAGGAAGGGTCTATCACTTGGAGAGTCGTTTATGCATGGAATGGTCTCACTGGGAAGGT
Organism: Eptatretus burgeri; assembly: GCF_056783735.1. Lineage (NCBI taxonomy): Eukaryota > Metazoa > Chordata > Myxini > Myxiniformes > Myxinidae > Eptatretus > Eptatretus burgeri. The sequence goes on along the minus strand of NC_140974.1, from coordinate 26,146,058 downwards.
ATTGGCAGTAGAAAGGTTTAAATTGGAATTGGATAGGTACCTCGAATCATTGGATATAGAGGGGTCCAGGTATATTAGCAGGAATGGTAGGTAGTTGAAGTGTGGATCAGTCATTGTATATCCGTGATATCTGTGAGTAGGTCTCTTCAAAGGGTGAATGTGTCATTGGTGTTTGTTCATTTCTCACCCTACAAAGAGGTTCGCCCCTCGCCCTTCACCCCTTCCCCACCCCGAGATTAATGTCAGATTGAATTAGAGGTGGTGTTGGTGTCAAGCAGCTTTGATGGGCTAAATGGTGTCCTCCAGCGACAAAGTTTATTGTGTAACATCAATTCCAAATCATTTCTGGCCCTGATTTTTGTAATGCATTAACATCTTTATGTATTTCTTTAATTTGAACAAAATTGTGATTAAACTTCTTATTTTTTGACTAGATATTCTGTATTGAACTAAATGCATTTCTTAATTCAATGCCTTTGCTTACTTCTCAGGTTTATGGCTGGGGTTACAATGGAAATGGCCAGTTGGGTGTTGGCAACACAGTGAACCAGCCTACACCATGTCGTATTGCTAGCCTGCAGGGCATGTGCATTGTGCAGGTAAGATGGACGGACAAAGCCAGAGTAATTTACGTGCAGCTAATTTGCATATCCCTGCCAGATTCTTTAATCTGATTATTTTGAAAATGATGATCTATACTTTGGTGCTTGGGAACTGAAGCATTCTTGAAGGTTACACAAATATACAAAAGGAACTTTGATGCAGGAGGAGGCCATTCAGCCCAAAGAGCCTACACTGCATCAACACGATATCAATTCCCTCCAATGGTTTATCAACTTAAATTCACTCGAGGAGCGTGTGAGAGGTGGATGAGTGGGGATGAGAACAGTGTAGCCAGCACAGACATCATCGGCATTTTATCCACATATATAATTTGACAAAAATACTGTTACAATTCTGATAAACTGGCCCTCCACCAAGGCAATGGCACGTGACATTGTGGTCCCAAGACAGTTATTTCATTAGTATTCGTTTTAGATAGCCCTTCTCTTATGTGTAGTGGGTTTATGGGACAATATGCATTGCGTGGGCTCTAGGTAGTGTTTTTCTTTCCATTCTTTACCTATCTGTCATTCTTTAGGCTACATTATTTTGCTTTGCTGTGCATGACCTTTCTGCAAGCAAGCCATTTGCACACGTATGCCAAAACCTCTTCAAATTATGCGCCATTATCCAACAGACATTACACCTCAGACTTCACCAGACTCAAACCCCAATGTTGCAATATTAAAACATCACAACAACGCCTTTATAAAAATCATCACACCATCGGACCACAACCCAAGCTTGCTTACCTTCGCCATAAACAGCCATAACTAATGACCAAACAACTCTATCACAAATTACCACACAACAGCTGCGACACTACACCACTACTGCCATTGCTCAACCACCGTCACCACCGACGTTCACCCCCAACTTCTGCACCGGCAGGAGATGGAGGAGCCCGATGCACCATAATAGATACTAGGATCGGGACGTTCTGGCATGTAACTTGAGGCACAAATGTCTGCTAAGCTCTGTTTGACGTCGTGTGGATAGCCCCAGCATTCTGCTCATTTATGGCCTCCATTGGGTGTGCGGAACACGTTCGCAATTGAGGTGTGCGACCAAATGCGCACTGCCATGTTAATCTTGGAGATTGGTTGCGTGGTAGAGCGCAGAGCAACCTGGATTATTTCCACTGCCGAACCATCGCATGGGCGGGGCCAACAACGTGGTAATGGTCTGCAGACTACTGAGGGTGCTGGAAAACATCCATTGCTCTGCATGATTGCTCCCAAACACCGTTGCTACAAATGGATTATAAAGGGCTTTGTGTTCCACACATTAGACTTGCTTGGTTCTCTGTCTGCATGTTATTGGGGTCATGGTGTGGTGACCAACAGAGCTTGACGGAGTGAGCGGAACGGACATGAGTGCGGAAGAGCCGGATGCCAGACTGGGCATAGTTTTAGACGGTACACCTGCAGGCATCCTTACACTTCTTTGTTAAGACTATCTTTTCACTTGTTCTTTGCTTTATTTCCAAACCCACCTTGATCCACATCCTCTCTGCACATCACTTGCCAATCACCGTGTTCTCACCGCACCTCTCTAACCATGCACCATAGACACCCTCAGTTTCACCCCCCCCCCTTCCCTCTTCTCAACTGGATTTGTGTTGATCCATCAACCGATGGTGCCTGTTTTGTTCGTATAATGAAGCTTGTATAGGTTTTAGGATCGGGGTAACTCTGCAATGTGTCTCTTGTGTTTGTAAATAATTGCATTTCTTTTGCCGCACCTCACCAGTCCTTACTTTCCCTGCTACACATATTTTCTTTTGTATTAAATCCCTTGCTTATCGTCCACATAGTTTTCCTCGCCCTTGCTGAAAATATACTTGCTTGTTCTTGTGAACGTACCCAGTTCGTAGCGTCTTTGCCTTCACCGGTCCAGTGTAGTCCGCACGTGGCGTTAGCCGGGAACTTCTACCCCATGTGATTTGCTCTTGTTGGCCAGCGCAAACTCACTGTATCGCTCAGAAGTAATCTGGGAATGTGTTGAGGGCACAAAACTCACTTGGTGTGGCTGTCCAAAGGTAAGATACTCATGCGAAGTAGTGATACCCGAGCAGGATTGGCAGCATTCACATTGGCAGTACCAATCAGCGTTCGTTGCTGCTTAACAACCCACCGGGCTATGGAGTTATGTATTTGTGGCTTGTGGCCTCAGGACAGGGAGTTCAGGAGGAACTTGAATGCTTCCCCTCATGATGAACCTCAACCCACAGGCCGTAACAACACATTATTGTTATTACTTTCAAATTCAGTTTCTCCTTAGGTCAGGTCATGTGCCGGAGCAGTGCGTCACTGCGTCCACTTTCCGCCGGTACTCCAGGGGCTTCTGTCTGGCCATCCCCCAGCCAGATGCCTAGCCCATCCCCATCTCCTTGAGATGCCAATCAACCACGAGGCACGTGGTCATCCCATTGGCTCCCTACACTCACGAGTCTCCCTCGCTGAGATGATCTGATGAGCAGGATCAGCGTTAGGAAAACGAGCGTTAGGTTTCTCCTCCTGCTCCACTATCCCATTTTCCCAGGCTGTGCTTTCCACCAAATTCAATCTGCTTGGCAAGCAAAGTAAAGAGAGTGATAGTGCTCTTGGTAGATGAATAAAGCTGAGAGGATGTTCTATAAAGATGTGTTTTAAAACTGTCAAGACAGATATGGAATGCTTGGGATTGCACAAACCTGATGCAATGGATGAATCCACATATGGATGAATGCCATCATTCAACCAAGCCATGAAAAAGGGGAAAATGGTTGTAAAATGTTGAATCTCTTTGAATCGTCACAAAACTGCATCTCTTGCATCACAGACAGGTTGGATTTGACCACCTTCTTTATGGTATAGCACTCTCTGCCGTTTCCGTGCTCTGTCCCTCTGTGGAGGGACAGAGGGAGGGAGGGAGCGGGATATTGTAATCGTCCGGTTTGTTTGTCTTTGTTTGTTTGTTTGTCTGTCTGTCTGTTAGCAACTTTACGGCAAAACGGCTTCAGCAAACACTATCAAATTTAATCCACAGGTGGGCAAGGAACCTTGGACGACCCCTTTAACTTTTGGGTCCAATTGGATCAAAGGTCAAGGTCACGAAAAGATCAAAATCGTTTTTCGCTCATAACTTCGTCAAAAATGATCTGATTTACTTCAAACTAAGCTTATAGTGAACCTTATTCTGTGCTGTATCACGTGATTGGGTTTTCGTATATCATGCCTCGCCCGCTAGGAGTGGCAGGAATGTACTTCCGGTCGCGCAATAAAGCGGAGTTGATGCTGGCACGCTTGCTTCTCGTGTTCCACTGCACCTCATACACTCGAGTTGGCTGACGAGGATGGTTGAAAACGGACGTGTGCCCGTTTTCGTCGGAGACGACTTCGAATTGTTTTCAGAACAATTGGGATGCTATTTCCACGCGAATGATGTGGTCGACGAGAGCAAACAGAAGTCGATCTTGCTCGCTTCGCTTTCGGCGGAGCATTATCGACTACTGCGTGATTTGGTGGCGCCGGACAAGCCCCGTGATGACGGGCTGTCGTTTCAGAACATTGTGGAGAAGATGAAAGCACACATGGCGCTGGAGAAGTCATTCCAGCTCGCTCGATACCAGTTCGATCACCTCTCGAAAGGGGCAGAGGAACGCGTCGCTGATTTCGTGGCGCGGATTAAGCATTCTTCCGTGGCCTGCAAGTTCATGGCGGGGGAGCGTCCAGCGCGGCTCAGGGATCGTTTTATCGCTGTTTACAAGATGCGAAGATGGTTTCAGCGGTTCTACGGCTGAAGGGTGAAGCCATTACATTCGACTCGGCGGTCAGCACGGCTACAGCGGTCGAGCAGGCTCTTGGGGATGTTCGAGCCATCACCGGCCACGCGGGTCGCGAGCACCCCAGGACGCACGCTCGACCTTCGATGCGGGTCGGACGTCGCCGCGCGGCCGCACGTGCGGCGAATTGGCCCCGCGGACGTGTTTGGGATGCGGAGGTCGACACCTGTGTCGTGCGTGCCCGTATAAAGGCACAGTTTGTTTGAATTGTCACAAGGTGGGTCATCTGAAGCGTGTGGGGCGCCGGCCACCGTTAAGGTCATGGACGGCGATGTGCGAGGCGACCCGGGGCGGAACCGGCAGCCGTTGATGGGCCTGTTTTCAATTGGCCCGGCGGCGGCGCGCCCGATGACGGTGGAAGTCGAAGTGAACAAAACGCCGATCACGTTCCAGGTCGATATGGGAGCGGCTGTGTCGATCATCGGCGAACAGACCGCGCGTAGACTCAACGGCCTGAAGCTTATCAGGTCCAACCTCACGCTGTTCACGTACACCCGCGAGAAGATAACGCCAGTCGGGATGGCAGACGTGTCTGTGCGGTACCAAGGCCAGGTCGCCACACTTCGGGTGTACGTCGTGCGGGGGAGGGGACCGTCTCTCCTTGGCCGAGATTGGCTGGCCCGCATCAGGCGAGACTGGGCCGCAGTTCACCTTGTGCAACCCATGCCGAGCCGGTGGGAGGATCAGTTGGAGAAGATTCTTCAAAGACATCAAGGTTTGTTTTGCTACGACCTTGGGAAACTCAAGGGCATGGAGGCAAAACTCTTCCTGAAGGAGGGGGTGGTTCCTCGGTTTTGTAAACCACGTCCGGTGCCGTATGCCCTGGGGGACAAGGTCAAGGGTGAACTGGATAGGCTGGAGGCCTGTGGAGTGATCGAACGGGTGTCGTGCTCAGATTGGGCCACCCCGGTTGTCACGGTGCTGAAACGGAATGGAAACGTCCGATTGTGCGGGAACTTCAAATCCACGGTTAACCCGGGGCTCAGCGTGGAGCAATATCCACTGCCGTCAATCGATGAAATATATGCGCGATTGGCGGGGAGTCAATACTTCACGTAGCTAGACCTGCATGATGCATATTTTCATCTGCCGATGGATCCCGGGAGTAGCGAGCTTTTGACAATCAACACGTGTCAAGGACTCTATCGATATACCCGACTCTGTTTTGGGATTGCTTCGGCTCCAGCTTTGTGGCAGAAAGCCATGGATCAGGTTTGCATTGGCCTGCCCGCTCAGACCTACCTGGATGATGTGCTCATTGCGGGGAAAACGGCAGACGAGCACCTTGCGAACATTGCCCAAGTGCTGACAAAGCTAGAAGCGTGCGGCCTGCGATTGAACAGGGACAAGTGCGCGTTCTTCAAGCAGCGCTTGGAATACCTCGGGCACATCATCACGCCGGAGGGTCTGTTGAAAGGTCCTCGGAAGGTGGAAGCGATTCAACACATGCCACCGCCTCGCGACAAGACGCAGCTGCACTCGTTCATTGGTATGGCTCAGTATTACCAAAGGTTCGTGCGAGGGCTCAGCTCACAACTTGCGCCGTTAACACGGTTGTTCAGGAAGGACGAGCGCTGGGCTTGGGGGCCTGCACACCAGGCGTCGTTCGACCGCGTCAAGCAGCTGCTCACAGAGGATACGGTCCTCGTGCACTACGTGCCTGCGCGTCCGCTCCTATTGGCATGCGACAGCTCTGCATATGGCATCGGGGCAGTGCTCTCCCACAGGACGGATGATGGTTCCGAGCGGCCTGTTTGTTTTGCATCCCGGACCCTGTCCGCAGCAGAGCGGGGATATGCCCAGATCGAGCGCGAGGCTCTCATCCTCGTCTGGGGTGTGCGGAGGTTTCATCAATACCTGCTGGGGCGGCATTTCACTTTGCAGACGGATCACAAACCGCTTCAATTCATCCTGAGACCCGAACGCGGGGTGCCAGTGGTAGCGGCCGCGCGAATACAGCGGTGGTGTCTGTTTCTTGGTGCTTACGATTCTGATATTCAGTTCCGAAGCACTGAGAAGCATGCTAACTGCGACGGGCTCTCACGCTTGCCGTGTGCGGAGGGTCCAGCTGCGTCTGAGTTGGCCGACCGGGTCGATGTGTTCGCGCTGGGCCAGGTCCAAAGCGGGCCGGTCACGGCCAGACAGGTCGCGGTGGAATCTGCTCGTGATCCGGTGCTCGCCCGTGTCGTCCAGGCGATTTCTACAGGGAATTGGAGCAATCTGCCTTCGACACCGGCATTTCAACCTTTCACGTCACGCACATCGGAGCTGTCGTTGGTCCAACGGTGCGTTATGTGGGGAATGAGGACGGTGATTCCACCGAAGTTCAGGCAGCGGTGTTTGGAAGAACTGCATGTCAGTCACCTTGGCGTCGTGAAGACCAAGAGTCTTGCTCTTAGCCTGTTGTGGTGGCCGGGGTTGGACAAAGACATTGAGCAGTTGGTTAAGCGTTGCGCCACGTGCCAAACAGATGCTGATAACCCGCGTCAAGCTTCGGGACTCTGGCCTGCCCCAGACAGAGCCTGGCAGAGGGTCCATGTAGATTTTACGGGGCCGGTTAATGGCAAAAAGTTTTTGATTGTGATCGATGCATTCTCCAAATGGCCGGAGGTTGTAGTAATGCAGCAAACATTACAGTAGAGAAACTGCGGACGATCTTTGCTAATAAAGGGTTACCGGAGATCCTGGTCTCTGATAATGGTCCGCAGTTCATCGCGGGTGTATTTGATGAGTTTATTCGCCAAAATGGTATTCGACATCTAAGGTCCGCACCGTATCATCCTGAGACGAATGGGCAAGCTGAGTCATTTGTTAAGATGTTGAAAGGGGCTTTTCGCAGGGGGGGGGTTGCACCTGTGCAGACGGTGGTTGATGTCTTTTTGCTCCAATACAGGAACGCGATTCATCCTGTCACGGGTGATTCTCCTGCCATTCGTCTCTATGGACGGGCATTGCGGTCCAGACTGGATTTGCTGCGACCTGGAGGGTCGGGGAGTGGGGCGGTGTCGCGTCCGACGCGGCTGCGCGGCTTCGATGTGGGACAGCGGGTAATGGTGCGTGATTATTTCCACGGTTCCAAATGGGTGCCGGCTGTGGTCTCTGTGGTACTGGGGCCGGCGAATTGCATGGTGCGGACTGATGGTGGGGATGTGTTGAAGCGGCACATGGAGCAAATGCATGATTGCTGTCCAGCGTCACCCCCCCCCCCACACCTCCCCGGGCCGAACGATGTGGGACCCCCACCTGTAATGTCGCTGGCGCCTGACGTTGTATCGCCAGGGCCGGATGTGCCGACGCCCAGGGGGTCTTCGCCTGATGCTGTCCTACCCGGGGACGTCGGGCAGGCTTGTCGGCCGGGGGCGGTTGTTATTGCTGATGGCGCGAGTCCGGCGAGGGTGTCACCTCGGCCGAGCCGGGAGGCGTCTGAGCCTGGACTGTCTGGCGGCGCTGCCCGTCCGAGGCGGGTCAGGGTGCGGCCGCGGTACTTGGGGGATTATGAGTGTTGATGGGTTTCAGGTGGTCATGTTATGATTGTCCTTTCATCATTTGACTTGTCATTTTACGAGGGGAGGAGTGTGCTGTATCACATGATTGGGTTTTCGTATATCATGCCTCGCCCGTTAGGGGTGGCAGGAATGTACTTCCGGTCACGCAATAAAGCGGAGTTGATGCTGGCACGCTTGCTTCTCGTGTTCCACTGCACCTCGTACACTCTATATTCTATTTGTCACTTATAATCCTACCCATTCCTATAGTGAAAATGCATATTTGTGATAAATGGGTGGGATTTGTTGTGCCTGGCACCACTTGTTTTGTTTGTTTCTGTCCTCTACAACATTGAGGCTCAGGGGAGAACAAGGTTATGGAGGCCATGAACTGACTATAAAGCATTGAAAGATGAAGGAAAGAAACTGCAAACTGTATGCAAGAGAGTTGAGTTCGGAAGGGTTAATGTGGGTAATCAATATTGTGGTTAAGGATGGGGAATGATGGTGCACCGTGTGCTTGAAGCATTGGAGGGAAGATTGGGATAGTGTGACCTTTGGATGATGGTTCCAAATCCAGGAGTAATGTGGAACAAAAGAGTTGAGGTGTGCAGTCAACCTAGATTCAAGAAAGTTAATCAGGTAGAGGTTGCTCTTGAGAAGAACACATACATTCTGGAATTGTTGGGGAAGACACTGACCTGCCTGCGATGAGGACAGCAGAACTTGTGCTTCTGTTTCATTGTGGAGATTCCAATAATGTTGAGTGCTTTATTGTCCACAAAATGAGAGACAGACAGAGAGAGCTATTTGATGTGATGCTGGGGCCCCAGACTGTAGGGAAGAGCAGTACTCCATTCAGCCATGAACAAAGGCCTTATGGACTATGAATAACTTTGATTTGCTCATGAAAGACCAGTTTGTGGCTGGCTTTGAAGGTGAGGTTTGCTATATGGGTGATCCAGAAGAGGTCATGGCTGATTGTAAGGCCTAAACATTCAAGAGATTGAATTCCTTTCAGTGGCTGACTATGGAAATGGATACGTCAGTTGATTTGAAAATCCTTCGTAGTAATAGGGTGAGACTGATTTTTTTTTTTCCAGCATTGAAGGACATTTTGCATTTATCAGACCAGCATCTAATCAATTCCCAATCAGCAGTGAAAGGCAGGCAGGCAGACAGCAGCTCCATCAATTATTGGGATTGGGTTACTGTATGAAAGTGTGGAGTCATGTACAGAAAGTAAGGGAGGGTTTTCCAGAGTACTGGAAATGTAGGTTATTTGTGTAGATGAGGAACAAATTTGTGCCTGATACACTGCTCTGGAGCACTTCAGCCACCACTGAGAGGCGAGGAGATCAATGATAGGCTTCCATTGACAGCAAGGTGTTGAATGCATTTTGGAGAAAGGAATAAATCCAGGAATGAAGGTCGCCTTGTATGGCACAAGAATAAATTTTAGAAAGCAAAAGAGGATGTCAGACTGTCAAATGTTTGACATATCCAGGGAAATGGACATCTCTGTGTGCAGTATTTCGTTATGATTTTGGTGTTTTGTGCTTGCAGGTCGTGTGCGGTTATGCGCACACAATGGCGCTCGCAGATGATGGACTTCTATATGTCTGGGGAGCAAACTCTTATGGACAGCTGGGCACAGGGAACAAGGTGAATCAGCAGAGCCCTGTGCTACTCAGTCTTGATCGTGAAAGGTGAGAATAGTTGGATGGTCATTGTGTGGCATTTGTGCATAATTTTAGTTTGAAGTCGTTTGCCAGATTTTATCCAAAGCTAAATGTCATGTGACCAGTGGTTAGGACTCGCTTACAGAGGGGGCTGAAGGCAAAGCAATGCCTTTTAAAGAGAGTGGTGAAGTGAAGCCATGTCCCATGTATTGATAATGTATTTGGGATTTATTTCTAACAGGGTGTGTCTGTAATTGACACTTTGTACCAAATGACTGTAGATATGTGACAAATGTGCTCTTGCTCTTTCAGAGCTCTTTCAGAGCAAGACCACTGGTGTAGTGGTGGATTGTGCTCCAAAGATTCTGCTACTCAGGAAGCATTCCAATACAATCCAGAGTGTTTTAATCAAGTTGTCATTGGGGTTCAGGAGTTCCCATGACAGATTTTCACTGTTGCTGTTCCCAGGCAATTGCTAAGATACATAACAGTTTGGAAATGTGTACTGGTATGCTGTTAGAGAGGAGGTGGCCCTTACCATAGCCTTATTGTGTCAAACCTGTTAGTGCTGTGATATCATAAATGTCACAAAAAGGCATCTTTTCTAACACGTGTAGCTTGGCAGTGTTCATTTCAAATTTGGTATGCGATCCCAATATTTGCATTCCTAGAATCTATTATTAGTGTTCAGAGTAGTGATTAATTACAGTTGTACGCTGCATTTGATACACCACCACAAAAAGATGAAATGTTAATTTTGATTGATCTTTTTTTTTCTTCTGCATTTTGTTATGTTTACAGAATGCTTAGCTTTGAGGTTGTTCATCTAAAATGGATTTAGATCTTCCAAGTCTTCATTGAAGATTATTCAGGAAGACACGATCAATAATGCTCTGTTACTTGCACAATACTTTGCAGAGTCTTGGGTCCTTATTTAATGAATGTGTAGCTTCAAGGTTGTGGTGGGTCATTCTTTTGGCCAGTTGCTGCTTAGATTAGCTATAAATAGGTGTTTAAATCCTGTACAGTTTAACATTCGAACAGCAATGCATACTCGCTGAAACCCACACAGGCTTAACTTTATATTGTTGTGGAGTCGGGTGTCAGTTGCGAGCACGACCGCCAGGTGGAGCAGTAGGGTCGACTCTACCGAACACCCGGAGTCGAGATCGTACCTTTCGGAAAACTCCGAAAGGTACAGGTCCCTTACTGGACCGTGAATCGTCAATAAATCAACCACGTGGGACAGGGTTATCTGCTAAACTTCAAAATACATGGAGGCCCACGTGACGAGATACCGAGGATTCACACCCTCGACGGCACTCGTACGGGACGAGCCATATGCGTGCTCGACCCGTGCGTAACCCAAGCGGATGGTTACCGAGGTCCTGTCGATCCAAATGTACAATTTTCCGCTTCCTAATTTCCCAACACACACCGTGCTAGCCAATGAAAGAAACACAGAAACGAGCTGAAGCATATAATGGGGGGAAGGGGGGAGCACGCAAGGAGCAGAGTTATCTGATAAGAAATGAAATGCAATGTACAAGCAAAAGCACTTATCCAGTTTCTACTTAAAGACGAGCCCGCAGACAGACGCACACCCCAAAGAAACAGACCCAAAATGGTCTTTATTATCCCTTCAGCTCGGAGGGAAGTCGAGCTGAGGGACGAGAACATGGCTGACTACCTGGCCGCGTTCGCGTGGCTCAACATCCGCACCTTCCTGAGCACCAGTCGGCAAAGAACGGACCAGGGCAGCCGAATCCAGCAACGGTGAGACGAGGTGAGGGATTGCTGCGACGAGCCCAGAGCCAGAGCAACGAGACGAGGACAGAAAAGCGCCAGCGATGAGAGAGATCCAACCAGCGCCAGCGACGGGACGAGCAGAGCACCAGAACACGCGCTCGAGAAGACTGAGCGCAGATTATTTGTTCCCTGTTCCTTAGTTGTCTTCTCGGGCGCGGTTCGCTCGTGCGTGGCCTGCGCCTATTCGTCAACCGTCGGGGAACTCGCTTGCATCTTCCTGATTGGGCGAGAGCGACGTCAGGTCCTTGTGAACTCCACCCACGTACGTGTTGACATGCACGTAGGCAATGGCGTCGGTGTGAGGCAGCGAGGTGAAAGGAAACGAATGCAGATGTCGTCAGTGTTGTTGTTGTTATAAAAATCCTATCAAAATAACTTCGCAGCGCATGAACATTTAATTACCCATTAAACAAGGGAAAGAGAGCTATCTATCCACATTTACTTATCGAAATAACTGAGCTATGGGGACCTGAATATCTGTGTGCACAAAGCTTCCAAATTCGTAACAATATTAGTTGTAAATATGTGCTTAAACCCAGTACAGCTTTAACTTTATATTAGCTGTAAATATATAGGTTTCACTTTCTATTAGCTATAAATATATGCTAAAACATCGTGTGAGTTTAACTGTATTCGCCGTAAATACATGCTTAAACCCATTGTATAGGTTTAACTTTCTATTAGCGATAAATACATGCTTAAACCGTGCCCAGTTTAACTTTCCATTAGCCGTAAATATTTGCTTGAGCCCAATGTACAGGCTTAACATTATATTTGTCTCAAGTATATCACTCAACAAAGTCCAGGTTTATTCTCCTCACCCTCTTCTTTATAAGGAGTGACATCTGATAGCACCAAGCTTCTGCCCTGCCTTGGCCACAATACTCCTCTACCTCCCTCTGTCCTCAGCCAACTCTCTCTCCACTCTCCAACCACCCCTACCTTACTCATATCCCTTCTCACACAATCCTCCCATCTCAACCGTGGTCTACCTCTTTTCCTCTTCCCTTGCTCCCTCAACCTATCTACTCTTTTTGCCATTCTCTCTTTCATTGGATCCGCACCAAGTCTCCAGCCCATCTCAGCCGGCATTTCACAAACCTCTCTGTGAAGCTCATCTGCATACCAACCTCATCATTCATTTCATCAACCATACTTCTATCCAACCTCTTCACTCCCGCAATCCTCCTGACCCAGTTCTCACAAATCTGCAGCCTCTGTTGTCTCTGTCAGTGCCGCCATCTCCAGACCGTAAAGGTAGGCTGGCTTTACACACGACATCAGAACCTTCCCTTTCAATTTCCCTGATATCTTTCTGTCTGCCATTACTCCCTCCTCCCTTCTCCATGCATTCACACCCACATGAATCCTCCTCCGCACCTCTGCCTCGGACTTGCCATCCCTGTTCACTGTTCCTCCCAGGTATTCAAACTTATTTCCCTGTCTGATCTCCTTTGCCTCTAACCTGATATTCATTTATTTTCTCTGCTGCCTGACCCACATCACCTCAGTATTACTCCTCTTCAGCCCATGTTTCTCAAATGCCTCCTTCTACTCCCCTAGTACTTCCTGCATCTCCCACTTGCTCTCCACCACAACAGTCATATCATGTGAATCCAGTATCCTCCCCATACTATCCCTCAAGCTAACCTTCCTGCTTACCAGCTGCATCACCATGATAAACATGAGTGGGCTGAGAGGGCTTCCCTGCCTCAAACCGATGTTCATGCTCAACTCCTCAGATATTCCAGGACCAACCAAGACTCTTCCTTTCGTTCCCTTGTACAACCTTTCCACCAACCTAACTTCTGCTTCTAGCACTCCCATTCATCTCAGTGTCGCAATCAGTATCTCGGGACAGTGCCAGAGGACTTCTCCAGGTCCATAAATCCCAACACCATCTCACCTTGCACCTAAACCTTTTTTCCACCATCTAACTCAGCACGAACATCCCATGTCATCCCCCTACCCTTTCTAAACCCCTCCTGCTCTCCTCCGATCTCCATCTCCACACTCTTCCTTATCCTCCCATCCAGAATACTTTCCAGTACCTTCATGACATGACTAAGGAGCATAATGCCCCTATACTTCCCCGGATGTTGAACATCTCTTTTCCCCTTCTATATCGGCACAATTAACCCTGTCCTCCAATCCTCCAGAATTGAACTCTCTTTTATATTTATATATATATATATATATATATATATATATATATATATATATATATATATATATATATATATATATATATATATATATATATATATACATATATATATATATATATATATATATATATATATATATATATATATATATATATATACATACATATATACCATGATTTTGAAGGACTGCGAATCACCAACTTGTTCATTCCATGCCTAGAAGACTTGGTGCTGTCCTTCAAAATCATGGAGGTACCTCTTTTTCCATCTCCACACTCTTCCTTATTCTCCCTAGAATAAGGGCGTGCTGCGATTTTCGCGTGCTCCACATTTGGTTTTTTTTTTTTGAGTCGAGGGGTTTCCGTCGATTTTGCACACTCTTCCTCAAAGATGTTGCAAGGTGGTGGGTTTGGGGTGAATTAACTGGGGTAGAAAAGATCGAGGATTTGGACGGGGGATGATAAGTGGTGGTGAACAGCTGTTTTGAAGGCCTGGAGGGAAGAATGGGATTGAACAGAGTGAGGGAGTTTATTCATGCATGTATCATGGAGGTACCTCTGTCGTGTCTCTTTTTTTGCACCTTTCGTGCAAATACGCTCTGCCCTTATCCCTGTCTGTCTCTGTCCCTGTCCCTATCTGAGAAAAGGTTGGACTGGGTGGTTTGCCATTGCCTTTCCAGCAGTACTTAAGGCATGAATTTGGCCATGATGTCTGCTAGAGCTCGGCCAATGCCGTTTAGAAGCAGCATATCCAGGGTCGCATTTATCATATAGCATGATATCATCAAATTGGAAGAGTAGTACTGTTGGCCTGCGGTGAGGGAGTGAGAGGCCCAAAGACTCAGCCTCATCTCGGGAGGTGCCAATGATCCGAAATGCCTTGGTTTCCACACCGTGAAGCCGAGAAAGGTGGGAGGCAGGAGCACCAGCCCAGAGGGGAGAGCAGTAATCCATCAGGCTGCGGACAAAAACTTTGTATGTGGTCAGGAGCTCAGGTGGGCCGAGGAAGGACTTTGCACGACGGAGGATTCCCAGTCGGCGACTGGCTTTGGAGGCCAGGTTGGCAATGTGGCTTTCCCAGGAAAGATCATGGCAGATAGTGAGACCCAGAAGCTTGAAAGAAATGACTTCTTCCAGAGAATTGTTGAGAAAGTGGATTTGATGGGGGTGGGGGGAAGGGGGTCCAAACGGTCCTTTCGGAGAGACAAAGTGAGAGTGTGAGATTTGTCCGGATTGAAAGACGTGTTCCACGTGTTGGACCAGTTTGTGATTTTACCCAGGTCTGCAGTGGGCGAAGAAGCTGCTGCTTGTCAGTCTGAGGGATGACAGCTGGTACGGCAGAGGGTGGAGTCATCAGCAAAGAGATAGAGGATTTTCCAGAGAGTCAGAGAGATCATTGATGAAAACCAGAAAAAGAACAGGGCCCAGAACACTGCCTTGAAGAACTCCAGCCTGGACAGGAAGAAGGGATGAGAGAAATCCATTTAGGGCCACACGTTGACTGCGACAGGAGAGTAAGTCTGCGAGCCATGAGTGGAGATAGCCTTGGATACCATAGGAAGAGAGTTTGGTGAGCAGCGAAGGGTGCCAGACCATGTCAAAAGCATGCGATATGTCTGGGGATGTGGTTCTGATTTCATGTCCGGCATTGAGGACCTCCATCCATTGTTGGGAGAGCAGAAGCAGCATATCCAGGGTCGAGTAAACTTTTCCTCGTTCCCCAACCAAATTTCCCAAAATATTCCTCTTCATCTGGCTCCGCTACTCCCACATGCATGTTAAAGTCCCCCGCAATGGACAGCATCACATCCAGCTGAACCATTCCCATCATCCTCTCCAGTGTGTCCCTGAATTCCTGCTTCTCCACCCCAGTCCTTCACTTTTCTCACCCATATACGGACATAACACAAACCATTTTCCTCGATACCACTACCCATGCCATAACTAACCATCCCTCCCATCTTTCCACTCTGACCGCCTGATCTCTTCCGATACTATTGTTCCCATGCCATTACTCCTTCCATCCCCACCCGTATGCAACAGCTTCTATTCTCCTACCAACTTTTCCATCTGGTCTCCTACACACACACAACACTTCCAAACTCTTTCTCTACATCATCTCCACCACTTCGACCCCCCCCCCGCCCCCAATGATCTCGCATTCAAACTCCCTCTCTTGACCTCACTTCTGAACTGTTATCCACCTGGCAGAGCTCGTACCATCTTGATCAGTTTGGGATACTCAGGTCATCAATCAGCAGCGCTGCCCTGGCTGACCTGCTGGACATACTACTCCGGCCTGTTATCATAATCCTGTGTGCGCAAAGACACATACCACTCTATCTCCACTTGCTTCCCCTGCCAAACCCCACCCTCGAGACACTCCTCCCTACCCCCATCCCACTCACTCCCTCTTTGCTCCCTCCCCTTCCTTATGCCCCGCTCCCCTTAATACATTAAATTTGTGCTTATTAAGCTGATAATATTATATATGCTTTTCACAAAAATCACTCGGTTAGATCCTCATGCTCGTGCAAATACGCTACCAGACCCCCCCCCCCCTCGCCCAGACCTCTTGGGTGTGGGGGTCGTGGAACGTATTTGCACCTTTAATACGTGTTTAACTTTCTGTTGGCCGTAAATACATGCTTAAACCAAGTGCTCTGTCCCTGTCCCTGTCTGAGCAAAGGTTGGACTGGGTGGTTTGCCAATGCCTTCCCAGCAGTACTTAAGACATGAATTTGGCCATGATGTCTGCTGGAGCTTGCCGAGTCTTTGCAAAGGACACCATGGGATCTTTAACCTCCACCAACTAATGCTGGCAGATGTGATGCCCGTTTAGCCTCCATCCGAGGGACAGCACACACATTTATGAATCACCCTGCCTGTGAAACAATGGGATGACAGTTTATAGCTGGGTCGGGATTCAAACCCAGGCTAGACAGCTTAAGGCCCGGTCACACCTTGACGTTTTAGCCAACGTATGCCGATTTTTTTTTTTTGAATTTTTTTTTCTACGTTATGGGCACACGTTGAATACGTTATGGGTAAGTTTTGATAACATTGAGAGCACGCTGAAAAACACTGCCATACGTCGTTGTACGTTGGCTTTAAATGTTGTACTTTTCGGTTGTCCTCAAATTTTTTCATGCTTGAAATTTCACGACGTATGCCGGCGTATGACTCACACGTTCCGCTACGCTGGCCACAAGTTGTATGCACGGTCTGCGATCGTTGACAGATGTCAACACATGCTACTTGTAAGTTAATCATAAGTTGAGACACGCCGAGGTAATGTTTAGCGTACCCGAAACTTATTTCTAACCTATGATTAACATGTTGTTGGCACGTTACGCGATCGTTGCCACACATCGACAGACGTTACTTTTAAGTTACTCATAGGCTGAAAGACGTCGGTATAATGGATCGTCCTTGCGTCAGCGTCCACGGCCACGGCCAGGACACTTATTTGCAGCATTCTTCAAACTTTTCTTCGGCATGACGAGGATGTTCACACTTCGATGTCTAGCTTGGCTATGATTCCAATTGTCCATCGGCAGCGTCTATTTAAAATAGTCGAGTTTGAGCGTTTTAACACGTTCAGAAGAAACGCTTCAAATTTCAAAACCCCAGCGTCAAAAAACAAAGGCGAGTGACAGCAATTAAAATCGTTCATTGTAAACAATGAAAATAGCAGAGTGGTGCCGTTTAAAAGTCGTTGAGTGTAAAAAAAATCCAATTGTTGAGCGCAAGCGTCTACTTTCAATAGTGGGGTTTGAGCGATTTAACACGTTCAATAGAAACGATTAAAATTTCCGAGCGCCAGCGTCAAAAAACAAAGGCGAGTGACAGAATTTAAATCGTTCATTGTAAACAATGAAACTAGCTGAGTGGTACCGTTTAAAAGTCGTTGAGTGTAAAAAAAAATCCAATTGTTGAGCGCAAGCGTCTACTTTCAATAGTGGAGATGCAGCCATTTAAATCGTTGAGTGGCAGCCTATGAACCTACCCGTGGACACGCGGACGCAAGGACGATCCATCATAACCCACACCCTCCCCCTCACACTCACCTACTACTGCCAACATGAACAAACTACTACTAATACTAATACTAATACTAATACTAATACTGATACTGTTACTGCTGACATGGACATCGACTCAAAAAGGAACTCGAAAACACTGTTGGGTTCCCCTTTTATGAGCAGCATTTTTATATACCAATTCCCAAAACCGCTGGGAACACGTCTTTATATGGCAGTTGTAAGCTAGAAACACATTCATTTTTTTTTTTTGTCGACCGGAAGACGTCATTGGAATACGTCTACATACGTCGATGTGTGTTGGGACTACGTAAAGAATTGGTTCAAAGCACGTCAAACATAAGTTAGAAATAAGTTTCGCGTAAAAAAGACATTACCGCGACGTGTTTCGACTTATGAGTAGCTTATAAGTAGCCTTTGTGGGCGTGTGTAAGCGTCCACATATCGTGTGTAAAACTTATCCCCATCGCATGCAGAACATGTGTCATACGCCGAGTACGTCGTAAAATTTTGAACATGTTTAAAATTTCTTGACGTACTCTACTTACTACGATGTATGATAGCATACTTTAGTGTTGTACTCACGTATACCAAACTTACTCATACCGTATTTGACGTGCCCCAACGTTTTAGACACATTTTTCTTAGGTCGGCATACGCTGGCAAGATCGCTAAGGTGGGACCGCGATGTTGTCACTTCCATTTCTACGGCAGTTATCATTCGAATCGTTGTGCGTCAGCCTTTTAATAGGCTACGTCACGACATCGTCGGCGATGCGTGCAACGCGCTATGCCGAAGTTAGATTATCGTTGGGCATCGGTTGTGTAGGCCAACAACAGGTTCAGCATTCGTTGGTATAAGTTATCTATAACACAACGAAACGTTCTGTGTCCATTACTAATATGTTATGCATACGACCAACTCGTTATGAATACGTCCGAATCTTAAAAAAAAACATCAAAAGTTCAACGTAAGCCAGCGTTTTACATACATTTTAATACGTTGCCATCGCTGGCTAAAACGTCAAGGTGTGACCGGGCCTTTAGCGGCGTGTGTGCATACTTCTTGGCTATTATTGTCAGGTCAGGCCAGATCATATCTGTGACTTGCTACAGGTATCAGGTAAAGCTGTACTAACCTGTTTCGTTGTTGGCGACTAAACCGTTTTCTGGTGAGAAGGGTGTATGATGTGGACACCCAGCAGGTTTAAAAACAAAACCTGTCAAAGGGCGGAGGAGGAGCCAACGGCCATCCATAAATAATCTAGTGCCCAACTGTGTCTGCGGACATCCTGCAGTTGGGTCACTCTTTTTTCGGAGGTTGGTGGCAGGATTTGCACTCTGGCCACCGTAAAACCCTTCACTCTGCAAAACGCAAGAAAACCGTAAAGAAAATTGAAAACCCACTCGGTGGAAGTACCTCTTGTGCAGCTGCCCTCCGCAGGGCAGCTTACCGGATGATGGGATTGGGGAAAAGCCCTTGAGACCCAATCCCCTACGGTACCTCAATACAGCTGTATCCCTGGTATCAGCAGGTGCAACAGACATTGGAATATTCATTTACATTTGAAGGTTTAACATTACTGTTGGTTTTCCACAGTTTTAGGTGACAGCCATCATCACATTCAATAACATGCATTTTGCTTCTCCATGCACTTCCTTAGCACCATCCCATGGGTCGAGTTTTTATCATTAGCATATATATATATATATATATTTTTTAATGAAAGCTGTAACTTCCTGATCACTCACATGCAGCACAACAGTTGCATATGTGCAACCCCTCTGAAATAATCTGCACTAATACTGCAAAAGCACCCTTACTCATCACTTTAAAAATAAAAAATAAATTTGAAAATAGCTGTTAATGTCAACCTTGACATCATGGATGATGCACATTGTTTTTCATCACGGATGAAAATATCAATTGAATAGATTTATCAAGTTTCCTTTGCCAAATGACAATTGTGAGCTGAGAGAAAACCAAGAAAACTTTCCAGATTCTGATGCGTAACACGTAGCCAATTTCTGTTCCACACATAATGCAACGTTTCAGTGATTCAAGCATTTAATATTCTAAACAGTTAACATCTTTTCATTTCATAAGCTTTAGTGATTACCAAAGAATTAATGATATAATTTATAATGGGAAATGACACACTTCATGGAATTTTAACAACTTGTAAAAAAACTTCAAAACAAGCTAATCATCTGATTTTTAACACGTGTAACACAGTAAAATGCAATGGATCATGCAATTATTGGCAGACAGCTCTAATTTTCCTCCATTAATTTGGAGAGTTATTGATAAGGATTATAATGAATGCAAAATTGTTCATGAAAGATACTTTAACAACCCTAAATTTTCAAGTTTCTTCCTGAGAATTGAGTCTGGAGTGTAACACACCGAACATGGAATTTCCTTATAGAGATATTAAAGAAGTGGCATTGTGGGCAACACTTGTTGACATCAGACCTCTGGCAAGAAGCCACCATCTTGTCTCTGTCTTGAGCCATGTTTATTTTTCTGTTGCGTCTGCACACCACGCAGTTTTGTGCAAACGTGTTTATTTTTCTGTCCCATTGTAAAATGTCTGACTTGAAGAAGCAACGTGTTTGCATCCAATTTTGTGTGGAACTCAGTAAAACAACCACAGAAACCTATGATGTGCAAATCATCATTCATAATTCAACCTGGGGACCAAAGCCGCAACAAAAGTGGAGTGCCGGAGGTACTTCTAACAAAAATGGCAGGACCATTGGAATCATTGTGTTCAATCAGGAGTTTACTTTAAAGGGGATACATTTAATTAACTGTGTTGTCCTTTAGTCCTGCAACTTTTTGATCAGACCTCATATTTCCATACAAGGGGATAATTGAAAGGAAACCTTATGTTCTTCTTTTTAATTTGTAATTCTGTATCGAGGTTTTTAATAAAAATCCAAACATTTAAACTTTTGTGGCACTGCACCAATAAATTGGCGAGAATTTAATCTTGCAGAATGAACCACAGTAGTCTGAGTTTTCGAGTCTTTAAGTCAATCCGTTGCTCAACTTTGCTGTGTGGGCTTTACAGGTTTACGGAAGTGGCTGCTTGTCACTTTGCAAACCTTTCGGCTGGCCGTACGCAAACTGGACAGGTGTATATGTGGGGCCAATGCCGCGGACAGCCGGTCGTGTCTCCACGACTCATGAAGCTGCCAAGCACCGACGACGTGTTTGCCTGCTTTTCATGCCCACCAATCACATGGCGCCTGTTGACACTTGGTGAGTGTAGGGATTAGGTAGTCACGTTGCATTGGTGCTGCACTCCAAGAGGCAGGCAGTGTGTTCCTTCCATCACGCATGACTCACAATTGTTTGAATACTTCTGGTCTGGTAGTCTTTGATGGTGACTGTTGATTAAAATGCAATAGAAACAATTTTACAAAAGTTTGCTCACCATCCCAATGAAACTCCATCTGTGATGAGACAAAATTAATGTGGGTCTGTTGAGAATCAATGAATTATTACCTCTGCCACCGAAGGTGAAGGGGGTTATGTTTTCATCCCTTTCTGTCTGTTTGTCTGTCTGTTTGTTAGTCTGTTTGTTTCTGTACAGTATATCTCAAAAAGTTGTGAACAGATCCGGATTAAATTTTGTGCACAAGGGCGAACTGATTAGATTTTGGTGAAGATACGGATCTGGGTCTGACTACTAGAATTTTTTAAGTGATTCTTCACCATTGAGAGATCAGGCTAAAAATGATATATAGCATGATATCTCAAAAAGTTGTGGACAGATTCGGATGAAACTTTGTGGACAATGTTGGGTGTGCGACAAGGAAGAATTGATTCGATTTTGGTGAAGATCCGGATCTGGATCTGATCATTCTTTAAGTGATTCTTCCCCATTGAGAGATTGGTCGAAACCGATTATATAGCATGATATCAAAGGTTGTGGACGGATTCAGATGAATTTGGTGGACATTTGGTTGAATTGAATTTGGTTGGGTGTGTGTGTGACCTTGACAAATTGATTTGATTTTGGTGAAGATCCGGATCCGGCTCTGACTACGAGAATTTTTTAAGTGATTCTTCACGAAAATATAATCACTTCGTCCTTGTTACACAACAAACCTGTCCACAAAATTTCATCCGGATCCATCCACAACTTTTTGAGATATCTTGTACACAAACAAGCAGACAAACAATCCAACAAAGAAAGACAAAAAGGGGTGAAAACAAACTCCACCTTCGGTGGCAGAGGTAGTTATGCTTTCATATGCCATTACAGTTTGTTTTTGTCATGTGTACGTGAAAAGTTATAAAAGCTCAAATTTGCACAAGGACTTTATGGACATCCTCGACATACATCTACATATGCATCAGCAGCAGCACAGTCAGATCGTTTTTGAAAATGATTCATCACGAATTGGGTGATAAAGTCTGGCTGCATTCGGTGATGGAGGGTCTCGGGGGTCTTGGGGGTCTTGAAGAAAGGAAGGAATCGAGGACTGAATGACTGACTGACGGACATCATTATGCCTTTAATAGCTATTCTCAACTTTGTCATAGATGAGTTAATAAAACGTTTTACAAAAACTATCAACTTGTCATTTTATCGTTCTCTTTCCACTGGGAGACAATTAAATCGTAAATACTTTTAATCCAAAGCAGGCCTTTTTTGGAATTTCCACATTGTTTGAAGAAAACCACTCAGTCATCATGGTTCATTTCCATTTATGGCAGGAATATGGAAGTTTTAAAATAATTCCTCCAATTGCCAACACCAACTAAACAAAATTTGTACAACATAGCATGGTGCCATTGAAAAGGATTGCTATTTCCACTACGTAAGCGTCAGGCCAAAACGGTGCACATCTAAGGTGGTGGTTAAGCAAGTCCATGGAGGTCTCCGAAAAGATCTGTATCTTTGCAGCTTAACATGATGACATCAGTTCACGGGATTTTGAAAGAAGGAAAGCTGCATCCCAACTTCACATTCTCCACAGAATTATTGGGGGGTCAAGCTGCTTGCAAGTCATTGCTCAATGCTTTGGACATAATAGAACTGGCTGACACTTTTTTTTTTTCCAAGTACAGTATGAGGGTTGCATTTGGTAGTGTTAACTGGGGTTGAAAAGATTGTGGGAAGAATGGTAGTGCACAGATTTCTTGAAACTCTGGTGGGAAGGGCACAGTTTGAAACATCTATGCAAGGCAATTCCACAAACAGAAGAAGCAAGTTGATATGTGTGGCAGCCCTGGATTTGGGGAGTTTAACTCTGAGCTGGTTACTGGAAGAACACCTGTATCCTGGAGGAGCAGGTGAAGGCTGAGGTAGCAGAGGGAGCTTGACAACAGGACAAGTGATTGAACTGTACACAGAGGCTATTGACCAATGGCAATATTAGAGTAACAGATCCTTTGCTTCGGCCTCATCGTGGGAGATGCCAATAATGTTGACAGCTTTAGATTCCACAAAATCCAGGAGAGATGAATGTGATATTGGGGTTTCAGCCCATAGATATGGGGGCACCACGAGTAAATTACCGGCACTATGAGCAAATTCCAAATTGTTGCCCTAACTAGCAGAGGGCCTTGCATTAGTTGCACAGCCACGTCCTCAGCTAATGATGCTAACTCTCAGCCTTGTGCTGCATATGAATGAACACAAACGTGATAAATCCTTTCTTTATTCCTGATTATTTTCATGATCATCCTTTCTTGATTCCTGATTCCTGATTATTTTCAATGAAATGCTTTTGTTTTCATAAATAATTCAGTCATGTGTGACACATAAATACATTTTAACAAGAAGTTCAGGTGAGTGGGGTTATGCCTGATTCAAAGAACAAAAATTTATGCAAAAATCCCCTCCAATTAATTATTTCTTCATGACATGGAAAACAAGGCCCTTAAAACCATCGGGCTCTCCCGTGCCGGAGCTCAGTGACTAGGCCTGTTATTTTCGCATTGCAGAGAGGTTGGTGGCCTCTGTATTCTACAACCTCCTTTGGCCTTGCACACACTGCCCTCTCTTAGCTCTGTTCTTCCCAAATTTCTAAAGGGGGCACACGGTCTGCCAGTAACCCTATTCTGGTGAAACTCCCTAAATCTAGGTTCACTGCTCACCTCCACTCGTTTGTTCCTGTTCTCTCACCTGTGGAACCAAATTCCCCATTCTGTTCAGTCCCATTCTTCCTTTCAGGGCTTCAAGACAGCTGCTCACCACTACCGTCATTCATATTCATGATCTCTTCTACTCCCAAATAATCCCATTCCCAAGCACTCCCTTTTTCCAGGTTATTATGATTTTTCCCCTCTCCCTCACCTCTTTTTGTTTGTTAATTGTCAGTTTGTTTGTTCCTTTTCTGTTTCATCCCCATTTTCCCCTTTCCCTCCCCTTAAACTCGCTCTACTCTGCTATTGGTGTTTCCTCTTTTTCATTTTGTTCCCTTCCATTCTGCGATAGCCCTTCCACGAGCTTCTATCATGTATACAATTTTTATTTTTGTCATAAAGAGGAAAGGGCACACTAGTCTCGGATAACATTTCATCCATAACCCAAGGACTTCACCGGGTGTCAACATGAGTATGCCTGCTGTGAAAGGGTGACTTTGTGGTTCATTTTGATTGAAATCGGCTTTATAATCTTGTTGGTGGCGTCGGCATCCCTCTCTTGGTAAAAAACATAATTCCTTTTTAAGCTTAGCTATTTAATTATTGCAGGTGTGTGTGATCATAATTCCATCAATTAATTGATAAAGCATCTTGATATAATGCTGTGTAGGTGAGAATGCTGTGTATTTATTACTGTTATTTGGGATGGACTTTTTACAGATGATGAAGATCATGTGACTGTTTCACAATCGATGAAACGAGAGTTTGACAATCCTGAAACTGGAGACCTGCGGTTCTTAGTGGAAGGACAATCTATCTACGTCCACAAAGCCATCCTCAAAATCAGGTTTCATCAAAGACTATACATGAGGCATCCATGACACACACACACACACACACACACACACACACACACACACACACACACACACACACACACACACACACACACACACACACACACACACACACACACACACGTACACATACTGTATATACACAAGCAAATATAACCCATTGCGTCGTCGCTGCTGGGTCAATAAAGTGAGGGGAGCGGGGGAGACAGGGACAGAGACAGACACGAGAGAAAGCAGGTGGTGTAGCGTGAGAGGGGGAAGGGGAGGCAGAGAGGATGAAGAAATGGGAGTTAGAGGGGAGGTGGGGAGAGCAACACTTCACCAAATGTTACTATTCACTGTGGGAGGGAGGGGTGCGTGAGAGAGACTGACACACACACACCACACACACACACACACACACACACACACACACACACACACACACACACACACACACACACACACACACATACACATACACATACACATACACATACACATACACATACACATACACATACACATACACATACACATACACATACACATACACATACACATACACATACACATACACATACACATACACATACACATACACATACACATACACATACACATACACATACACATACACATACACATACACATACACATACACATACACATACACATACACATACACAATCACACTCACACACAGCGAGAGAGTTACAAAGGTGTGGGAGGAGAGTGCTGCATTTTATGACGGGACAGTGAGAGAAAAGAGTGGGGGAGAGGAGGGAAAAAAAAAGAGATGAGGGGGGGAGGTGGGGTTAGCAAAGATAATGATATGTGGCGCTTCATGACCGAACACGAAAAAAAAAAAAACCTGTCATAACAGCTGTACACGCAATGACACAACAGAGTTTGTGAAGTAATCCGCTGGCACATCTGTAAGAACTTTGATATCTCAGTCCCAGAAAATTTGTGGAAATATGAACCAAAAGCAATCACTGAAAACATTGAAGTACCGCTCATGTATGACCTTCTGATCCCATCGGGCGTGAACATCAAAAACAAAGCATTGTGACTAGATATACTTAGGTACAAAAAAAAGAAAAGAAGGCATTGCTAATTGAGGTGTTAATGCCACTAATTTTGGACCAACGATGCAGATATCAAGAAAATGACCAAATACAAAGACTTCAAAAATGAAGTGAAAAGATCCTGGAAGCTGAAGAACACTGAATTTGTGACAGTGATAATTGGAGCAACGGGAATGATGAAGAATAATGTGACTGAGATCTTAAAATCCATCCCTGGGAATATTGCGACAAACGAACTGCAGTTGGAAGCTTTCCCGGGCTCGGTGACGATCCTCAAAAGAGCCCTCTGAACAAAACTTTGAGAACAAGAAATCTTCACAGCTTGGCCCATGAATCATAATCCTTTGCAGAAACGGAGGTGGATGCTTTGGGACCTGGGAAGACTCCATTCCACCTTCTGAAACCCGCATGTGGAGATAACTACCAACGAGACGCACACACACACACGCATACAAACACACACTGGGCTGAAATAATCATCATTATGCTTAATTTGTCTAATTCTGGATGATAAATGGCCCAAAATCGTGCAAATTTCTGTCTCACTTTATGGTAAACACAAGTATTTCATGATGTTTTTGAGACACTGCTTGGTCATGCTGATGAATGAATGAATCTGCAAAGTTTATTCAAGGAAAACCTTTTGTGCATTGTGTGCAGGTGTGAACACTTTCGCTCCATGTTCCAGTCACACTGGAATGAGGATGCGAAGGAGGAGATCGAAATCAAGCAATTCTCATATCCTGTGTACCGTGCCTTCCTGGAATATCTTTACACGGACACAGTGACCCTGCCTCCTGAAGATGCTATTGGTTTGTGCTGTGCTTAATTAAAGTTTTTATTTCTGTATTTAGCACTCCCACCCCTCTTTTCACGTGCCCAGAGCAACGACGAGAGCCCCCGCTCCCTCCCTTGCGCTCAAACATTCCATTGTGCAGTGCATACTACATCGTGTATGCAAGATGTGTTGTACTTTTACTGCGTATAGGAAAAGTGTTGTACTTTACTTTATTTCAAACTTGAGAAGTGTTGTCTCACATGACTGATGTGGAAGTGCAGGGAAGGAAGAATGGAGGAGAGTAATCCGATCAGCATGAAGGATTAATCATCTCTCATGGTCAGGGACAAATGAACAGATGGCAAATAATAAAAGAGTGAATGAACAGATTGTTAACTGGTACTAATAAAAAGAATGAGTGGATTTGAGTGGTGAGGAAGATAGACACACTGAGGGATGAGAATAAACCTGTGAGATTGAGGGAAAGACAGACAAGATGAAAGAGTGGTTATTGAATTGAGGTTTGGTGAAGGGGATTTTTGGTGGATTGAGTAGAAAGGCAGAGGGTGGATTGTTGGAATGGATCAATGGTGGATTGACTTGAAAGATTCAACGTAGGAGCCAGTCGCCAGTGATCGTGCCAGCTGGCAGTGCACATTCAAACAGGGACTCAAGAGAAGTGAAGAGAATCAGAACACAACTTGGCAGGAAGATAGCACACTAGTGATAACGCATGTCCACCCCCCCCCAAACTCATAGACGAGGGGCAAAGGTCTACCTACCACATAAATTAATGAAATAACTCTTTCTCGGGATTCCTACATGTACATGGATGCTCGCCCCCGTGGTATATTTCCAAAATCGTCATAATATACAGTGGTGAGAAAAATTTTTGGAACCCTTTCAAATTTTCTGTATTTCTGCATAAATTTGACCTAAAACGTGATCAGATCATAATCTCAGTCCCAATAACAGATTAAAAATTTAAACAAATGGCACACAAAAAAAATCTGCTTTTTCATTTATTTATTCAGCAAAATTATCCATCATTCCATTTCTTTGTCAGAAAAAGTATGTGAACCTTGAGGTTAATCAGCTCAATTGAGGGGGTAATTACAGTCAGGTGTTTTCATCAATGGGATGATTAGTCAGGAGTGAGTTTGGGTGGCCTTGCCCAATATGAAAAACATAAATTTTGTTCGTCACCATCAGAGTCTGGTCTTCACCACACAGGTTTGTGGAAATGTGTCATGCCTCGATCAAAATGAGACATCTGATGACCTCAGAAAAAGTTGTCTGCTCATCAGTCTGGAAAGGATTACATGGATTACAAGGAAATGATGCGCAGGAGGAGGCCATTCAGCCCATCATGCCTGCACCACACCAATACCATGTTTAATAAATCCGTCAATACCCCTTACCTTCATGTGCAGCTTTTTGGCTGCTACACTGGTACTCATTTCACCGACCTCAGAAAGATGACAGGCTGAGTCAACCACTTGGTGTTATTTCAGCAGCCAACAGGGCTTGAACTCAGGACCCAAGGATCCCAAGCCACCACCATAACCACTCAGCCAACACCAGGTTCAAAAACCATTTCTAAAGATGGTGGGCTCCCCCAATCTACTGCCAGGCAGATATTGTACAAATGGAGAAAATTAATCACTATTGTTGCACTTTCCAGGAGCAGTCATCCAACAAAAATCACTCCTAGAGCAAGGTGTACAATAATCCAGTAGGTCACAAAGAACCCCAGGGTAACGTCCAAGCATTTGCAGGCCTCTCTTGCATTGGCTAATATCAGTGTTTGAGTCCACCATCAGGAAAACACTGAACAAAAATGGTGTGCCTGGGAGGATAGACAGCAAGGAGGAAACCACTGCTCTCCAAGAAGAACATTGCCACCCATCTCAAGTTTGCCAAACACCACCTGGATGATCCAGAAGGCTATTGGAAGAATGTTATGTGGACAGATGAGTTGAAAGTGGAACTTTTTGGCTTAAATGAGAAATGTTATGTTTGGTGAAAACCAAACGCTGCATTCCAACATAAGAACCTCATCCAAAACGTGAAGACGGTGATGGGAGTATCATGGTTTGGGGCTGCTTTGCTGCCTCAGGACCCGGATAGCCTACAATCTTTGACGGAACCATTAATTCTGGATTGTACCAGCAAATGCTACAGGAGAATGTCTGGGCATCCATCAATGAGCTGAAACTTAACAGAAAGTGGGTCATGCAGTAAGACAACAATCTATAACACACAAATAAATCTACAATAGAATGGCTGAAGCAGAAGAGATTTTGCATTTTGGAATGGCCAAGTCAAAGTCTAGACCTTAACCCAATTGAATTGTTGTGGCAGAACCTGAAGTGAGGAGTTCATGCAAGAACGCCCACAAATATCTGAGTTGAAGCAGTTCTGTGAGGAGGAATGGAAAAACATTCCTCCAAGCTGATATGCAGGACTGATCAAGAGTTACAGGAAATGTTTTGTTGAAGTTATTGCTGCTCCAAGGGGTGCCACCAGTAACTGAATGTAAAGGTTCACATACTTTATCCAACAAAGAAAATGAATTTTGGATCCTTTTACTCAATAAATAAATGAAAAGGTCGATTTTTTTTTTTTGGTGTGCTATTTGTTTAAACAGGTTCGATCTCTTCATCTATTATTAGGACTTTTATGAAGATCTAATCGCATTTTAGGTCAAATTCATGCAGAAATGCAGAAAATTCGAAAGGGTTCACTGTTCTCATTGGCCTCCTTGTCTTGAGAGACAATGGGCAGCACCATAAGGTCACTGGTTGATGGAATAGCGTTGGCTGTGAATGAGAGCCCAATTGTAGAATGGCATTCTTTTTTACAGATATTGCAGGTAAATCTAGTAGTTGAAGTTGGCATTCTGCTTGCTTTTACCTTGTGCCACTGTCTTTTCTCCTGCCAAGTTGTGTTCTGCTTCTCTTCACTTCTCTTGAGTCCCTGTTTGTGCACTGCCAGCTGGCACGATCACTGGTGACTGGCTCCTACGTTTCCGGATCAATGTAGCACACCTTCATATCTGTAAACATCCTTTTAGCGGAGCACTGGGTGGCCTTTGGGCCTTATGCCTGTGGCGAGCTCGCTGTACCGTACATCCTTTGGGATTCTGCCGTCTTCCATGCGACACATATGTCCAAGCCATCATGAACTACGCTGGCTCAATATGGCATACATGCTCGGGGTGTTGGCTTGCACAAGGATGTCAGTGTTAAGGATGTGTTCCTGCCATATTATACCAAAAATATGCTTGAGGCAATGGAGATGCTCCTGGATAGCATGCACTGTCCATGTCTCATTGCCAAAGAGGAAAGTGTAAAGAACACATGCCTGATACACTCGAAACTTGATGCTCTCTGTGAGTGCGTCATTTTGCCAATCTGAACATGGCAGCCGATGCCTTCCCAATATGTTTGCTTATCTCAGGGGTTGATGGATAGGTTGTTGGTGATGGTTGGTCCGAGATAGGTGAACTCTTTGACCACTTCCAAGGTGTGGGCACCAATGCTTATCGATGGGTTGTTGCTACCATCCTGCCCCCTGATATCCATCTTTTTGAGACTGATGGTCAGGCCAAATTATTTGCATGCAGCTGCAAACCTATTAATGAGTCTCTCAAGACGCTCCTCGTTGTGGGATGTTAAGGCAGTATCATCAGCAAAGAGTCATTCCCTAATGAGGACCTTGCGAACCTGAATCTTTGCTTTTAGACGAGCTAGGTTGAACAGCTTGCCATCCGACCTTGTGTGAAGGAAGACAACACCCTCTTCTGAGGATCCAAAAGTGTCAGAGTAGCAGCAAGAAATATATCCCAAATAATGTGGGTGCAAGTACGCAGTCCTGTTTCACGCTGCTCAAGATGGGAAAGACATCTGAGACGGCACCACCATACTGCAGTCTACCTTTCAGGTTGTCATGAAATGAGGAGTTGATGTTCATTAGTTTGGGGGGGCAATCAGTTTTTTTTCCACGAGTTGAAAGAGTCTCATTGACCTCTCCTACTAATGAGATTGGAGGCCTTGGTTAGGTCGATGAAGGCAATATAGAGGGGCATTTGCTGTTCAAGACATTGCTGCTGTAGTTGACGTTGGGAGAATAGCATGTCAATTGTGATCTGCCCCCTCGGAAGCCACACTGTGCCTCGGGATATACTTGTTCAGCCAGCCTGTGCAATCTGGTGAGGGCAAACCCAGTAAAAGTCTTCCTCACTAAACAGAGCAAGGGGATTCCACAGTAATTATTACAGACACCGCGATCATTCCTTGTTTTTGTGGACAGTGATAATGCCGGCGTCCCGCATATCCTGTGGCACCACACCCTCCTTCCAGCATAAACAAAATAGTTTGTGGAGTAGGGTGAGTACTGCGGGCTTGGCACACTTAACCACTTTGGGAGGAATGCAGTCATTTCCAGGCACCTTACCACAAATAATGGTCAATAGCATTACTGAGCTCTATCTTTGTTGGCTGTTTATCCAACTTATTCATGACTGGCAATAACACGACTGCATTGAGGGCAACGTCAGTGACAATATTTTTGATGGAATACCGTTCTAAATAGTACTCAGCCCAGCAGTCCAGTTGCTTGTGTTGGTCAATAATGACTTCCCCCATCTTAGATTTGAGGGAGACAGTCCTCCTGACACTTGGACCAAAGACTTTCTTAATGGCATCCGACATTCCTCTGATGTTTTCAGTGTCAGAAAGCATCTGAATGCTGTTACACAAGTGATGGCAGTTCTCGTGTGCACAGCACCTGGCTGTTATTTGTGCCGCACTCCTTGCTGCTCTCAGTACTGAATGTGTTTCCACACTTGAGACTTCCTTATAGTTCAGCAGTGCTATATGTTTGGCTGCTATGACTGGTTTCATTTCCTCCAAGTGGGCTTCAAATCGGTCTGCATTCTGCTTCTCCTGCTTGCCAAAGACAGCCATGGCTGTTTTGTAGACAGTGTCTCTGATGAAGGGCCACTTTATTTCAGCCTGCCTATTTGGTATTTCAGCCTGCCTATTTTGGAGAGCTTTCTCTCAAGAGTTGAGAAACATCTGTCAGCCCTGGGCTGGAAGTGTTGAAAGTTTTGATATGGGGACAGCCCTTCTGCTGGGAGTGGTGCATCTTCTTTGGCTAGAACCTGACCTTGCTGTACACCAATGAATGATCAGTGTCACAGCCCACACTGTGGAAGCCACTTGTGATGAGGACATTGTTGATGGAGGCTCGCCTGGTGATGACCAAGGTCCAGTTGGTGCCAGCGGTGTGATCGACGAGGTCTCTATGACACTTGGTGACAGGGCTTAGTGTGTAAAAATGAGTTGGTGATGCACATGTTGATGGGTGCACAGCTCAAGCAGCCTTTGACCATTTTTGTTCATTTTTCGAATATCATACCACCCGAGGCAGGAAGGCCATGAGTCATGGTCAGCCCCGACCCTGGCGTTGAAATCCCCCAAGATGAACAAATGTTCGATGTTGGGGATGCCGCCAATAATAGTGTGGAGTTCTTCATAGAATTGTTTTCAGGAGGAGAACAGTGTTGGTGTATAAATGCTCATCAGCCTTACCAGCCCTGATGTCGACGAGAGTTGTATAGACGGAATGCGTTCTGAGCCGTTGGTGGGTAATTATGTAATGTCGAGTAAGGAGTTCTTGATCGCGAAGCCCATACCTTGCTGGCACGGTTCTTCTGTTTGTTGTTTTTTACCATGCCAGAAGAAGGTATAGTATTTTTCCATTAGTAACCCACTTTCAGCGAGACTAGTCTCGTGAAGTGCTGCAATGTCCACATTGAGTCTGCTGAGCTTGTTATTGATGATGGTGGTCTTTTGAATGTCATCAATCAGTGTGAGATCCTCCGATAGGCCAGGATGAAAAGTTCTAGCATTAAAGCTTGCATGTCATGGGAAGGATCACCGCCTGAGACGTCTCGCCTCCCATTGGTCCGGGGTTCGTGAGAAAGTTGGTGTCTGAGACGTCTCACGCCTCCCATTGGTCCGGGGTTCGTGAGAAAGTCGATGTCTGTGGTGTCTCACGCCTCCCATTGGTCGAGGGTTCGTGAGAAAGTTGATGTCTGTGGTGTCTCGCGCCTCCCATTGGTCAAGGGTTCGTGAGAAAGTCGATGTCTGAGACGTCTTGCCTCTCATTGGTCGCGGGGAACATTCCATCTCTCTGGGGCGGAGTGGGAGCTCTAGTGGCCGAGGAAACTCCACCCACATACGTGGTCGGACGCATGTATACAATGGCGTCGGTGTGAGGAAGCGAGGTGAAGGAAGCATGTTGTTGTTATAAGGGGTGTAAAAATCCTAACTATTCAAATAACGCACATTGCACGTACATTTAATTCCCATTAGACAAGGGAAAAGGGAGCTAACTGGCAACACCTACTTACCGATATAACTGATCTATAGGACCTGTATGTTGTGTGCTCATGGCTTCCAGATTCGCAACAATATATGTATCCGTGTATATATGTATATGTATATACATATATGCATGTATATATGTATACATATAAATATATATGTATATGTATATATTTATATGTATATATATTTATGTATGTGTGTGTGTATATGTATATATATGTATATATATATATATATATATATATATATATATATATATATATATATATATATATATATATATATATATATATATATATATATATATTTCTATATATATATATATTGGGTGGTCGCTAGAGTACCCTTATTGTCTGGTTTTCCGTGTGTGTGTGTCTGCAACGCGAGGCTCCACAGCACAAACCAGCAAACCGATTTCGATGAAACTTGGCGAACAGGTGCCATATGGGATGGGAGTATGCGCGTTTGAGTTTTGTTGCTAAGCAACCACCTGTTGCTATGCAGCGGCCGAAAAACTGCGTTCACTATTTTCAAAACTTGTCCTACAGTTTTGAATGTGGAGAAACGAGACTTCGGAATTAAACACTTCGAGATATTTAGAAAACTTTACTCGAGCCGATTTTTGATTTAGGTTTTATTTTTCAGATGGTAGTCCTTCAAAAATAGGGTGTCTATTTACCGTCATTTTTTATGAGGAGTGCCAGTTGGCAAAATACGCAATAGGAAAAATCTTGCCAGGCAGAGGAACAATTGTATGTGAACCAATACGTCTTGGCAATGAATCTTCGTCGGTGGATCGGTCAGAATGAAAAGCATCGTATCCAGCACTTCGATCCTAGCGGATCCCTCGTCGCCTACCGGCTTGTATATTTGTCTGTCTGTTGTAAGAATGCCCTTGTGAAATGCAATTTTGTATTGTCTGTCTATCCATCTGTTGTGTTCTTCTTGCATATGAGTAGAGGATAAATGGGGTTTCTGAGGTAGCCATTCAAATGAGTGGGGAAAAAGGAAAAAAACTTTCTGACTCAAGCCCAAAATAGGAGACAGATTTCCTCCCCCTCCCATACAAGCAAATATAAAATTGAGTGATTTTCTACCCCCTCCCATACAAGCAAATTTAAAATTGAGACTGATTTTCTCCCCCTCCCATGCAAGCAAATGTAAAATTGAGACTTGCTGATTAAAACACTTCTTCCCTTTCATATTTTCATTCCACTCAGAGCGAACCAATTAATATTTGTCCATGTTCTACTTTAGGGAATAACTTAATTTTCCAATGACCTTCATCACCATTGAGTATATTCACAAAGATTACTTTGGAACTTAGTTCTTGGTTTAAATGTCTTTGTTGAGCAGAAATGAAATGAGAAACTTCCCTTAATGCTCTTATTTGACCACGACCTGAGCGACTTATCATTTTGAGATTGTAGTTAATTGTTTTTCCATTGTTCAATTGATAACCATCAAAGTTTTCAGTCCATTCAAGGATATTAATTTTTTTTCTTTACATCCTCCAACTTGAATGTAATTACATTTATCCGCTTATTTCTCTTATCTACTTTTACCCTGGTTATTTCTTCAATAAGACTTATTTGATATTTCTCACATTCTTTATGTTTCCCATTTAAATACCAAGGCTGATTACATCTCCACTCTTTGGTTTGGTTATTGCTTGGTTCTATCATTTATAAATCAGTAAAAAGACAGCGGTAGCCTTTTAAAATTCCCAACCCAATATCTTAACACTTATACTTATAACCATAAGGGAGACTATTGATTCCATTCTCTAAAATATATCTTTTATCATCAAAAGCTCTTAATGCTTTCTTATTTATCTCTTCTGTATATAATTGATGTTTATAACTTCTTATTGTATTAATTTTTCTGTAGTCTTCCTTCTTTAAGGTTAAACAGTTGTAATGATGTTTAACGTTTATTGTTTCCTTGATTATATTTTTCTTTATTCCCTTTAGCTTCTTATCACACCTTTCAATGTTATTATTATCAATATACGTAAAAGCATAAGACTTTGATCTCAATCGTATAAATTCACTCATGACCTTCCCACCCAATTCATCTTTAAACCTACCAATAACCTTTTTATTCTTTGATGAAAACAACACATCACCTGACTTATAATTACTTGTATCATATACTGTATATCAATATCATCAATCATATCCTTATACACATCACTTGTCTTAATTTCTAATATATAGAACTATCTGCATCCATATACAACAATGACACATTATCCTTATAATTTGATTTTAAATTATTATAGTCATAGTCATACATTAATGACTTTGACAAGTCAAGAATTGATGTTGCGATATAAGTAGGTTTATCCATTTCAATACTCTCTTTTTTCAAATTAATAACACAAAAGTTCTCTGAAAACACCTCCGCTCGTTCAAAACTTGGTCTATTAATTAACTTTGAAGCCTGTTTCCAAGATGTAGCAAGTCTTATGTTTTGTCGATTCCTAACATTTTCCATAGTCTTTCCAAATACAGCATTATTCATTAATTTATAAAAGTCCTTCTCAAAATCGGTTTTTGCTTCTGTTCTCCTTTTTGTATTAAAATCAATACACTTCTTCAACCAATGACTGTTTAAATTTCAAAATGCGATGAATTTTCCTCGCTCTCAACGCAGCAGATAAATATTGTCTCCAGTTCTTTTGATGCAAAACATAACTTTCTTTATCATTTAATGTAGTAAGCAGTTTTTTCTGGACATTTACCTTTTATATTGAATGACTATTGGTAATCACTTAACCATTCTTTTCTTGGACTTTCTTTATCAGGGGCATAAGGTAGGTCTTTATGTTTGTGATGAAGTTCTTTTGGATATTTTAAATCAACCTCAAAATAATATTCAACTTCAGCTTCATCCAATTCTTTTTGAGAGGAGACAACAATGTCTTGTAAAACTTTTTCATAATATTTTTCTTTAACCCATTTAAGTTTTCCATAAGGTAAAGATTGAGACATCGACCACCCATACAAATTGTTAGCATCATAATACATCAGGTAAAAGTTGTCCTCATTCTTATTATAATCAGGAAGATATTTTTTATTTGCTTTAGCATATCTCTTGGACCATACTTGAGATATTCCTCCTCTTTTGGTCTTCTCTATCATTAAAAGCATATCTATATCAATGATTAATTCCAAATTTTGTTTTGTCATTTTTAACATAGCACTCCAAGCCAAACCCGGGGATGTGTAATCGTGAACGGGGTCTAATCCATAAGAATTTTTATTTTGACAGACTTCTAAAAGTTTCAAACACATCAGCCAATAACAATACATCAGTTTTAAGATACAAATCATGATATTCTCCAAGATTCTTTATATTAAACTTCTCCCAAACCTTTTTAGCTTGTGTATAATCTCTATTGGAAATATGAGTATTATTTAACTTACCATAGAAACTTTCCCTTGAAGGAAGTTTTGTTTCTTTAAACTTCTCAAATGAATCCATATAGTCATATGGATATATTCCCTTTTGTGATAAGAGATCAATCACTTCTTGATTTGAGAAATGTGATTTAAGATTCGGTAAGTTTTTAATATTTGATGCTAAGTGAGATAATGGACTTGCCATAAACTTGTATGTGTCAAGAAATCTGATATGGGTTATGCCGGATGTATGAATTGTTTTTGTGAATGAGATGTATTTTTGATCTGTGTTAGGAATGGCAGAAATATCTCCAGATGTCTTTGAAAGTTCATTCATAAATAGATGTGTGTCATTGTGAGCGTTGTGAGGAAAGACAGGAATAAAGTTTGGGGGCTTGTAATTAAGATTACAACGGGAATGAGCAGCTGGACCTCTATATTTACCAGTAAGATGACAGTGATCTTAATCCTTGGCCTCTCCCTCAATTTTCTCTTCACAAATATGACAGATACTGTTCTTCTAAATTCCTTTTTCTCTCCCTTTGTTAATGACATTGGTTTATAGGTTTTAACCATTATTTCTCTTAGTCTTATACAGTCTTTTTCCAATCGTCTTACAAACTCCTCTAAGGGATCTTCTCCTCTATAAAGTTCTAACTTGTTGTATTCATCACCAACAGATGATTTGATATAATAACAGAAACCACAAGGAGTATGTTTTTGATCTTTATTTGTGTATGATTTATTTAGATTTGGAGAAACAGTATCTATCTTTTCAAGGATACTTTCAAAATCAGCATATATCACAAACTGATGTTTTATAGATTTGTTAAAATCTTTGAATGATATGTTTGAACTTGCTTTTGGTAAATTGATTACGGTTGATTTATGATTACTACAATATTTCGAATGTTGATTTAATCGTTCTTTTGTATGAAAGGAGTTGAGACATCTCTTACAAGGATATGTTTTGTATTTTCTCTTGTATAGTTTTGATTTAGTTAATCTTGATAAATTTTTGATGAAAGCATAATGTGATTTTTCCTTTGAAGTAAAGTAGAGAAGGTCAATGCGTGTTTCATTAGGGCTTCAAGCATGGCTGAAGCTCTATTGAAATCGTTAGTATTATTATTATTATTAAAGGCGTTTTTATGTTCTACTGACCGATTTTGTGGCGGATCTGGAGGGAAAACTGTCGGATGAAATTGAACGAAACTTAACAGGATAATTACTCACCACCTGAAGTTTATACTATGAAACATTTGATGATGTAGGTCATGTGGTATGGCGGCCATATTGGATTTTATCCAAAACCTAAAAACATCTTCTTCTCCAGAACGGATAACACGACAGCCTCAAAGTTTTGCACACATTTGCAGTGTTCAATGGTAATGTTAATTTGTTAATTTGGTCCAAATCTTTACATAATTCATATGATTTAAAATGATGCCGATTCACCTCATTGAATATGCAAAATATGCAAATGAGAGTTGAAAAAATTTAATGACAAATTTCGATAGCACATAAACAGGGGACTCCCAATATATTTATACAATGTCATTATTTGACCCCAGTGAGCCCCCAGTGCCCCCCAAAGTTGAAAATGACCCATTTTTGAAATGTCATAAAATGAAAACAACGCTTGGATTAAATTCAATGAAACTTATCCATTTAATAACTCTCCACCTGAAGTTTATACTTTGAAAATTTTGATGACGTAGGTCACGTGGTATGGTGGCCATATTGGATTTTCTCCAAAACCTAAAAACATCTTCTTCTCCAGAAGGGATAACCCAACAGCCTCAAGCTTTTGCACACATGTCCGATATTCCATGGGAATGTTAAGTTGTTAATTTGGTCAAAATCGTTATTTAATTAATTTGATTTTAAATGATGCCGATTCGCCTCATTAAATATGCAAAATATGCAAATGAGACCTGAAAAAATTTAATGACAGATTTCGATAGGACATAAACAGGGGACTCCAAATATGTTTATAGCATTCTGGACTTGACCCCAGTGAGGCCCCAGAGCCCCCCAAAGTTTAAAATCACCCATTTTTGAAATGTCGTTAAATGAAAACAATGCTTTGATGAAATTCAATGAAACTTATCCATTTAATAACTCTCCACCTGAAGTTTATACTTTGAAAATTTTGATGACGTAGGTCACATGGTATGGCGGCCATATTGGATTTTCTCCAACACCTAAAAACATCTTCTCCAGAAGGGATAACCCAACAGCCTCAAGCTTTTGCACACATATCCGATATTACATGGGAATGTTAAGTTGTTAATTTGGTCCAAATCGTTGCATAATTTATATGATTAAAATGATGCCGATTCACCTCATTAAATATGCCAAATATGCAAATGAGAGTTGAAAAAATTTAATGACAGATTCTGATAGGCCTTGAAGAGGGGATTCCAAATATGTATACACTATGTCTGTATTTTACCTCAGTGAGGTCCCAGAGCCCCCCAAAGTTGAAAATCACCCATTTTTGACATGTCGTAAAATGAAAACCAAAGAAGATAGACAAAAAGTGACCACACATTCTGGAAGATATTTTAACGTTCTACAAGTTCGCCATTTACATTAATATGCAAATGTGGAGTTATTGGACTTTTTTGGGGACTTGAAAATTTGTCCAGCCTCGATTTGTCCAATGTGAAGTTTCTTTCTCTATCATGTATTGCTATGGGCTTTTCAATCCTTCATTGAGATAACATGAGGGACCCCGTAGCTGGACCCCATTGCAGACTTGAACTAACTTTCTAACTCGGAAAACCCATATCATGTGACAGGGTGATAGTGTTGAAATTTGTTAAAATGGAGGAACGCCTTGAAGCCCGGGATTACTGGTTTACCAGTTTTAATTATTTTTATAGTTATTTGAAAATTTTAATATTTGAACTTTGTTTGTATCCGTTAATCCAAATACATTAACAGATAGATTATTCATTTTCTCAAATTTAGGAATATCTCTCAATGACATTAGAAACTTTAAATCTTAAACCTTTAATGTATTCTCGTATTTCTTATAATGTTCAACCCTTTCAGGATTCCATTGTGGAGGATGTAAGTGAGCAAGAACAGACCATAGAAAACATTTATTATCTTTGTTTTGAATATTAACAACCGCTTTCTTAAGTTTTATCTCTTTTGGTAAATCAATATAAGAAGAAGCTTGAAAAGGATCTGATTTTAAGATGTGTATATCTAAAAAGATTATTTTTGTAATAGCAAATCCACTACCTACTACAGTGTTATCAACATCTTGTTCTTGTCTCTGGAGTTCATCGTAAACATCACATCTTACAAAATCTTGAAATGATGAGATAAAGTGAGGGTTTGTCCTCATATAGTGAGTAGTTTCATCACCTTCTCTTACCATATTCAATTTTACTCCCATATAAAACTTAAATGTTTTCATTTCACTTAATGTGTTTTTAATTATCATTTCAATACTTTGTTTAACCATATCAACAGCTTCAATGATTGAAGATGGTCCAGGGTCTTGAAAGCAAAACAATCTTATTTTTATATGTCCTTTAAGTGCCCCCATCAGCGTTTTCAATGGAGAATTTAGTGGCACCTTCCTTTCTTCATTGTTCTTATGTTTGCGTGATTGAAGGTGTTTATTCTAAAAAAAAATATTAAGAATATCATTATCACATCTATCACAATGTTTTGTTTCTTGGTCAAGTGGAGATATTTGTCTGAAAAGATTGAATGTGTGTTTGTTGGTTTGAAGATTTTCCATATGACAAATTTGAGAATTGTCCTGCATGTGATAGAGTGGGATTAAACACAGTAAAAAGCCTATAAACTGTATATTCTGTGATTATCTTCTAATTAATGATAATAAAAAATATAAAAAGGAATATAATTCTTTTAGATTTACATCAAAAATGAATTACTTTGCAAGATTTATTAGAGAAATGAATGTAAAGTATGAGGGTGATAACACTCCTTTCCTTACAATGGAAGAAACTGAACGTATTAGAGAAATGTTCAAAGGATTGTTGTTATATATTATTCACGATTGCCATTTTCAGGGAAATATCAACACAAGATATTGTATAAATAAAATAATGGATTATCTTGAAATTAAACCCGAACTTCGGATAAAATATAGAGTTTCTAAAAAAAGCCAATAATAAATGAAATAACCTGTTTTCCAAATATATAAATGATTTTTTACCCATTTGGGAAAATAAGATAAAATTTAACAACCATAAAAATCTTCCAAATTCATTAAGATGTCTTGTCGTTGGTTCAAGCGGGTGTGGAAAAACCTGCTTACTTTTAAAGATGCTCCTTACTCCCAACTTTTTGGATTATGATAATTTAATAATTTTCACAAAGTCGAGTTTTCAACCTGAGTATCAACTACTCTCACAAGGTTTTAATGCTGGTCTTCAAAAAGAAGATATAATCGGTTTATTTAAACTTTAAAACAAACTAAATGATTACAACATTGAAGATATAATACAACTATTTTGTGATACACAGAGATATAAAAAGAAATCAAAACCGATAATTTGTATTCTTAGTGATAATACGGATGATATACCTTCTCCCCAAGATTTGGATGAATCAAAAAAGAACCTCGTTATCTTTGATGATTGTGTTAATGAGAGAAACCAAACGGTAATGGATAGCTACTACACAAGAGGGAGACATTCTTCTTGTAATTGTATTTATCTTAGTCAATCATACTTTCAACTCCCTTGTCGCTCAATAAGAAACAATGCTCATACTTTTATTTTATTCAAGTTAAATTCAATAGATATAAACAATTTTTGGAGAGACAATTGTTCTACATTATGTGGTAAAAAGGAATTTGGGGATTATATGAAGCACATGACTGAAAAATATAAATATATTGTTGTGAAACAAAATGAGATATTAAGGGATATATATATTTTTATTTTATAAACAATTACATATATAAATGACAACTATTATTATAAATCTTGTGGGTAAATCTGCTTCTGGAAAAAAAACTTT
Source organism: Eptatretus burgeri (assembly GCF_056783735.1). Classification (NCBI taxonomy): domain Eukaryota; kingdom Metazoa; phylum Chordata; class Myxini; order Myxiniformes; family Myxinidae; genus Eptatretus; species Eptatretus burgeri. Next base: position 26,104,811 of record NC_140974.1, on the reverse strand, counting down.
CATAAATCAAGGTTCTTGTATAGTACAAATGAGAATATTATAATTTGCTTAAAAAGCACCATGTAGTTCGTATTTGGTGGTCGCTAGATTACCGTTTTTCTCAAGTTTTCCGTCTGTCTGAATGTCTGTCTGTCTGTTTGTTTGTATGTATGTAATGGACAGCTCTGGAGGCCAGATGAGTCAACTGATTTTGATTCAACTTGACTGGTAGGTTCATACCTGGATCTAGTTGTATGCTTTTGAGCACCGTTGCTATGGACGCCACCGTTGCCTAGCAATGGGAGTTTGAAATTTTTGAAAAAATCCGAAATTCTTTTTTTTTTTTCAAAAATCAAAAATCTGCTTCTGCGCTTTTATGCACACTATAATCAACCTCTTTGTCAAAAATTTTCAGCCTGATCTGTCAAAAACTGTATGACTAGTATGCAATTATATAGCGACCACCCTTGTCGCCTACCGGCTTGTTGTATCAACAACTAGAGCAATAAGACCTGGAGAAGTAGAAGATGAAGATTATTACTATATTTCAGTCAAGGAACATATGCGATTGAGGAATGAAGGTCAAATATTTTGAGGTTGTTTCTCTTGGTACAACAAAATATTCACATTGTAAGAGTGAGTTAAAGAAACTAAAATCTTGTGGTCTTGGGATATTAGAAACTAATCCAGAAGGAATAAGGCAAATTATTAAACATCTGAGTGGTAATGGGGTTAAGATTTTATCATTCGGTTTTGATGTTGATGAAGAAACTCAACGCAAACGTATGAAAAGCAGAGATACAAGTATTGGTGAAAAAGAAATTGCAACTCGTATTAATGTTAATAAAGAATTTGAAAAAATATTTATAGAATAGGATTTATTGGAACACATCTACTTTAATTATGAAGAAAAGGAAAATTTTCCTGTTGATCTTTACAATTCATTAAATGATATTTTTCAATAAATAAATGGATACGAAAGAAAGAGCAAGAAGATTTAAGGAACATCAAGAGTTGGTTTCAAAAGTTGTAAAACAACAGGAAGACATATAGAAGAAACGCAGACAGAAACTAATGGGTGAAGAAGTATTTGAAAGAAAACAAGAGAAATTTTTTTAACCTCTTTTATAAACTTCCCAAGAAAAAATTATAGATGCTTCCACAGTTCCCATAATAGAATACACTCCTAAACAACTTCAAATGTTAAAAGATTTCAGTCAAATGACGGAGGAAGAATTAGAGCATATAGGAGAATTAGAATATGATGATGAAGGATTATTTCAACAACTGGAAGAGATTAATCAACCCCCTGATTATATAGTGAATGCTCTTCAAAACAATGAATATTCTTCAGATTCAAAAACCATAGCAGGACTCATTCCAACAGAACAACCAGCAATATTTCATCTTGTTCAAGAAAAGGTATTGATATTTAATGATGAATTAAGGTTCTTGAGTTCTGCTCAACCCCCTGCTAAATTAACCCCCACATTAATGTTTCTTCTCACAAAAGATGGAAGACAAGGTTCAACTGTGAGAGATGAATCAAAGTATTTTGATAAACCATTGGATATGAAAAATAATGATGAAAGAGTATATATTGATCTGCTGGACTCTCTGAATTATAGGGTTAGTCGAGCTTGTAAAAGTAGGAAAAATGACAAGGAGAAACACATTATTCAGGCTTTAAGTAGCCTTGGTTCAGGTGTTAGTTTTCTTCCAAATAATCCATCACAATTGGTTAATAGACTGTTATTGCTGTGAGGTCGTAAGAAGGCTGGAAATAACAATTGTTTTAATGAAGCATCAGCCATTTTAGACCAGTTGATGAACATGAAAATAATTAATAAATGTTATTACAATGACATTTTATCCCATATTAAATTATTTGAGAAGCACAATCCTTAGTTTTAATTTCACAACAAGTGACCACACATCTTCATTCCCATACCCATGACAACTTGACGCAACAAAAGAATATGAGACGTCTTTATTGTCCATGGAAATTTATAATACCTTGTTTAATATCACCGAGAAAAATGACAAGCTTAGTTATAATCCGGGAAGTGGATTCAAAACGATAACAGTTTCACTCGGAGCATATGAGATTTCTCAAATATCCTCTGAAATTGCTCGTCTTATGAAAGAACAGGGTGATGAACCAAAACATATTGTTATAGATATTCAAAAACGTACTTCAAAATCAACCATTTAACTTAAATATAACTTCAAGGTTGATTTCACAATTGATAATTCATTTAGAGAGTTATTGGGTTTCTCCTCAAAAAAGATTGAAACGAATGGGACGTTTTACCGTGATAATGTTATTCAAATATCCTCAGGCATAAATTTGGTATGAATTCACTGTGATTTGATTGATGGCACTTATAATGATGGAATAAGAACAAATACAATATTTTCATTCAGCGCATACTCAACCCCAATTGGTGATAAATTCAATATGGAACCCAAAAATCTGGTTTATCTACCTGTGTCAGGAAAAACCATATACAGAGTAAATTTTAGAATAACCGACCAAGATAATCGTATGATTTCTTTTTATGGAGAAATTATATCCATCAGAATTCACCGACGTGAAGTTTTCCAATAAATAAATACGATGGTTATTGTGAGGAAACACGAGTTGGGAAAATATAAAATAATTACAGGGGATGGGATGTTCCTTTCCCCATACTACAAGGGTGAAGGTATGTATCTTGGTAGAGGATAATATAAACCTAAGAGACAAAGGGGTGTCGGACATCAATTTATAAAAAAAGGAGATGGGATAATTGATACTCTAATGGGTATAGGTTCAACTATTCTTAAACATAAAGACCTAAATGGTTCAACTGCTTCTTCTGTGGGAAATGTAGCAGGTGCTATAAAGAGTATAATAGATGCGCAAAAGGAATCTCATAAATTACAAGCAATAAAAGAAATTAAGAAAGGCAAAACTCAGTTGTCTCCCCAAGAACGACAGAAAATAATTCAAATACTTGGGTCAGGGTTTCAAAAGTTTTAACATCTTTTTTCCGAAATAAATACAAGTATGGAAGCAATTGATAGTGTCTATGATTCGGATGATACCATTGTCATCTCAAACTCTACTAAAAAAGAAGACTACTTCAAGGTAAATGCAATAACTGGAACAGACTGGAATGCAAATGGAACAAAAAGTTTTGAAATAAATAATCAACAAACTTATTTGAATTGAGCCGAAAGTTTCTTGTTATGTAAATTTACATTCACTAAGGCTGCGACTAACACAAACGCTACACTCGTAAATTATTTCTTTTGGAAAATGTTTGATCGTGTTCGTTTGTACATTGGAACACAAGAGGTTGAAGCGGTTGATTATGTCTCTGCTACATCTGAAATGATGAAATTTACACTATATTCATTTAGTGATAGAATGGGAAAGGGAGCTGTCGAAGGTTTTATTCCTGATATGTCAACAGGAACAAACACAGACCCTGGATATAGTCAAAGGAAAGGAATGTATAATGATGATACAAAAGCATGTAATAGTTTTACTGTGGCAATTCCTCTTAAAGGTATATTTGGATTTTGTGATCATGATAAAGTTCTCCATGGTCTTAAAATTAGATATCAACTGCAAAGGAATGATAATGAAAATAGATTGCTTTTTGGTGTGACTAATGCTTTTGCTGCTCAGAATAAATTTGTTATTGATGAAATTAGTTGGTATATTCATGAATATACTCCTAATCTTAAACCAGAAGAGATGTTGAATAGAAGACTTAACTCAAAGAAGCCACTCGATGTATCATACCTTAAAAGAAGATGCCAACACGTTAAACTGAACCAAACCACTTACACGTGGAATTTCTGGAAGGTGTTCTGGAAGGAAAGCCACAATATCTGTGGCTCATTTTTAAAACAAAACAGATGGTGATACTGCTACTGATAAGAATAATGCATTGAGTAATAATGGTAAGGTGAAACAACCGCGTTTCTCTAGATGGAACATTTTATCCACGAGATAGATTGGAAATTAATTGGGAAAAAAATGATTATGCTGAAGCATATAAGTCTTACCAAAAAGTGTGTGAAAGCAATGGAAATAAAGAACCCATTTTGGATATGACAGCATTTAAAAGTCTGTGTGCAATCTATGCGATTGACCTGAGTGCTCAAAAGGAAACTATAAAGTCTAATCAAGTGGTTACTTCCCTATACATTGAAAGAGAAGAGAGTGAAGAAGTTGATACATATTGTTTGCTTTTGGAAGAAACAGAATTACAGATTAATACAGATAATGGTGTTATGATTTGTCTCACATAATTTTTTGATAAATAAATGAGTAGTAAAGTGCCAACTGTGGGGTATATGTTAATCAAATCAATCTTCATAAACTATCATCTTTTATTCAAAATCAAAAACCTTGTGTGATTACCGTTCATACAATTCAGAGAAAAGGAGCAGTAAGAATTGATGTTTTGCTCAACAGAGAACAGGTGAAAATCTTGAACGATACTGGCTAACTTAAAATTAAAATGACAAAACCAATGTTGAAAAAATATTCAATAAGAGAGATGAGTGGAGGATTTCTCCCATTTCTAATTCCTTTATTTGCTGGTTTAAGTGTGGCTGGAGCATTGACGGGTGGTATTTCAGCAGCGGTGAAAACTGCCAACGAAAGGAAGGCTCAACTTCGGCCTCAAAAAGAATTGGAAAGACATAACAAAGAGTTGGAGAAACAAATTAGTGGAAGTGGTGTAATTGTAGATTTTGCTGAAAAACTTGAAGGTTTGCCTGATAAAGCAAGATTGTTAGTTGGAGATATGCTTTCTTCGATCGCACAAACAGGTGTAAAATTAACTAAAAGGGGTAATGGATTATATCTTTCTAAAAATTAATGAGCATTGATGAGTGGTTTAAAGAATTTGGAAAGAATACAACATCAAATTTAGAACTTATCAAATATTGTAAGAAATTAAAAATTCATAATGTGGTTATTTGTATGAGAGATGAATTTACAAACGTGTCTGAACATACAAAGAATATTATTATGAACTTAGAAGATAATAATTGGAACGGTTCTCATTGGGTTTGTATTTTTAATAGTCAAGACAAATATTATTTTGATAGTTTTGGTCTTCTACCACCTGTTGAAGTAATCAAATTTTTACAGAATGGTGTTTATCAAACATTTCAAGTCCAAGAATTAAATTCCAAGTGTTGTGGTCAATTATGTCTATATGTGTTATTTCAACTCAACAAAAAGAAAAATTTTAATGACATTATTTTTAATCTAATATAAATGACTTATGTTGGTAAAGATGGTTCTATCTTTGGTGTATCCCAAGAACTGAATATTGATTTATCAAATTATTACACAAAGGCACAGGCTGAACGAGAAAAATATAGTACAGCAAAAAATATTAATATGAAAAAATGCTTGTAAATTAATAAATTATCCAAGCCCGACTGATACAAATGACTCGGTGAGATTAAGTGATTTAATGTTAAATAATGAAAAAATTATAATAAAGTTAAGAAAATGTAAGGCTCTTTTAGAAATTCAGAAGAAATTTGATTGGTTTTCCTGTTGTAAAAAAAATTATTTTGGATACAGGAATAACAAGAAATCCTGATGAATATATGTATGATATTCTATGGGGTGAAAATGATTCAACGATAGTAAGGGATGAAGAAGGAGTTGAAGAAACTGAGACAAAGGAGGCGAGGGAGAAGAGAGAGGAGGAGAGGGAGAATGAGGAGAGAGAGAAGGAGAAGAGAGAGAAGGAGGAGAAGGAGAGAGAGGAAAGAGAGAATAAATAAATATAAAAATATGGAAACCAGTGAGATTTTAAAAAGATCGAAGGTATTACAGAAAATAAATCAATCTCAACGCAGCGAGGAGGAAAACAAAGAATTGGCAAGTCTATTAGAAATATTTGCGTCAAGGCTATCAACATCGGTTTCAGGGAGAAGAGATACACGAGCAGGTGGAGATAAAGAAGGAAAAGATTATATTATTGATGATGTTGGTTTGATTGAAGTTTTACATTTTTTTTCTTAAATAAATGGAGGAGAGAGTGAAGACATTTCTGAGGATTCTCTATGTTTTAAAAATTAAGATTCAAATGTGCATGTTAGAAACTAAAAAGGTTTTCGCACTCTGTAGGAATTTTTCTCATAAATAAATGAGTTATTGTCTCAAATGTAAAAAGAAAATGAGTACTAAAATATCTCATATTTTAAAAGTAAAAATAACAGGGTTATACAAAAAGGCATATGTTCGGTGTGTGGCTCTAAAAAGAGTAATTTTATCTCCAAACACAAACGTGGGGGAGATATACAAAAGTTTTTATCAGGAAGTAAATTTATAACTGCTGGAATACCAGGGGAATTACATCTACCAGGTAATTCTTTCTGTGGTCCAGGAACAAACTTTAAATAAAGGATTAGATGAGGCTGACAATCCTAAACCGTGGAGCAAACCTATCAATAGGGTTGATGTGTGCATGAGGCACGATATTGATGATGGAAATATTTCAACGTTGGAAGAAAAACATGAAGCCGATAGAGAAATGTTGGAGAATTTCTCTCTGATACAAAATCCAACCTTGAGAGAAAAAGTTGATAGGTTCATCGTGAAGAAAATGAGCAGTGCTAAATTGAAACTCGGGCTTGGAAATTCAAAAAAACTTATAGGCTCTAATGATGTCATTAAGATTGAAGAACAATTAGCTGATGAATTACACAAACCAATAATCACAAAGTTTCAGAGAAGGAAGGTTTATTCCAAGGAAGTTGATTATATCTGGTCCGCTGATTTAATTGAACTCAATTATGATAAGGGGTACAAGTATGCTTTAACTGTTATTGATTTGAGGAGTAGATATGCGTGGGTTGTCCTTTTGAAAAACAAAACCGGGAATACACTCATGTTAGCCTTCCAACAGATATTTAATAAAAGTAAGCGAAAACCTAAAAATTTGTGGACTGATGAGGGTACAGAGTTCTACAACAAAACTTTTATGAATTTTCTTCAAAATAACAACATTATATTTTTCAGCACCTTTAATGAAGGAAAAGCGGTTGTTATTGAGCAAAGAGAGACTATTTAAAGAGAGACTATAAAAAAACTTCACTCAACTCGGTTCTCAACAATGGTTATCTTTTATTCAGGATATTGTAGATAAGTATAATGATAAGATTCATACCTCAACAAATACTAAACCATCAGAAACATTTACAAAATTAGAATATGAAAAAGAGATTCATGTCAGAAAGCCAAAGTTCTCTCTCTATCGAGTGCAGCCTGTGGCTGCTGGTTGCATCATTGCTTGGGGCACGGCTATGCTGCTGATGCAGTGTCCCCCTTACCAGTACACTGGTACTCATTTTGCCAACCTCGGAAGGATGACAGGCTGAGTCAACCTCCTGGTGTATTTTAATTCAGCAGCCCAACGGGGCTTGAACTCATGACACTAGGTTCCCAAGCTGCCACCCTAACCACTAAGCCAACACCAGGCTTCAGCCTAAGTTCAAAGTTGGTGATATAGAAAGAATATACAGGTGGAAATCTCATTTTGAAAAAGGTTATACAAAGCGATGGACAAATGAACTTTTTAAAATCACTGATTTAATAGATACAGTTCCTTGAACTTATAAGGTATATGATTTAGAAGGGGAAGAGATTTTAGGTTCATTTTATTCACAGGAATTACCAAAGACAAAGATAGATTGAAATTTTTTTGACTCCACCCACACAAGCCCCACCCACAAGCTCCACCCACACAAGCACCACCCACATAAGCCACATCCACATCCATCATATCCACATAATTAGTGATTAGTTAATTAGTTCCCCACACACAACATGTTTATTTAATTTTTAAAAAATTGCTCCACCCACACAAACCACACCCACACAAGCTCCACCCACCCACACAAGCCACACCCATCCATACAAGCCCCATCCACCCACACAAGCTCCACCCATCCACAAGCCCCACCCACACAAGCTCCACCCATCCACACAAGCCCCACCCACACAAGCCCCACCCACACAAACTCCACCCACCCACACAAGCCCCACCCCTCCTGTGTGCCCCCACCTTTAACGTTGGGGGAGCGCACCTCCTCCTCCCTTGCACTTCCTTTATTCTTTTTTTTATAATTAAGGATTAAATAATTGAAAGCAAAGCAAATATAATTAATCAAGATTGAAAATATTAAACATTTTTCTTCGGGTAAGTATTCAGTTGCGAGAATGGATGATCTTTCCCAGCAATCTGCTTCAGATGTCTTGTGATTTTGAAACTCGATCAACATATTCTGTTCAAAACTAATAGTGAAGAACAATTAGGATATATAAAGATGATTATATTATGATATTAATAAAATAATAAATTAAACATTTACCTCCAGAAGATCAAGTTTTGTGTCCATTTCATCCAGATGAGCATTTAAACTGGAACAAGTTGGAAATGAATCATCACCCCGTGGAATTTCAACATCTTCCCATTCAAGGTTGCGAAATTCATTCGCTTCACCACCAATGTATGATTCAGTTTTAATGCTGAAAATAAAAAGCAAGTAGTCAAAAATTACCACCAAGTTGTGGTATTGCTTTTAAATTAATTCCCACCATGCCAAATAAAAGGTTGTGTATAAGGAGAACAGAAAGAGAGGGACAGAGACAAACAGAAAGACAGACAGAGAGACAGAAAGACAAACAGATAGAGAGATAGACACACACACACACACACACACACACACACACACACACACACACACACACACACACACACACACACACAAAGACAGAGACAGAGTGATGATTCCTCACCTTGAACTCGGGATCAAAGGATGTAAGAGAATTTCCTTCCAGCCAACAATAATATCATTCACTTCTTTTCGAAACGAATAAATGTCTTCAAGAAAGTTGTTCATTTTTATCCATTCCTCATGATATTCAAATAATTCATTTTCAACATCAGCTACCAACGATGTTCTGATTGGGGACAACCTGTTGGAAAAAAGACATACAATAATTATTGGTTGTATAGTGATTTAATTCTGTTTTAAACAACAAATAATGAATTGGGTTGAGATCTCACCTGTCATCTTGTGAAAACAATTGATCTGCAAGGTTGTAGTAAGAATCTGAACACTCCATTTTCGTAATAAAACACGAACGGCACACAAGTTGGTTTAAATAAGCAACTTGATGACATAATGGGAGATTTCACAACAATGATTTTTCCAGGGTGTGTTCCCACATAGGAAATGACTTCAGAATTTTTTTGGCTTGGTTCGGGCGAGGCAGCTTGGCTGACTTCAAAACTGACTCGTTTTCACACGAAAATAAAACTTCTTCCTTTGAATGATTTTGATAAAACCTACATTTAAAAGCTGTTTTTAACTAAACGTTGTTCTGTTAGTGTTCTGACGATTTAAAATATAACCACGAGAGGCATGGGCACAGAATACTTCCTCATTTTCACGTCACGACTGTGCTCTAAAAACACTTCCCCATTTTACTAAACTGAAGGAAATGAATGTTATAAGAAAATGAAGTTATTCCCGAAAGTAGAACATGGGCAAATATTCATTGGTTCGCTCTTTGAGTGAATTGAAAATATGAAGGGAAATGCTTTAATCAGTAAGTCAATTTTACATTTGCTTTTATGGGAGGGGGAGGAAATCAGTCTCAATTTTACATTTGCTTGTATGGGAGGGGGAGAAAATCAGTCTCAATTTTACATTTGCTTGTATGGGAGGGAAGGGGATAAATGAGTCTCCTGTTTTGTGCTTTTGTGGCTTAAGTTAGAAAGTTTTTCCCTTTTCCCCCATTCATTTGAATGGCTGCCTCAGAAGCCCCATCAATCACCTACTCATATGGCACTTTGGCTGCCCGCTAGGTATCATTTTGCTGGAGCGCGACTATGCCGCTGATGCTGTGCCCTGATACCAGAACAATGGTACTCATTTCACTGACCTTGGAAGGATGACAGGCTGAGTCAACCCCACCTGGTGTTAATTCGGTGGCAAACGGGGCTCAAACTCATTACCCGACGATCCCAAGCCAGACTCCCTAACTACTAAGCCAACACCAGGCTCTAATCCGTTGACAGAATGTGTGATCGATGTAATCATGCACTTTTGGTTCTTTGAGGCGGAGGAAGGGAGGATAGGGAATTGGGGTCTGGAAGGGGTGGGGAGATCAAAGATGGGACAAATTTGGGAGGAAATTGAGACTGGCTTGGGGGTAGGGGGGGAGGGTTGAAGACTTGAAGAAGAAAGAGATTCAGGACTTGTCACATTTTACATTGTATGGAATTTCCACGGGTCCCTGCTATTATGCTGTCAAAGTACGTTCCTGTCAAACTCCCTAAATATTCCACACTCCTGGGAACAAATTCTCTAACAACAGCCCAGTGGAGCTGGGTTTTCTGTGAGTGAACATATAAACAAATACAAAATCACTTTTATAGCACAGATTTCCATCTTTATAAATGTTGAAATTTGTAGTTCAACGGTGATGGCACAAAGATGCAAAATGCCTTTTTCACTTTCTTTCTTGAAAGACGTTCTCACTCAAAATACTTTGATCCAGTTACTTATTTCGGCCTTCATTGGGGTGGGGCTGAATTGAGAAAAGAGGAAGAATGGAAAGTGGGATTTGGGGTTTGGGATGCTAAAGTGGGGGCAAAAGGTAAAGGGGTTGAGGGATGGGAGCAAGGTGTAAGGAGAGAAGCATGTAATTTTGCAATCCCTGAGTACATGTACTGTACATGATATAAAATACAATGCTGATAAATCATCTCAATTTCATATTTGTGCCATAAGCCAAAGTTTTGAAGGAAGAACAAGGAAAAGAGCAATCAGAGATTGCAGACCCTCACCAGGACTTGTTTTGTGTGGTGTTTGTGTAGTTTTGTGTACTGGTGTGTTATGTAATTGAGACATAATTAGAACTGTCACCTTATAACTGCTGGCAGTGATGACCAAGACGTCCTGCTTTGGTGCAACCCCGCTTTGATTGGACACCTGACCCTGACCCTTGAAGTTTTTTATTATTACCTCCGCCACCAAAGGTGAAGGAGGTTATGCTTTCACCTCTTTCTGTCTGTTTGTCTGTTTGTGTACAGGATATCTCAAAAAGTTGTGGACGGATCCAGATAAAATTTTGTGGACAGGTTCGGTGTGTAACAAGGACGAACTGATTCGATTTTGGTGAAGATCCAGATCCGGATCCGACAACTAGAATTTTTAAAGTGATTCTTCACCATTGAGAGATAGAGCCAAAAACGATGTATATCATGACATCTCAAAAAATTGTTGATGGATTCCGATGAAACTTGGTGGACGGGTTGGGTGTGTGACAAGGAAAAAATGATTCGATTTTGGTGAAGATCCGGATCCGACTACTCAAATTTTTGATGCCACCTTACAGCACAGTTTGAATTGGGAGGAGTGGTGTACAATAATTGATTGATTAATTGCATAATGAAAATAAACAAATAATCGTAAAATAATTAGTTTCTTAATTGCCGAATAGTATACCAAAAACCACCACTGTTTCATCTGAATCTGTAACTTTTTGAAAATTAACTAATTAATCGAAAAATGAAGAATTAATTGATTAATCAATAAATCAAAAATACCATTTATAGCCAAATTACTTGGTCACTGTCATTTCCAAATATCAGCTTCCCAGCTCAAAATATGCCTGAGATATTGCCAGGATGAGAAATATAATAAACAAGTGATGAATAAATCTAAGTATTAATTAATTGATGAATCAAAAAATAAAAAATATCGTTTTTGCCAAAGGACATCTTCACTTTTATCTCCAAATTTCAGCTTCCTAGCTCAAAGGATGGCTGAGATATTGCCCGGACAAACAAAGAAAAGAATTAATTGATTTATCAATAAATCAAAAATACTCTTTATAACCAAATCACTTGTTCACTGTCATGACCAAGTATGAGCTTCCTAGCTCAATTGGTTCTTGAGATATTGCCCAGATGAGAAATATAACAAATAATTAATTAATTAATTGATAATATTTAAGCAATTTATCGATCAATTGATTAATCGAAAAATAAAAACTCTCTCTCTCTATCTCTATCTCTATCTCTATCTCTATCTCTATCTCTCTACCCTCAACAATATCGCTCTACCCTCAAACCCATTTTTGCAAAAGCATATCATCACTTTTGTACCCAAATTTCAGCATCCCATCTCAAAGGATGGCTGAGACAGATATCGCCCGGACAAACAAGAATACGGAGTAAAAACTGAGTACGCCCTTCCTTCGTCGCCCGGCGATGACGTCATGCATCGCCGAGATATGGAATTGGGAAGGAGTGGTGTGCAATAGGTACAATCCTGCATTGGAGTAATCAGAAGGAACCCAAAAAAGCAAATATGAAGTTATCAGGAGGAACCTGGATAGGATTTGCATTTCAGTTGCTACAACTCTACCCTCAAACCCATCCAGGCACAGCCAAGTGAGCCTTATTCAAAAAACAAAACTCACCAAATCAAAAATAACCCAGATCAAAAAATTAAATAATTCTGGCTGTGAGACCATGCATCCGATCAAGTTGAAATTTAAAACATTTATTCCCCATCATTACCAGATAATAACTGTGAAGTTTCACTTCGAATGATTGAATGGTTCCAGAGAAAACATTATTTAATATTTTTCTTCAATCCAATATGGCTGCCAAAACATGTGACCTTCCAATTATTCCTTAACATTGTACATTCATGGCTTGGGGAACATTTGTTTGAAGTCTCCCCTCGATCTGTCCAGCCGTTCTGGAGAAGATTTTCATAGGTGCTTAGGGTAAATCCAATATGGCCTCCAAACCATGTGACCTATGACATCATATGTGTGAACCTTTTGTTCTTCATGGATAGGTGGTCATACGTGTAAAGTTTCGCCTCGATCTGTTCACCCTCTTCAAAGAAGAAGTCTACTATCACCAGCGCTTGCTACGAGCTTTCCGCCAATGTCATTGATAATGCGGGACGTTGAATGGTCGTAGACGCCCGTTGTTTCAATGGTAGTGGGACTGTTTCAAACATGTGGGACTGACTAAGGTTGCATATTTCTGGCACTTTTTGACCAGTTGTAAGTTAGCTTTAGAAATCCTGGTCAACAGTGTGAAAACCTTGTCATGTAGCTTCGCGTACAAGGTATGTAAACGTTAATTTATGACATCTTGTGACTATTTCTACTTGATGATGATGCTCTTCAGTATGGACAAACTCGGTTTGTGTGTGGAATGTTGCAGGCCTATTAGATTTGGCAACATCATACTGTGAGCAAGGCCTGAAACGTCTCTGCCAGCAGATCATCAAGCAGGGAATCTCCGTGGAAAATGCTGTCATGCTTCTTGATGCCGCGATGAAGTACGACGCGAAGGTCCGTTGAGTTTATAGCTGTTTCTGTAGCCTTGTTCGTATTGCAGTTTAGCCGTCGATGAAACTCACTCATGTTACCGCCATCCATACGGAGTTGCATGTGTACCACTCCCTCCTCTTCCTCCCGTACGCCTGCTTTGTTTTCAGGAACTCGAGGAGTTCTGTTTCCGGTTCTGCATGAACCATTTGACAGCAGTCACCCAGACGGATTCTTTCCAACGCTTGGATGAAAACATGATCAAAGATTTCGTTGTTCGTGCCGCTCGCAACGGAGCCTTTAAATACTGATATTCTGATCGCTTAACACGTGACAAATTCGATTTGACACTTACCACACAGTGTGCAGTGAGGAACGGTCCATCGGCCGTGCTCATGTAAGCACTATGCTGTGTACGTTGAATTTTCGAGCTACGTCTAATGCTAAGCACAAACGAACCACGCATGTTCCTCGAGGTTGTAGATTGCACTCAATGTAACGCTGCAACTGTTTTGTGCTTTTGTTTTTTCCTCCTTTCTTTTTGTGCAAAGTGTCTCAACAGATGTGATCAGAATTCCACGAAGCAGATTGCGAGGATGAAATGTGAGTGGAAATTGTGTCATAGTAGATGGTTACGCTTGAGTACAAACACGTGCCTTCATAAACAAGAATCACCTACGCATTATAATGTTTGAAGCCAAATGTGACAAGTAATGTGTCAAAGTGACACAGTACGTAGTGCTGTACGTGCTTATCCGAAATGTCCGTTTGTATGACACATTACACGTCACAGCACTACAGCCATGAGGCTTCATCAAGAGGACGCATGCGGTTCGTGTTGAGTGCTGCATGCTTCATTGCTATCCACCACGCTCGAAGGCCAAGGTAGTTGAGGTATTCCAATCGAGAATGTTGTGATGGCCTGAGTGTTGTGGGGATGTTTACATTATGATGAAACTGCTGTTCCAGGAATAAGTACAATCTGCAGAAAGTGATTGCAGTTCGTTTTATGTTTTCCATTTTTTTTTAATGCAAAGCCACTTTTATCAAATGTTACTGTTTTTATCGGTCCTGTCATACTTTGCTATCAGAATGGATCTCTTTACATAGCTACTGTATGATGCGGAAATAAAAGATTCACACTTTAACTTGTAATGTTGATTAAACCATCAAAATTCGTCAGCTACTTCACAACGCCCTTACTCGCGAGTTGTTTTCCATGAAAATGAACTCTAAGGTGGGGTTAAAATAATATACTCTTCACCGAAGATGAGGCAATGACCATGACAGGGTATACTAGAAGGGCACTCGGAAGAGAACATACCCCCTAGGCTGATGAGTTTACGTTTTGTATCCCACCAATAGGCCAAATCTGGATTCCGACCTGAACTAAAATTTAATCAGCTTGTTCTTGTCACATAACCAACTCATCCACCAAGTTTCGTCCAAATCCGTCCATAACTTTTTGAGATCTTGTTAACACAGACAGACAGACAGGGGTGAAAACATAACCTCCATCCCCCTTCAGTAGTGGAGGTAATAAACGGTGGTGGAGGGCTGACAGGATGACCGAGAGGTACACACACTCGCCTCTCAGCTGTCCAGCCTGGGTTTGAGTCCCGACCCAGTTATAAACTGTAATCCTGATGTTTCACAGGAAGGGTGATTCATCAATGTATGTGTCAGCCCTTGAATGAACGTTAAACTGGTGTCCCATCTGTCGGCAAAAGTTGGTGGACGTTAAAGATCCCACGAGGTCTTTCAAGAAGAGTAGACGAGCTATCACTGGCACCATGAGCAAACTACAAATTCCTACCTGAACCAGCAAGGGGGCATTGCATCAGTGGCACGGCTGTGCCCTCGGGCATTGTTGGCACCCCGCAGTCTTGTTCTGTTTACGAACGAAGAAGAAGAACGATGGTGGAACCAACACATATAATGTAGCTTGGGTTGAACATCTGGCGATCCCACACATTACTTATTTTACACCAAATGGTTGAACAATCTTGTGCACTTGATCTGTCGTGCAGGTGTGTATGTACCTCTTGGCAGATTTATTCATGTCTTGTCTTGCTTGGCTTCGAGTATCTAAATAAAACGTTTTCATTTACTATGTTTACAATTCTTCTGCCTTTATTCTGCATCGGTCATATTGTCATGTGATGTAAAGAAGCGGCATGAAGTTAAAATGTGTGTGATTCATCAAACAAGAAAGAGCTTTCATTCATGTCCTGGTGAAGGGTTCCAAAGGTTGTTCATGCGACTATTGAGCCAAAACCTAAGGTTGTTAAGGTGACTATTATCCATTAATCGAGAGCCGGAATGTGCACAGCTCTGTGCGCTTGCTATGGGTCGTCTCAATCGTTTTTCTTGCAGCAGTTTGTTTGACCCCCTTTGCTCAAGCTATCATGGAATTTTGCATTCTAAGCATTGAGCTGATCCAAATAGATATTATTCATGAACTCATTGTTAGATATCTTACAAGAAAGCCAACTTAAAGTTCTCTACAAAGTGGTCGAATTTTCTCATACAAAAGAGTTATGCTCACAGCAAGAACTTGAAGAGCTCACGTCCAAAATGTCATTTCACCTACGCCTTTTCCACGGCGGCTCGGATACCTCTCAACAATTGTTCGAGAAAATTAATTGTCATTATTATTCCACGGATGCAGACCAACTCTCATCCTTTTAAAGACTTTTTTGCTTTTTCCATAATAGTAGACCAGCCAAAAATCGAAAAGTCCCCTTGAATTTTTTTTTGCAGCATCCATGTTGGTTCATTCCACTGTGGCAACTTAAAAAGAATGTGGGTGGATGCCATCGCCAAATTTCAATTTGAAGGTCACCAAGGTCATTGCCGGTCGAATTTGGGATTTTGCCTATTTTGATGAAACTAGTGCCTATTTTATTGAACATATCAATAAAACCAAAGCTTGTATATTGTAGCAAGTGTATTTTTGCATTGTGAATGGTTAAAAACTGAAAATATACCTTAATTTATAGAGTTTTAAGAGAATGAAAGGCAAACATTGCCATTTTTCTGTTATATTCTTATGGGTATTTTACCATGTCCAATGTCGCTTTGTTCTCAGTACTACCAGAACTTGCACACCATTAACATGTTATTTTCTTTCCAGTTGGAGATAGGCAGGCTTCCTGCCAAATATTTACCAGATGTAGTGTATATAGCAGTGTGCTAGGTGTTCTTGTTGATCGTTGTTACATGATTATAACCACTGTGTACACTGTATTTTCAGATCGCTAGAAACTTCCACAGTTTGAAAGCAGTAGTATAGTAGCCAGCCATGGACCCTATATCAATTAATCAAGCGTAAAAGAGAGAGCAAAGACACAGACAAGCTCTCATGCCTTTTTTGTCAGAGCAGTTCAGATGACCTCCGCACAGCATCCACAGAAGGAACAAGGACAAATGTGTCCAAGAGCCGCGTCCTAAAGGTTTTGTCTTCACCAGAAGAAGAAGAACAGGAAGAGGAAGAAGAAGAAGAAAAAAAAAACAACAACAACTTCCGATATTTCGTCACGTGCCTTGATTGAGCCAATAGCGACACCCGTCATGGACGATTGTCGTTCATGACGAGAAAATAGTGTATTTACGAAATTACAATACATTAAATGGAATAATCTTTAAATAGTAACGTGAACTTTTCGAAGCTTAAAAGCAAATGTCCGAATATATTTAAAAATCCATGATAGACGCTCTCAAAAGGAACCCTCAATGCGAGGATGTGTACAGGTGTTTAGTATTTAAGGAGATCCGGATCCTCTATATAAAAGAGCCGAGTCCGAAAGGTTTTGTCTTCACAAGAAGAAGAAGAAGAACAACAACAACAACAACAACAACAACAACAACAACAACAATGCCGAGCTCCCTTGGAGCCACGTCTCGCTTTGCGAGACGCGGCTAAAAAATATAACAAGGACAGTCGCTGATCAGAGGCGAAAACTGGGTGAAACCACCAATGGAGACATCCTTGAGAGACTTGAGGTGCTTTCAGAGGAAGAATTCCATGCAATGGAACACAGGTGGCATAAAACCTGCTACTCCACATTCACCTCTGAAAGCAAGCTAAGCAGACTAAAGAAACAGTGCCAGTCATTAGCACAGCTAGCATCCCATCATGGTCTTAATCCATCCTCCAGCACTACTTCAGTACCCACCCGATGAAGCACCCAACGAGCAATGAATTGGTCCCTATGCATGTTTTGCCAAGAAGAGGGCAAAAGAAAAGTTCACAGAGTGGAAACCCTGGAGAAGTCTGCAGAATTGATCCCCTTGAATTTTTTTTTTGCATTGTGAATGGTTAAAAATTGATTAAAAGCAGAATTGATTGAGCGTTCCAAAGTTCACCCGGAGATGAGTTCAAGATTGTCAGGAGTCAGCAACCTGATAGCAGCTGAAGGTTGCTATCATCTTGCTTGTTTGGTATCCTTTGAAAGACACTCTGCAAGACAAGGATCAGCCAGGGAATCACAACAGCCAGTGGAGGATGAGTGCATGATGATGATATGCAGAGACTTGTGTGTAGGTTTGTCTCGTGGTCACGTATATGACAGACACGAGAGGATGAGCAGTGAAATGGGCAAATGTGTACCACCAAAATACCAGTCCAGGAGAACAACTTTCTATGAAGTGGTTCAAGAGCTCGTTGAACCAAAGGCAAGTTTTATGTGAAACCTCTATCTAGGGGATCACTCCTGATGTACCCTGGTGACAAGTCAGATTTCTTGATCTCCAGAACACTGACCAAATCCATAGAGCATGGAATGTTCTCATCAGAATCGGAATCAACTGAAGATGAAGACGGTGGAACACTCAAGTTTGCACAAGGCAACATCTTTCAACAGATGGTGCACGTTGCCCTCAGAGTCAGGCAGGATCTGCTCGACACACCAGGACACTCGAGCACATGGCATGGACTTGATCCAGAGCATGTTGATCAAGTGATCCCAGCGAGCTTGTATATGTTCCTTCACTTGCTCTATGGGGGCATAAATAACCTTTATGAGGAGACAGATGAAGACAATACCATCAAACAGACTGTGTGCAGTATTGCCCAAGACATTGTTTATGGGGTGTCCCATAAACGGAAGTTGACACCAAAGCACATTGGTCTTGGGCACGCTCCCCACCAGGCTACTCGCTCTGAGGCTCTCGTTGACCTGTTCCATGCAGCCAACCACACCATAGGCATTGCCACTGTTCGAAGGTTTGACACGATCATAGCTAATGAAGTACTGGACAGGTTTGCCAAGAACGGTTATGTCTATGTCCCAGACAACATTGTGAAGAAGGGGATGATCCACTGTTCCTGTGACAACATAGATGTGCTTTAAGCAACTCTTGATGGAAAGAATACGTTCCACTGCATGCAGATGATGGTCTGTCAGAGAGGTCCACCTCCAGAACAAAGAGAAGATACTGCAAGTGGAAAGGGCCCAGGTGGAAAGAGCCTCTTAAGATCAAGAGCTATAAGGCCTGGTGCTCTGCATGAGTTTCAAAGGCTTGACCAGGCTACCTTGGCATCAGGGCAGAAACCCTCACCATCTTTCAGTGGACAGAAGAAGATTTAGATGGAATCGTTCAGCAATGCTCAAGATTATGAAAGAGAGAAGGCTCATGCCAAAGATTTGGCCTGGGTTGTGTCAGGGATGCATGATTGTGAAGATGATCAGTCCGTTCCTGCCTGGGGAGCACTGAATGAAGCCATCAGTGTCTCTGACCCTCCTGTAACAACAGCAGGGATGCTTCCCATACTTCAAGCACCAGCAGATGACAATGATACTCACCACTGTGATCCATCGCTTTATGGACATATCAAGTCATGTGAGGCAGTCAATGAAGGATATGAAAGGTTGGTGGTCATGTGCAGTGACACAGATGTTTTGCTGCTTCTACACTTCATGCTAACCAGAGCAGCTCAAGTATGGATGGTTTCTGGAACATCAAAGAAGTGGAAGTGCTACCCAATTCATGCTGTATCAGACACAATTGTGCCACAACCTGTTAGGGGAAACTTGCTGAGTTTCCATGCACTAACAGGTTGTGACACAACCTCAGCATTCAGTGGCCATGGGAAGAAGACGTGCTGGAAAACCTTCCAGAGTCAGCCACTCCTAGTCAGTGGAATTGGTCGCGATGGAGAACTAACCCAAGTTGAGCAGTTTGTATGTCATCTGTATGGCGTTCCTGCACAGCCAAGTGTGGATCAAGCCAGATTTCATGTGCTTGGTAAAGCCAAGAAGGGCCTTGATTTGTTGCCTCCGACCAGAGATGCCCTGGATCTGCACAAGTAAACGTGCCAATTACCAGGCAAAGATCTGGTTGCAAGCAGATCGAGAATGCATCAGGATACAATCCCCTATGGACACCGCTGCCTGGGTGAAGGAGAAGACTTGCCTGGTACCTATCTGGACGAGGCTGCCCCCAATTCCAGATGCCTGCCTTCAGCTGATGACCTGTGGGTGCAAATCCAAATGCCAAACAGCTCGGTGCACTTGCTTTAAAAAAGAACTGAAGTGCACTTCTGCATGTGGCTGTGATGCGGTAGAATGTTGTAACCCAGCTGGGCAATAGATTTTCTATAAAACATGCACATAGTACATTTTAGCCACATTGAAATTGTTGTTGAACTAATCTACAGTAACCTAAGACATAACATTTCAATTTCTCAGCTTGGTTCACTGCCAGTGAGAAACTTGATTACCAGAATAGGTACTCGGACTACTGCATTTCGAAACTGCAGTTTTACGTTACATTGTGTTGTGCATTGATGTAAATTCAAAAGTTTACATGATGTTTTTGTTGTCTGTTTATGAAAACATGAAACAGAAGAATGCATAAAGATATTGGCACCAAAAATGTTTTAATTCTGCCAAAATAAAGGAAAATGGTCATTTTGTCATTTTTTTGCTATTTTTACCTTTATGATCTTGAAAATGACCTAAAAATTGAGAATCCAGGGTGGCATCCACCCACACCTTTTTCTTTATCCTATGACTCATTGATCTGGCATGGATGCCTGCTATTAGGCCTAAGTCACATTTGCTCTACGGCGAGGATAATACGGCTGTACGCCCTCTGAATTGACAGAAACGTGCGGCGGCCGCAGAGTTTCTGCGGTGGCCTCAGGGTGGCCCTACGCCGTTTGGCTATATTTTACAGGTCGTAAGGTCGCCGTGGAATTATAACACGGAGTTATAACTTTTTTCATTTCTTTGTTCGCCGTAGCAATTCGACAAGCTGAAAAAAAAAATGGTAAAAAAAAAAAATTAACCCATTCGTTACCGTCCGTCTGGCCGCACGTTCGCCTTAGGGCCCCCCTGCGGTCGCCTTCCGGGCACCTTGCGTCTGCCTTGAAAATTATATGGCCGCCGCAGGAACGCCCTAAGGTCACCGTGCGACATCAAATCAAAGACCATACGGCAACCCCACGTTTTCCGTCTCAACAATTTATAAATACGCCGTGCAGCTCCCCGAAAAATAAAAACATACGTGACTGCAACATTGTGTGACCGTGGAAATACTGCGGCCGCTGTATAATTGCTAGTGGCCGTAGATTTTGGAGACCCCACGGCCGCTGTGGCAAATGTGACCTAGGCCTAACACGCGATGCCCCAAAAAGTGTAATATTCCATGTTGGCTGGCCTACTATAATGTACCATGTTTGCACCAACAGCTTACTTACAAAATTGCACGATGACAACTTTTCGCTATTTCTCTGTTCAATTCATGAAGTCAAAAGGTGCAGGTAATAATCTCTGATTCAACCCCTTTGATGGGGTCAATTGTTATTTCCTGCTCTTTTTCTTTTCCTGGTACTTTGTTCCTCTACTATTGCCTCACTCATTCTGCTGATGGGGCCCAGCCAAGGAAAAAGTACAACCTTTTCCTGCCAATGTTATCTCAGCGGTTCCCTCATCCGAACAATATACTTTCAATTTAGCAGAGGGGCCACCCTGAATTTTACCTCAAATCCAATATGGCGGCCAAAATCCAAAATGGCCATCAAATTCCATTGAATTTGACTTTTATAGTATTTGTTCGACTCTGATATCTATTATGTGTGCCTGAAATCTGTTATTTGCCAACCATATGCTGTAACTATGCACAAGTAGCTGATTTTGGAGTAATTTACACTCTATCACAAATCCAATATGGCCGCCATGATGTCAAATGGACGCCTGGAAGCCTGACATTTCCTTTTGTTTGGATAAAAAAATGACTGTCTAAAAATTTTTTTATTGCTTTTGGTCCTAGACCTGGGGATACATGGTACTAGACTCTTTGGCCATGGACTCGGAGAAGATGATTTAACAAAAGCATTTACAAGGTTATTTTGACGGAAACGTTCACAGAGGGGACCTGCAAAATGGCCTCTTGATGCAGATCTCCTTGAACAGCTTGATAGATCTCCCTGTCGCAATACAACATCAAAACCAAGCACCGGCAAATGCAATTGTATTCATTTGAATGAGTGTAGACCTTGTTTATGATTATTGTTTCTTTATTTGTTGGTCCTTAGTATTGCACATTAATCCTCAGTAATGTTTGATCGAAAGATCCATACAGCAAAACCAATTCTTATTACACAGGAGATGTGGATTATGATGAAACTAGTTCATCAACACAGCCCCCGAAGAAGAAGAAGAAGAAGAAGAAGAAGAAGAAGAAGAAGAAGAAGAGGAGGAGGAGGAAGGACTCCAGTTGTACTGAGGACCAGGAAGCAGACTACCTAGGGAAGCACAAATGTTCAGAAAATGGCCGACAGTCTACTCGGCCAGATTTCCATCCCTTCTGACATTCCAGATGGATTCTATTCATCGGATAACCAATCAGACACTGATATAGATATCAGTGAATAATAGATTTCATGGCCATTTCTTGATGTTGATGGAACATTCTAATTCTGAAATTGCCTTGACTTAATAATGCAGAACATTTACCCATCGTGAGTTATCTTTATTTGCCATGTAAATTATAATAAAGATCTGGTATACGTTCTACAGTATGAAATAAATGGTATGCAACTCCATATTTGACGCATTCGCTAAAATTTATGTGACAAAAACAATCACAATAGGTTTTGATGTTATTTGGCAATATTAGATTAGTTATCAGGAAGAATAACTCCAAAATCAAATTCACTATCCCTAGTTATGGTAATTATCAACTCCCATTCCCTGTTTTGGGACATACAATCCGGTTCTGGACGATTAAAAATGACAGATATTCAATTTTTGGACTTTTGGTGACCATTTAAGATCATGGCCGCCATATTGGATTTGTGATAGAGTGCAAATTCATCCAAAACGAGCTACTTGTGCATAGTTCCAGCGCATGGTTGGCAAATAATTGATTCCAGGCACACACAATAGATATCTGAGCCAAATGAATACATAAAGTCTAATTAAATGGCATTTGGTGGCCATTTTGGATTTTGGTTGCCATATTGGATTTGAGGCAAAATCGATGGTGGATCCTCTGCTAAATTGAAAGAATACAGTATGAGTGTGACAATCGTTGAGATAACTTTGACAGGAAAAGGTGGTCGTTTTTCCTTGGCTGGGCCCTGTCTATGACATTGTTATGCTGCTCAATTTCCCTAGTATTGTTGCCTCACTCATTTCTCTGCTACTGTTGTCACCCATTCCTTTTGTTTGTTTTTTTTGTAAATAGATTCAAGGCTTGTGGATGACCTTGAACACAGAAAAGACCAGGACACAAAAGGAACAGCATAAAGGGAAGGGATAACACCAACAGCAGGGCCCGAGGGAGAAAATGAATGGAGATGAACAACAAGGGATACGGGTAACGATGAGGGGTGGTGAAGAACGCAAAGGGTGGAGAACATGGACACAGAAGCAAACTCTTAAGAAAGTAAAACTGGGGGAGAATTTCTTTTTTGGGCGGAGGATGGGGGAATGAATGGTTTAATGGGTGTGGAAAAGATCATCGTTTTGGATGGGGGTTGTCTGAGATGGTGGTGAACAACTATCTTGAAGACCTGGAGGGAAGACTGAGATTGAAGAGGATGTGGAAGTTTGTTCCACAGGTGGGAAAAAAGAACGGGTGAGTGGAGGTGAGCAGCTTTCCAAGATGTTATTGCATCATATTGTATCTGCACTGACGTTGTACACCTAATATGTGTTTCGTGTCCTTGAGCTATGTTTTTCTGGCTTGTGATCTGATTAACAAAAACACATTTTTGATCATAACTTGAACACTTTTCCTCTGATTTTCATGATATGAGTTTTATGGATAGACTGTAGATGGGGACACATTTTCTTAATTTATGCTCTATCCCTAAATGTTGAAGGTTGAAGGTAAGCCGGGTGTTGGCTAAGTGGTTCGGGTGGCTGGCTTGTGATCCTCGGGTCCTGAGTTCGAGCCCCGTTGGCCACTGAATTAAGACCAGGGAGTTGACTCAGCCTGTCATCCTTCTGAGGTCGGCAAAATGAGTACCAGTGTACTTGTCCTGGTGTATGCCCCGGTTAGAATAGGTGTACCATATCCCTGTGTGTCGTAAGAGGCGACCAGGGTTGGCGTCAGGAAGGGCATCCGGCCATAAAAACATTGCCTCAAGAAGGGAACCATGATTGTATGGAGCCCGCAAAAAGCTAAACTCTGCTCAGCAGGGAAAAAAGGCTGTCCCCCCCCCTAAATGTTGAAGGTCAAGGTCATATGCCATGTGGTGAGTGATTTGAAAAAAAAATGGCCATCATTGGATCACGGGCCAAGGGTACGTCATGGGCAATCGCTTTGTGATCGCAGATATCTCGTTTTGTTTTGGGGGTTTTTTTGGAGGCAGAAGGGAAAAACGATTAAACTGAGGGGTCGGAAGTACCAATACCTGGGAGAAAAAGAGTGAAAATGAAGTACGTACGGTTAAAAACAGAGGCAGAAGTAACTCGACACAGCAGGCTACAGTTTGGCACAGTAAATTGGACGAAAATACGACCAGCAACACAGGAATGAAAATAAAACACAAAGTATCTGGTCTGGGAAACTTAGCTTATTTGAGCTGGAGGGAAGAACTCATGAACCAATGTCACACGTGGGGCAACATCTCAACATTCCCACGCATTTGTTGCCCCATTGTCAGTGTTGATGCTGTTCCCCCTCTGTTGCATCACTCTTCCACAAACCTTGATTTTGTAAGGGGGGGGTTGGTGTATAAGAAAGAGAAAAAACTTCTGTTTCAAGTCATGCTCCCTATTTGGGGCATTGTAAAAATGATCGAACAAAGCGGGTAAGGACATGGCAGCACAAAGGATGTCTCTGCCTGGTTGTGGGTTCAAATTGAACCAAAAGCAGCAACATTGAAAAGTATTTTTTTATCCCCCGCCGCGTGGAGGAAGGGGGATATTGTTATCACCCGGGTCGTCCCTCCGGCTGTCCGGCTGTCCGTCCCTCCGTCCGGCTGGCTGGGCGTCAACATTTATAGCTGTGAATGTGATAACTCATAAACTGTTCGCCATATCGATTTGAAATTTGGGTCACACATGTAGCACCTGAAAAGGAAGAGCCCTATTGATTTTGGGCGTGGCCAGATCCAAGATGGCCGACTGGGGTGGCCATCTTGAAAAAAGTTTTTTGTAATAAATGGAAAACCGCTTATCTGATTTCAATTATTTTTCAATGGTGGGGGATTCCCCATCTCTGATGGTATATATATTTTTTCTCACTAGGTTAAAAGGTGGTTCATACCTGGGGCCAAATGTCACGACTGAATGTCACATACTCACTCAGTAAAAAGATTTCCCATCTCCCTCATGTCACGTGACGTATGTGTTGCGATTACACACCACAGAGTCCACTCTGAAATCACCCATTTTGAACCTAGTATAAAAGGTCAAAAGTTTGTGATCACTACAGTGAACCAATCTTGGATGATGGTTGGCAATGTTATGTTGTATTTATTCAGAAGAGGTCATTTTAATTAAAGAGAAAACATTAGATAATTGATCTTGACTGTTCATTTCAATGTGTGTAGCTCTTTTGTGAAGAGACTGCAAATATAATGCACTGAAGATGGATGAAGTTCACATTTCCAAGACTTGGGAATACCTGAAAAAGGTGGACAAGAGAGAGCTTGTGAAGAAAGGTGGGGCAGAGTGTGTCATGTGATTTTCCAACATATTAGTTTAGGATAAAAGACTGGCAAACAAGCACTGTGGAAAGGATTTCAAAAACAAAATTAAATACTGTAGTTAAAACATAACCAGAGAGTTGGTGTCAAAGCCCCCCAATGCTCGCCTGTTTATACATTTATCGTTTTTAAAAGACTAGTCTAATAATATTTTTAATAAAGCATTGCAGTGAAGTCTGATCCAAATAATTTTAAAGCAATATATGTATTTGTATATTGTAATCAGTAAAAAATAGTGTGGTAGATAAAAACATAAGAAAGGAAATAACTTGCATCAAAAGTTTTAACATTTTCACGCTCACGCTCACGCCGGGGGTATTGCTATAGCTCTCTGTTCTTTGAACAGGCGAGCTAAAAAGGATATGCAAGTAGCGAAACCAAGATACTACATTGATACGATCAAATCTTTCAGCAAATCAAATGCCAAGGATGTACATGATGAAAATTGAATATGAAGTGGTAATTTCCAATAACACGATAGCAACTGTACCTCTTCTCTATTGTCTTCCTCTTCACAAAATCTGTAACCAGGAGTAACCCTCCAAACACCTCCAACACTCCAGCAAAAAAGGCAAAATAAACTGCAGGTCCAAAAGAGAACCTGCAAGTGGAACAAATGTAAACACAATCATATCAATGTGTGCAGGAATTGGTGTGTAGTGTAATGTATGCAGGGATTGATGTGTTGTGTAATGTGTGCAGGTATTGGTGTGGACTGTAATGTGTGCAGGTATTGGTGCGGAGTGTAATGTGTGAAGGTATTGATGTGTAGTGTAATGTGTGCAGGGCTTGGCACGTGTAGCAATGTGACATCCATCATTTTGTATGCATGGTGCCTTACGTGATGTTGAGATATGCCAGTGGATGTAGCGATTGTCCAATCACATGGTGTACGTACAAAGAGGCAGCAACCCCCTCACACACACCTGCCATATGGGTGAGATGAGGGCAATGCGTTTACCTTAATGCACCAGTTTTGTCCGTTAAAATCCAACTTTTCTTTTAAACCTTTTGTTGCCGTCGGAAAACATTAAAGTCTGAGTTACAAATTCTGCCCTTTCGGTGGTGAAAGACCTTTGGGTTTCTGAACTTCTGACCCTCTGACAGTATGTACATGAAAGTGATTTTGAATGGACATCAGCTTCGTGTCGAGTAACTCGGTTAATTTGGTTCATCATGTGATCATGATCGAGGAAACTTACTTTCAGAGTTACGAGAACAAGTACGGGCCCGGAGGGGCGGGGCCCGTAGGTGCGTAAACGACGACTGGATTGGGGCATTATTTCAATTAGATTAGATCAACCGTATCATAAATGGCCATAACTTGGGAAACATAGTCAGGTCCCCAGCGTCAATTGTGACGTCATATCAAACGAAGAAGAATTGTGTTGTCCTGTCATTGGTCAACAGATAAATGGCCGTAACTTGGGAACCGCTTGTCCGATCGATATCAAACCTTGAAAAGCACATCCGCGGGGCCCCGGCAATATTCCTGGCAAGTTTCAGTCAGATCAGACCGTCGATCGTGCAAAAAATAAATAAATAAATAAATAACCATTAATTGTGACGTCATTCGTGATGTCATAGCACCATGTCTTGTCATTGGCTGACAGATAAATGTCCGTAACTTGGGAACCGCTTGTCCAATCGATATCAAACCTTGAAAAGCACATCCGCGGGGCCCCGGCAATATTCCTGGCAAGTTTCAATCAGATCGGACCGGCGGTCGTCGAGAAACGGCGGTTGCAGAGAGACAGACACACACACACACAGACACATTGCTGGAATTATAGATAGATGATAAAATGAGCACTGCATTTTTAAAAAAAACACTTAATTTGGAAGTTGTATTTGTGTACTTGAAAAACAATGTCCTTGTAACGTCACAGTAGCGTGGTGTGCTGGAAGTCAGAATAACTTTTCCAAAAGAAGCAAATTATGAGTTTATCTCCTTCCTCCCTGCTTTTCCCTTGTATACATTAGATGTGTGCAGATGACCTCAAGCTGCAAAGCATACATGGACACACACATGTAAGTTTATAATGAGGTTCTGCTTTGGATCTACAGGTAGTGGCCAAAAAAATGGAAACACCTGGGTAAATGAGGGACACAAAGTATATTGAAAGCAACAGTTTCCACACAGGTCTGGCTCATGTCTTAATTCAGCAAATATCATCCCATAATGCTTAGGGTCATGTATAAAGATGCTGCACAGGCCTGGTTGCCAATAATTATGGCTAAGCAAGAGGAGACCTCCGTGACTTTGAAAGAGGGGTGATTGTTGGCGTGTGTTTGTCAGGAGCTTCAGTGACAAAGACAGCTCACCTTAAGGCCCGGTCACACCTTGACGTTTTAGCCGGCGTATGCCGATTTTTGAATTTTTTTTCTAAAACGCTGGCACACGTTGAATACGTTATGGGTAAGTTTTGATAACATTGAGAGCACGCTGGCATACGTCGTAGTACGTTGCCATACGTCGTTGTACGTTGGCTTTAAACGTTGTACTTTTCGGTTGTCCTCAAATTTTTTCAAGCTTGAAATTTCACGACGTATGCCGGCGTATGACTCACACGTTCCGCTACGCTGGCCACAAGTTGTACGCACGGTCTGCGATCGTTGACAGACGTCAACACATGCTACTTGTAAGTTAATCATAAGTTGAGACACGCCGAGGTAATGTTTAGAGTACCCGAAACTTATTTCCTACCTATGATTAACGTGTTGTTTGCACGTTACGCGATCGTTGCCACACGTCGACAGACGTTACTTTTAAGTTACTTATAGGCTGAAAGACGTCGGTATAATGGATCGTCCTTGCGTCAGCGTCCACGGCCACGGCCAGGACACTTATTTGCAGCATTCTTCAAACTTTTCTTCGGCATGACGAGGATGTTCACACTTCGATGTCTAGCTTGGCTATGATTCCAATTGTCCATCGGCAGCGTCTATTTAAAATAGTCGAGTTGGAGCGTTTTAACACGTTCAGAAGAAACGTTTCAAATTTCCAAACCCCAGCGTCAAAAAAAAAAAAAAAAAGGCGAGTGACAGCAATTTAAATCGTTCATTGTAAACAATGAAACTAGCTGAGTGGTACCGTTTAAAAGTCGTTGAGTGTAAAAAAAATCCAATTGTTGAGCGCAAGCGTCTACTTTCAATAGTGGAGATGCAGCCATTTAAATCGTTGAGTGGCAGCCTATGAACCTACCCGTGGACACGCCGACGCAAGGACGATCCATCATAACCCACACCCTCCCCCTCACACACACCTACTACTGCCAACATGAACAAACTACTACTAATACTAATACTAATACTAATACTGATACTGATACTGATACTGATACTGTTACTGCTGATATGGACATCGACTCAAAAAGGACTCGAAAACACTGTTGGGTTCCCCTTTTATGAGCAGCATTTTTATATACCAATTCCCAAAACCACTGGGAACACGTCTTTATATGGCAGTTGGAAGCTAGAAACACATTCATATATTTTTTTTGTCGACCGGAAGACGTCATTGGAATACGTCTACATACGTCGATGTGTGTTGGGGCTACGTAAAGAATTGGTTCAAAGCACGTCAAACATAAGTTAGAAATAAGTTTCGCGTAAAAAAAGACATTACCGCGACGTGTTTCGACTTATGAGTAGCTTATAAGTAGCCTTTGTGGACGTGTGTAAGCGTCCACATATCGTGTGTAAAACTTATCCCCATCGCATGCGAACGTGTGTCATACGCCGAGTACGTCGTAAAATTTTGAACATGTTCAAAATTTCTTGACGTACTCTACTTACTACGACTTATGATAGCGTATTTAGCGTTCTACTCGCGCATACCAAACTTACCCATACCGTATTTGACGTGCCCCAACGTTTTAGACATACTTTTTGTTACGTCGGCATACGCTAGCAAGATCGCCAAGGTGTGACCGCGATTTTGATCCTTCCATTTCTACGGCAGTTATGATTCGAATCGTTTTGCGTCAGCCTTTTAATAGGCTACGCCACGACATCGTCGGCGATGCGTGCAACGCGCTATGCCTGAGTTAGACTATCGTTGGGCATTGGTTGTGTAGGCCGACAACAGGTTCAGCATTCGTTGGTATAAGTTATCTATAACACAACGAAACGTTCTGTGTAGTTACCAATGCGTTATACATAAGACCAAGTCGCTATGAATACGTCCGAATCTTTAAAAAAAAAACATCAAAAGTTCAACGTAAGCCAGCGTTTTACATAAATTTTAACACGTTGCCATCGCTGGCTAAAACGTCAAGGTGTGACCGGGCCTTTAATAATGTTTCCTGAGCAAGTGTCTGGAGTGTGTCGGCACAGAACTCTGAGGGAAGGATATCATCAGCAAAGGACAACGGTGTGCAGAAGCACATACTCCAGGATCGTGATATCCGTGCATTAATTCAGTGTAAGGCAAAGCAGGTGCGCAATTGCAGATCAATTGACTAAATTTCAACCTGGAGCATGAGCAGCCAGTTTCTTCAAAAACGGTCCTCCGCGAACTTCACTGAGCTGGTTACCATTCATCACACCTGGAAATGCATATTTGCAAGTCCAGTGGACTGTCGAGCAATGGAGAAATGTCATATGGTCAGATTAATCATCCTTCGCCATGTTCTCAACAAATGGACGAGTGCACGTGTGGCACCAACCTAAATAACTCTACAACCCTGAGTGTTTGGTTTGAACAGTGAAGGGTTCTGGTGGTTCTGTTATGTTGTGGGGCACATTTTCCTGGCATGGTTGGAGTGTAGTCATTTCCTTAGAAGGCAAGGTCAATGCCAATCGCCACTTAATGGTGCTGAGTGATCATATTCACCCCATGTTGCAGCATTTATTTCTTGCTGGGAGCGGTTTTTAAATTATGATTTTTATCAAGGTCGAGGCTCGTGGAAGAGCGAGAATAAAGGGGTGTCTTCCAGGATGACAATGCCCCCAACCACAGAGCACGCATGGTCACCCATTGGTTTGTTGAGCATGACACTGATGGTGTCCACATGTCATGGCCTCTCAGTCACCAGATCTGAACACAATCGAACATTTATGAGATAATCTGGAACAACGCCTGAGATAGCGTTTTCCAACTCCATCAAGCAAGTGTGAGTTGATCGACTTTCTCGTGGAAGAATGGTGCCGCATTCCTCCGGCAAAATTCCAGACGCTGGTGGATGATGCCATGGTACATACAAGCCATACTGACCGCAGGTGGTGGTCCAATGCTGAAGACCACGACCTGTACATGTCATCAGATGTAAAATGGGGGACATTAAATGGCCATATATTTATTACATTGGCAAATTTGCAAAACTTTTAAAGATCCCACCTTTAAAGTGTCCAAATGAAGTCTTCGTCAACTTCCCGAAAACCTCCATTCCGAGGTTGAACCGACTTTCAAACATAATGTCTATTTATTACATCATGTCTTTGTTACATAATGTCTATTTATTACATCATGTCTTTATTACATAACTAGCAAATACAACCCGTCGCTTCACTGACGATGGTGTGAAGGGCAGGGGGTTGAATAAAGAGAAGACGGAGAGAGGAGGGAGGGTAAGCGAGGAGTGACTGAAGAAGGGAAAGCTCGGAAGAGGAGTGGAGGTGGGGAGAGTGACACCTCACCAAACATTACTATTCACTGAGGGAGGGAGGGTGCCGTGTGAGAGACAGCGAGAGAGAGAGAGAGAGACAGGGGTGTGGGAGGCGAGTGCTGCATTTTATTTGGAGGGGGATGGGGGAGCGAGGAGGGGACAGACAGAGAGAGTGGGGGGAGGGAGGAAAAAAAAAAAGAGATCGGTGAGGGGTGGAGGTGGTATTAGCAAAGAGAGTGTGATATGTTATGCTTAATGACCGAACACAAATAAAAAATAAAATTAGTGGGAACATTAACCAAATACATGGAAGGAAAACATGGAAGTACCCTCACGTATGACCTAATGATCCCATCGAGCCTGAATATCGAAAACAAAGCATTGCGACCAGATATACTTCTGTACAAAAAAAGAGAGAAGGCATTGCTACGTGAGGTACTAATTCCAGTGATTTTGGACTAAACGATGCAGAAATCAAGAAAATGACCAAATACCAAAACCCCAAGAATGAAGTGAAAAGATCCTGTAGTTGAAGAATGCCAAAGTTGTACCAGTGATAGCTGGAGCTACAGGAATGATGACAAAGAACCCCACAGAGATATTAAAAAAGCATCCCTGAGAATATTACTACAAACAAACTACAGTCGGAAGCTGTCCGGAGCTTCAGAGACAATCCTGAAGAGAGCCCTCAGCCCAAAACGTTATGATATTCTCCAAAATGAAGTGAGGATTTGCTTTATAAGACCATTTTGATCCCCGCAGATCATTTAGATCAGTAGTGGGCAACCTTCGGCCCATCGGGCTACTGAGTGTCGCCCACGAGACGCATCAAATGCAAGAAGCGCAACAGACAGCGAAGAGATGAAAACGTGGGTGCTGAATTACAATGTATTGATATGCACATCCCTGCTGCTTGTCGAGGAGACTGGAGAGATCCAACCAAGCTTGGCATCAAGTATGATGTATATTGTAAGGTAAGTGCAAATAAATATATATTTTGCTTTTGCAATTTGAAGTTGATGTCAATTCTATTAATTTATGAATGAATAAGCATTTTGAATAACTCGTTATAAAATATTCGGCCTATATAAAATATATATTAACCTGATTTGTGGGGCCGTGGTGAGTGCACGTGCACGATTTAAATCTTGTGGCCCACTGAGATTAAGGAGAGCCAATCACACAGCCTTCTCACTAGTCACTAACCTTGGTTGCCAATCACTCATTTAGATCGTTTATTCATTTCTTGATAATTTTCCCAATTCGTTCTCATCTGGTCTGGCTTTTGCTGTGACACCCAAACTATTTGGCACATCCACTGAAACCCAACCCGTCCTTGCTTCCATTCCCAATGCATCCACACCTTATCCCAGCAAGCGTTATTGGGATCATGTCGTTGTCAGAGCAGGGCAGAGCGCGGTCTCACCAGCCAACGAGGACAGGGAGCCGGCGGCCAGGCCGAGGCGGGCCTTCGTCTGCACGGAGTAGTCACCGATGTGTGCGCAGTCTTGTGCGAGTCCAGCCATGAACATGCTGAGCAGGACAAGAATCAGGGCCACCAACACAAGGCCTCGTACTGTTTGAAAGAATTCTGAGAGCGTACAGGTGAGATATACGTTGAATTATCGAGCTCAGTGTTTGTCACATGATGAATAATTGTCCATGTGCGAGTTCAGGAGTGAGTAGTCACTGTCACAGGTCTAACGTATTCGGGGACAGTGAGGTAAATGTCCTCCCCCTCCCACCCCGTTACCACCTCTTCTCTTATGTACATTTTACAAATTTCCTCTTCCTTCTCCTTTACCTTCCCAAACTTTTTCTGTCTGAAGCATCACCAATAATGCTAAACATTCCATTTGTGCCCAGATGAAAGAGCGAACCTGGGCTCACCTGCCCTCTCTGGAGTTGTGGTAAACGCACTGCATTTCACCTTTGTACCGTCCCACCTGCATACCGACCACAGGCCATTCTTGAAGAGTATCCTGGTGTCCCTTTCCACACCATCGCCTCGCGACCAATCCTTTGTGAAGGTGGCAGCCAGGCTGGCGCAGACACCCGCCAAGACCAGGATGGTTCCGACGATTTTAAGTGATCGCAGTTGCATTTCATCAGTACGGGGCAGGTGCGAACTTGGGCTCGGCTCGCTCACCACGTCACTCTATTGTCGTGTGACGATCCGTACCCTCCTTGTGTACCTCTCGCTCCTCCTGCGAGACGCGACCTTCAGCCCAGCAATTGCGTCACCAAAACTGTTACTCAGTTTAATGAGTTTATGGGACATTTGGCACAGCTGTGGCTCAAACAGTTAGGGTTCAACGTCTCGTGAAACCAAGTCATCGCAGTTCAACGTCTTGTGAAACCAAGTCATCGCAGTTCAACGTCTTGTGAAACCAAGTCATCGCAGTTCAACGTCTTGTGAAACCAAGTCATTGTAGTTCAATGTCCCGTGAAACCAAATCATTGGAGTTCAACGTCTCGTGAAACCAAGTCATGGAAGTTCAACGTCTTGTGAAACCAAGTCATGGAAGTTCAACGTCTTGTGAAACCAAGTCATGGAAGTTCAATGTCCCGTGAAACCAAGTCATGGAAGTTCAACGTCTTGTGAAACCAAGTCATGGAAGTTCAACGTCTTGTGAAACCAAGTCATGGAAGTTCAACGTCTTGTGAAACCAAGTCATGGAAGTTCAACGTCTTGTGAAACCAAGTCATGGAAGTTCAACGTCTTGTGAAACCAAGTCATGGAAGTTCAACGTCTTGTGAAACCAAGTCATGGAAGTTCAACGTCTTGTGAAACCAAGTCATGGAAGTTCAACGTCTTGTGAAACCAAGTCATGGAAGTTCAATGTCCCGTGAAACCAAGTCATGGAAGTTCAACGTCTTGTGAAACCAAGTCATGGAAGTTCAACATCTTGTGAAACCAAGTCATGGAAGTTCAACGTCTTGTGAAACCAAGTCATGGAAGTTCAACGTCTTGTGAAACCAAGTCATGGAAGTTCAACGTCTTGTGAAACCAAGTCATGGAAGTTCAACATCTTGTGAAACCAAGTCATGGAAGTTCAACGTCTTGTGAAACCAAGTCATGGAAGTTCAACGTCTTGTGAAACCAAGTCATGGAAGTTCAACGTCTTGTGAAACCAAGTCATGGAAGTTCAACGTCTTGTGAAACCAAGTCATGGAAGTTCAACGTCTTGTGAAACCAAGTCATGGAAGTTCAACTTCTTGTGAAACCAAGTCATTAGAGTTCAACGTCTCGTCTATCTTAGCAAATTTCTCGGGACACATTGACTATTGACAGAGCAATTCTTGGTATGCAGCCGTTTGAAATATACTCGCATTGTACCCATTGTTTCATTGATAGCAGAGTTGCCAACTCCACCGCTTTTATGTGATGTTTTCATAAGGTGATGTTTTCACCCCTGTTTGTCTGTCTGTGAAAAGGATATCTCAAAAAGTTGTGGATGAATTCAGATGAAATGTGATGGACATGTTGAGTGTGTGACTGGAAAGAATTCATTCAATTTTGCTGAAGATCCGGATCAAATAATTTTTGAGTGACTCTTTAGGCCTAAGTCACATTTGCTCTATGGCGAGGATACGGCAGCCGTACACCCTCTGAATTGACAGAAACGTGCGGCGGCCGCAGAAAAACGGAGGTGGCCTCAGGGTGGCCCTACGCCGTATGGCTATATTTTACAGGCCGTAAGGTCGCCGTGGATTATAATGCGGAGTTATAACTTTTTTTCATTTCTACGTTCGCCATAGAAATTCGACTAGCCGAAACAAAGGAACTGGTAAAAAAAAAAAAAAATTAACCCATTCGTTACCGTCCGTCTGGCCGCGCCTTCGGCTTAGGGTCCCTCTGCGGCCCCCCTGTGGGCACCTTGCGTCTGCCTTGAAAATTCTATGGCCACCGCAGGAACGCGCTAAGGTCATCGTGCGACATCAAATCAAAGACCGTACGGCACACCCATGTTTTCGGTCTCCACAATTTCTAAATACCCCGTGCGGCTCCCCGAAAAATAAAAACATATGTGACTGCTACATTGTGTGACCGTGGAAATACTGCGGCCGCTTTATAATTGCTAGTGCCCGTACATTTTGTCGAACCTCCGGCCGCCGAGCCAAATGTGACTTAGGCCTTACCATTGAGAAGAGATAGGGCGAAAAAGATTGAGAAGAGCTTGGGCGAAAAACGATATATAACACGACATCTCAAAAGTTATGGATGGATTCGGACTAAACTTGGTGGACAGATTGGGTATGTGACAAGGACGAATCGATTCGATTTTCGTGAAGATCCGAATCCTGATCTGGATACGACAATTTTTTTTAATGATTCTTCACCATTAAGCGATAAAGCCAAAAACGGTATTCAGAACGATATTTCAAACAGGTGCTTTTGCGTTAAGACAAAACTTGGTGGCTGAGTTGGTTTGGTGACGAGAACAAGCAGATTCAATTTTGGTTAAGCTCCGAATCCTGGTCCAAATTTCGCACCAAATTTCCTGGTCCAAAACGGGTCCAAGCCCCGTTGGCTGCTGAATTAACACCAGGGGGTTGACTCAGCCTGTCATCCTTCCGAGGTTGGCGAAATGAGTGCCAGTGTACTGGTCCCGGTGTATGCCCCGGTTAGAATAGGTGTACCATATCCCTGTGTGTCGTATGAGGCGACCAGGGTTGGCGTCAGGAAGGGCATCCGGCCATAAAACATTGCCTCAAGAAAAAGCCAAACCCCTGCACAGCAGGGGAAAAATGGCTGTAAAAACGGTCATTATATATATATATATATATATATATATATATATATATATATATATATATATATATATATATATATATACATATATATATTGTTACAAATTTGGAATTCAATTGCATACAACATACAGGTTCCCTTAGTCAGCTATGTCGATAAGTGCATATTCCCTAGATAGCTCACCTTCCATTGTTTAAATGTTTTGAAATCAATTAGATGCGCTGCGGATCGATTTAATAGTTTGGGAGCAAACAATGGAGATGTCCCTCCCCCTCTTCTGCGAAGAGGAAGAAGAAGCCTGCCATCCCGTGGCATCAACAACTCCCTCCCACCCGTGGTTGAGCGGGGGGTGGATCACGAGCGCATGAGTCACGCCGGGTGCGGGGGAGGGGGTGCAAAGGATAAAGAGGACATCTTTTCTTTGTTCAAAAAGAGTCCCGTGGGAGTCCCGTGGTAGGGCTGAGTTCCTGGGAGTCCCGTGGTAGAGTACGTGAAGAGTCCCGTTCTGAATCTGTGGGAGGAGTAAGCTTTTTTGCTTCGGAGAGAGCAGTCGTTCAGCCGTCGGGTCCTGCTTGGCTTGAGGCCTTCGGAAGCTTTTTGCTTCGACTGGCTCAGTGAGCTTTGGCTGCTGCTTTGTTTTGGAAGGAACTTGAGCCAGTTTTTTCGGCTCGAGCTGCGAGTGGAGGCTTCTTCCTCTTCTTCCTCTTCTTGTTTCGTGGAGCTTTTCGTTCTCCATTTTGTTTCCCGGCTTGGTGCGACGCATCAGCCACTTCTTGGAGTTGGATCCTCGGGGAAGCGACGCATCGACAGGAAGGATCGGCGCCTCGTCTCACCGGCACGTGTTGAGAAGCGCGGGAGGATTCGCTGGAGCTCGGGAAGGATCGTGGCGATTGGATCCAGCTCACTCTCGCTGGAGCCTGGGTCTGGACAAGTTGAAGACCACACGAGGTGGAAAGGTTCGAGTCAAGCTCTGAGTTTCAGCTCACCTGTCCTCCGAGCTGGAGCTCGTGATTAAAGGCCTTTGCCACCATTTCTTGGGTGTGTGTGCGTACGTGTGTCCGTGGGCCCGTCTAATAAGTAGGAACTGCTGTTAAGTGTAAATGACTGTACATAATAAGTAGACGGTTGTAGTTCTTTTGTCGTGCTTTTGTTGCTTGTATAATTGCATACGTGTTTTGCCTTATTTAATTGCATACGTGTTTCATTATAATAAATGTCCTTGTGTGAATGTAAACCTGCTCGTTGCGTCCAGTCCCTCATTGACTGAACATTTCATGTGTTGGGAGTTAGAAAGCCGTTGGTTTGCCGTAATAGGGGGACATTTGGACCGACGGTTCTCGGCGATTACGCCGCTCGGAATCGAGCACGGACAAGCTCGCCTCGGCGGTTTGTTCTCTACGAGATCCGTCGAGGGTGGAATACCCCGGTAGTTGGATCACATGGGTATTTAGGTACATTGAAGATTGGCAATCGACCCTACCCCACGTGATCTGCCGATTGGCATATTTCGGTTCTTGTGCAAGGACCCGTCGCTTGGAGTTATCCGGGTGGTGATCTATATTCCGGGTGATCGGTCGGGCTGACTCGACTTGCGGCTACGTTCAGAGCGGTTGGTTGACAGCTGACCCCCCCCCCCCCCCGGTCTGTAATAATATATATATATATATATATATATATATATATATATTTATATATATATGTTCACCTACATATCTCACCTATGAATGGAGGGAATAGCCAATCAGCTCTCACCTAATCGACCACACTGAGGTGGCTAGGATTATATAAATGATTGACACCTTCCACACTCCTCCAGCCCAAGTAGCTGCACAAAGCAACCCAAGAAGACTTATGCAATAGATATATCCATCCATCTATCCAGTGGGACCATACTCTGTGCAGAGCGTTGGTGCTGCTTAAGCAGTCTCTTTGGCTATTGGGCACAATCCTGGACAGGTCGCCACCCCGATGCAGTATACCAGCATGCTGGCACTCATTTTGCCAACCTTGGAAGGATGACAGGTCGAGTTAACCCCACCTGGTATGAATTCAACAGCTGAGCAGGATTTGTACTCAGGATCCGAGGATCCCAAGCCCACCACCCTAACGATTAAGCCAAAAATAAGCTTTCTCCCCTCTCCCCTCTCCCCTCTCCCCTCTCCCCGCACCCCTCTCCCCGCTCCCCGCTCCCCGCTCCCCCTCCCCGCTCCCCGCTCCCCTCTCCCCTCTCCCATCTCCCATCTCCCCTCTCTCCTCTCCCCTCTCTCCTCTCCCCTCTCCCCTCCGTCTCCCCCTCCGTCTCTCTCCCTCTCTCCCTCTCTCTTGCCCTCTCTCCCCTCTCTCCCCCTCTCTCTCCTCTCTCCCCCTCTCTCCTCCTCTCCCCCTCCGTCTCCCCCTCTGTCTCCCCTCCGTCTCTCCCCTCTCTCCCCCTCTCTTCCCCTCTCTTCCCCTCTCTCCCCTCCCTCCCCCTCTCTCCCTCTCTCCCTCTCTCCCCCTCTCCCCTCTCTCCCCCTCTCTCCCCTCTCTCTCCCTCTATCCCATATGAAAAACACGGTCTGTGAAACCATCAGTCCTTGAAGCTGCATGACTGCATGTCTATTAATTTCCTACTGTTTGAACTTGAACATCGGTTGCAGACAAGTACATCTAAAAATTACGTATTATTGGAATGCACTTTCACAGTGAAGCCGTATGACAATGTGTCTATTAATTACATACTGTTTGAACGTCAGTTGCACTCTGACTTCACACGCGAACGTCTATTTATTACATACAATTGGAATGTACCTTTCAACCCTTTAGACTGCTGAAACCCCTTTGACTATTGAAGACCCTTAAGATCTCAAAAAACCAAAAGACATCGGAGACACTAAACGACTCAGAAGACACCTTTTACATATAAGACCCTTTTGACACTTGCCATCTTTAGATCCCTTCACTCTTTTGACCTTTTATCCACTTTAGACCTTTGCAGCCCTTCATGTCCCTTAAGACCCATAACACCTTAACCTCATTCAGACTCCTTACACCATTAAAACAGATTAGACAGCGTTGACCCTTGACCATTTAGAGCTTTCCACCATTTGGACTTTTTGAGGTCATCTCTTCGAGCATGACCTAATAATATGGGTGTCGATGTCCTTCGATCCGTCCATCCGTCCGTCCGTCCACAATGAAGTTGAAGCGGGAGATCTGGTCATTAGCGATCCTGATAGAGGTCGATGAGACGTACACGATGGTATGACTTTCAAGGTCACCGAAGGTCAAGGTCAAGGTCACGAGGCCTTTGAAGTTGCGAAAATGACGATTTTCAAATTATACCTCCCCCGCCATTTCTCAAGCGATCTTGAATTTGATTGTAGCATATGAATCTATGGGACAATATCTAAATTTGGTCAGGCCAGATTTTCGATTTTCGTTTTCGTGTCACGTGACTTCAAAGTTAGCAAAAAATGCCAAAATGACGATTTTCAAAATCTATCTCCTCCTACATTTCTCAAGCGATCTTGAATTTGATTGTGGCATATGAATGTATGGGACAATATCTAAATTTGGTCGGGACGGATTTTCGAATTTCGCTTTCGTTTTCGCGTCACGTGACTTCAAAGTTTGCAAAAACTGCCCTACCTTCAGGAGGCTATATATTCTCTACTGGGCATGGTAAAAAATTAGTGAATGGTGTCATTGCATAGCAGCTGACGTTGTTTTTCATGTCCATTCGAAAGAATACCGATATCTTCGAATACGTACACGTCGCGTGACTTTGAATTTTGCGAAAACTGCTTCATGTAGTTGCAAAATGATGATTTTCAAAATCTATCTCCTCCTACATTTCTTAAGTTATCTTGAATTTGATTGTGGCATATGAATCTATGGGACAATATCTAAATTTGGTCAGGCCGGATTTTCGATATTCGCTTTCGTTTTCGCGTCACGTGACTTCAAAGTTAGCCAAAAATCCCTCCTGACCTGAGAACACTACACCCTAGTAACAGGAACTCATGCTTGTAAAGGTCGTTCTCGTGCTTGGTATTCGTTAACTCTCGGTTTGTGACTCCTATTATACAATCTGCCTGCCTGTCCGCCCACAGCCCACCTGCCTGCCCATAGCATAGCTTTTTAGGTACCCCCACTAATAGCCGAATGTCCCCACCAAATCGGCAAATCGCCATAGGCCTAGGTCATAGAAGCTATCAGAATCGAAAAATATCGGATGGCATATCGTTATGTGTTTAATATACGTCAAAGTGCTGGAAAACAATAGACAGATCTCCATTGTTTTCCAGCACTTTGATATACGCCATCCTTCTTTTGACACGAATATTGATCGGCAGCCGACACGGCGGGACAGGTGTCCAGTCATATGAAGTTTTTACGGTGTTGTTGTGTTTTTGATATTTCCGGTGTTTAGCACTGCTTCGTCAAATAATCGCCATGTGCGATTGCGATATTTCCGGTTTCCTTCCGCGTTTATCTTATGTCGTACACATATAAACATTATTCCTGCATATAGTGCACAGTCATCGGTCGTCTTAGTCATCGGTTGGTCCAGTGGAGTCCACTGGAATATTCTGAACTGAACGAACAGAACTGTGGATAGTAAGAGTGAGTAGTGTGGTGTCGTCAGTGTTGTTGTTGCACTTTTTATAAGAGATTGGAAAACAAAAAGGCTAGGCCTACGTATCTACCCATCAAATCCACTGACTAACTGGTTTGTGTCGTAGTTGTCTGTCTGCCATTTGCTACTGTACCTACCTACTCTACAACATAGAGCGATAGTGATTATACCGCTGACAGGTCACATTTTTACTCTGATCTTCAAAAAACTTCCACCACCTGGTAGAGGTAGTGACGAACTGGAAGGATTTTGTTGTTGTTATTAGGTCAAAAGGTAATGGTCACAAAAATCGTGGATTTCCAACTGATTCACTTGATGTGTGTGTGTGTGTGTGTGTGTGTGTGTGTGTGTGTGTGTGTGTGTGTGTGTGTGTGTGTGTGTGTGTGTGTGTGTGTGTGTGTGTGTATGTATGTATATATATATATATATATATATATATATATATATATATATATATATATATATATATATATATATATATATATATTAATAAAGGGTGGGGCATTTATATCGGACACATTTGCAATCTTTCTCGCCGGAAGCGGTCTTGGCATAACTAATTTTTGTTTTACAGATAATACGTGAAAGTTTTTAATGATGGAGCACTTTAAATGCAATGAATTTTTTTTTTAATGCAATGAGCATGCCAATTTCACAAACAAGGTTATCATAACAGATTAGGCACACTTTGATTTGGCAGATTTAATTTCACCAGATTTCTTCCTATGGGGATTTCTGAAGGGCAAAGTTTATAAGGAACATACAACATCAATCGATGAATTGAAGGCAAACATCACTGCAACCATCCGCTCTATTGATCAAGAGACATTGCTTGCAGTAATAAACAATATGATGATCCGCTGTCGTGAATGCAAGAATTAGAAAGGGGCCCATTTGTCTGATGTAATTTTTAAGAAATAAAGAATCAAAATTGATTTTAAAAATTTGAAGTATGTGCCAATGTTGTATAGAAATTATATTTTATTTGGTTTAGAAACAAAAAAGACCCTGGGGACCCAAAAGACAAGATGATCCAACCCCCCCCCCCCACCTCCCTCCCCTCCCCAAAAACAACAAACAAACAAAAAAATAACAAAACCCAAATATCTAAAATGCCCAAAAGACACTGAAGCCCCAACAGACTCCAAGGACCCAAAAGATCCACAAGACCCCTAAACCGTTTTGACCCTTTAAGACCCCTTTTTACCTTTGAGACCCTTTCCACACTTTAGAGACCTTGAGATCCCTTCATCCTTTAGACGTTTTTTTTTTTACCCTTTTGACCTTGAGAACCTTTAGAGCTTTACACCTCTGGTCCTTTTGACCCCTAAACACCATTTACATCCCTTGCAGTTACACCCTCAGACAGCTTAGACCTTTGATCATTTCGAGCTTTAGACCATTTGGACATTTTTAGATCCTCGTGGAGGATCTCTAAGTCTTACTCACGTTGTTGTTCTTCCTCATCTTCTTCTTGTGGACTTTTTTGTTTCACAGCCTACAGTTTTCATCAAAACTTCCTGAAACTTGGCGTATATATGTAAAAATACCCTGCGCAGACATTAACCATCTCCGATTTTGAAAATTCGTCCTAGAAAAAAAAAGTTATGACGTCAAAATATCTCTGCTAATGGAAATCGCCTAAAAAATTATCTCCGAAACTAGGCAAGCTTTTTGAATTCTTTTTGCGGGAATCGAACAGAGCATTAGCCGAGATGAATTACCGCACATGATACATCACTATGACATTATATCAATTTTATGATGTCATTCCTATTTTTTGACATTTTTTGTTTCACAGCCCAGAGTTTTCATCGGATCTTCGTGAAACTTGCCATGTATATGCAGAAAGCCCAGGCGCAGGCAGTAACCATCTCCGATTTTGGAAATTCTTCCGAGAAAAAAGTTGACGTCATAATATCGCCGCTAATGGAAATTGCTGAGACCATTATCTCCGAAACTAGGCAAGCTGTTTGAATTTTGTTTGCGGGAATCAAGCTGGGCATTAGCACAGATAATTTATTGCAAACCTGATACATCACAATGACGTCATATTCGTTTTTATGACGTCATCATGAAGAGGACAAGGATCTTTGCTCATTTGAGCTTGTTATATTGCAAATAAATATAATATCACCAACATTACAAAAAAAACCATCTTGCCAAAAGGTGACCACGTGTGACTTCTTTAAGGTCACACTGAGGTGAACAGAGCTACTATCCACCAGGAGCGACTCCTTGAGGAATATCTGCCTACGAGAGATTCCGATGAGAATCGTTCTACAGAGTAACCATGAAAAATATGCGTTTGCCTCATAACGTCACCAAATGACGTCATAATGTCTCAAGCTTGACATATCTAGAAAG
Source organism: Eptatretus burgeri (assembly GCF_056783735.1). Classification (NCBI taxonomy): domain Eukaryota; kingdom Metazoa; phylum Chordata; class Myxini; order Myxiniformes; family Myxinidae; genus Eptatretus; species Eptatretus burgeri. Next base: position 26,061,917 of record NC_140974.1, on the reverse strand, counting down.
CACTCATCGAGGTGTTCAATTTGAGGTACTACACGATATGGTTCCTAAAACTTGAAAATTTGACCTTTGGGTCAAATATGTTTGACCTTGGGTGCTAACCATGAAGGTCAAGGCCAATCGCCATCAAAAATTAATCAGCTGAGCGCCAGACCATGAACTATATTCCCATGAAGTTTGAAGACGATCCGATCAAAATTACTCAAAAAATAAGGGTTTCGTCGACTCCCCTGATTTGCGACAAAGTGACCTTGACCTTTGACCTTGACCTCCAAAATTTTATGTCCTGAAAGGGACCTCTATAGACCTCTGATATACGAAGTTACAAAAATTTGCAATGAGAACTGTGCTCTGCAGAATTTTTTTTTCGTGATTACAGACAGAAAAAAAACAAAAAAACATACAAGCTGACTAACATATCTTGCAAAAACTTCGTTTTGGCAACATAATAAATTTGTACGAAAGAAATGGTTGTATTGTCATTGGTGTCAATCATGACAACAGCAAGTCTGTGACGTCAATCTCTCAAACAGCGTCTGGAGAAGTGAGCGTAGCGAGCCGATCCACACTAGTACTGCATATGTGTGCTATAAATGGATGAGGTGTGCGTGTGTGTGTGTGTGTGTGTGTGTGTGGGTGGCATGTTTTTTGCGGAGTTCTACTGGAGCTTTCTGATGCGAAATGTGATACACGGAAATGATCGTCATGATCTCCTGAGTTGATTAGGCTAACGAACTACAAATAACCCAGAATAATAATATCATGTTTTAAATGCAAGCCATGTCAAGGTGTATCGAGCACCTTAATAGGTCCTTTCATGGCATGGATTTCTAATTCTAAAATAAATTTCAAAAATAATAACATTGTAACAAAGCATATATTAATTAATACTAATGATATTCACAACAATAACAATATAAGTATCATTTGGCAATAATAATATGAATGTATAATCCTTGCCCTGGCCCAATCACAACGGGGCTGTGTGAAACACAAGCTAAAAATGCTCAAGCAGTGCAGCAGGTAGGTATGCTACAAGGCCGTGAAGACCAATGAAAATTTGGTCCAATGGACCAACGGACCACGAGAATTGAAAAACACGGGTGGCCGGTGAACCCTTGTCAATGTGAAGTCTTGGTCAACCCCTGTGAGCATGTCTATTAATTACGTACTGTTTGAATGTGAGTTTGACTGTTAGTCGGTCAAATAATTACTTATTGTTGGACCTTGACCACATCTATTAATTACAGACTATTGGAACATACCTTTTACTTTGGGACATGCTCATAAATTCTGTGTATAATTTTGCTGATGACACAAAAATCATTGGTCCAGTAAAAAGCCAAAGTCAAAATAGAAAAAAAAAATGCAAGACGATTTGAACGAAGCAAAAAAAAATGGTCAGACAAATGGCAACTCCTTTTCAACTCGGACAAATGCAAAGTACTACATGTCGGAAGATCAACCACACTAACAACTTATCAGATGAGTCTAATAGATTTACAGAAAGTACAAGAAGAGGAGGACTCAGTTCCTCAATTGTGCTCAGTTCCTCAATACTGATCACAGGCTTGTGGTCGCAAGTCTGAAGTTGCAGCTTAAATCCAGGAGAATGGTACGTACCATCCCAGCCAAGGCTGGATGTTGGCAAGCTCAAGGATGAGAGGGTAGCTGAGGAGTTTGCGAACAGGCCGAGTCTGAGTGCTTTGGGGAATCCTGAAAAGTTGTGGAGTGCCTTCAAGATAACTGTCCTTGATGTTGCCGGTGGATGTCTTGGAACACACTGAAGGGTGAATAAGAATTTTGTCTCTCAAGCGACCCTGGATACGGTTGACTAGAGTTACAGGACCAGGTTTAACGGCAGAGCTGAGCTGTTCAGGGAGCTGAGGCGTAAAACTGTACGAGCGCTAAGGGTGGACAAGGAGGCCTATGTGTGAGGAATCTGTGAGGTCCAGAGCTTTACCTGTGGTCAGGTGATTCTCGGCCTGCTTTCAGAGGAATTTGCACAATGCGTTCCTCCAAGCCCGTTTTCGTGTACTGCAGATAGAGCGTAGGTTAGAGAGCTCTTGAGAGAGGAGTCCGAAGTGAAGGCCCGCTGGACCGGTTACTTTGAGCGACTGTACCAGGCTGAACCACCAGCTAGCTGTTGAGTTGGATGTTAGGGGTGCAACTATCCCAATTGCTGACCCTCCAATCAAATGTGACCCACCTTAGTTTGTGGAAACACGGGCTGTGGTGAACCGGTTGAAATGGGATAAAGCTCCTGGGATCTGTGGTATCCATGTTGAACTTCTCAAGGCTGGTGGAAATGCTGTACTTGTGATGTTGCATGCAGTTCAGTGCTCTGCCTTGTACACAGGCATCATCCCAACTGATTGGAAGAGGGGCCTTATTGTCCCTCTCTGGAAAGTGAAGGATGATGGCCAGGACTGCAACAACAATCGAGGGGTGACGCTGCCCTGAGTGCTGGGCAAGGTCTTTGCTCGGATAATTATCGATTTGGTTCACCACCATCTACTTGAACACCAGTGTCCAGAGCAGTCAGGCTTTACACTAAAGAGGTCAACGATTGACCATATCCTTGCTCTTCGGATCCTCACCAAACACAGACGAGAGTTCCGGCAGGGGGCTGTTGCAGCCGATGTTGATCTCTACAAAGTATTCGATTCAGTGAATCAGGATGTACTCGAAGATTATTGGTCTCCGTGGGATGCCACTAAAACTGATCAATCTGAAGACTAAACTTTACTCTGGTACTGAGAGTGCTGTGAGATGAGGTGATACCATCTCTGACTTATTTCCAGTTTTCACTGGAGTTCGTCAGGGGTGTGTACTGGCCCCCACACTTTTCAGTGCTTGTTTGGACTGGATTCTGGGGAGGATGTCGGAGAGATCAAGCTGCCGTGCATTGTTTGGGAAGGTCAAGATCTCTGATCTTCATTTTGCAGATGATGCAGTTATCCTTGCGGAGATTCTGCATATCATTTTGGGGTCCCTCAAGGTGCTGAATGAGGAGTTTGAGCCACTGGGATTACGGGTTTTCTGGGTCAAAACGAAATTCCGGCTTTCAATGACATCTTGAATGCAGCCATCTTCGCTGTACCTGTTTGTGCTGAGGATGTTGAGGTCACGGAGAGCTTCACTTTCCTTGGCAGTGATAGTCATGTCTCTGCTGGCTGTGAGACAGAGGTCAATAAACATCTTGGTCGGGCCTGGGGAGTCATGGATTCACTGGATCATGGGGTGTGGTGCTGCCGGTACCTGAGCGGGAGGACGAAAGTCCGAGTCTTCATGTCCTTGGTGCTCCCAGTCTTGCTATATGGATGTGAGACTTGGACTCTGACCAGGGATCTGAGATGTAGAATTAATTCCTTTGGTACCAGGTCTCTTTGAAGAATCCTTGGCTATTGCTGGTCGGACATTGTGTCCAACGAGCAGTTGCTGAGATAGTCTCAAATGAGATTTGTTACCTGCATAGTCTGTCAGCGTCAGCTGCGGCTGTATGGACATGTGGCTCATTTTCCCGACGCTGATCCTCCTCACCAGATTCTCTCAGCGAGGGAGCCTCATGAGTGGAGGAGGCCAATGGACCAACCATGTGCCTCGTGGTTGCAGCAGGTTGATCAGCATCTCAAAGAGATAGGGATTGGCCAGGCATCTTGCCTGGGGGATGGCCTTACAGAGGCCCCTTGAGTACCGACGGAAAGTGGACGCAGCGACAAGCTTCTCCGGCGCATGCTCCCATACCTGACCTGACCTGACTCACTTGGAATTTCATAACTGAGGAGGTATGACAACAGAGTTGGACGACACAATCCTTGCTCTTTCAATTAATGAACCAATGCAACAGTTGATTAATATAAGCATGAATTACAACAGAATTAGTATAAGCAAACACAATGTAGTGCACAATGAGTACAACCTCAGGCATATTCATGGATTGTTGGACATGGAATATATCTTCAAAGACAAATGTAACCCCAGGCTAACTATCGTCCATTTTTAGCGTGGGAAAAAAGACATCCGAGACGTTCAGGTTCTGAGTCAATTCTTTATTAAACTGCAACTGTAAAAATTCTCAAAACCCCTTGCCGGGATACCCCATTAAACCAAGGCTAAAATATATTTACATTATTACCAAACCAAAGTCAAAATAATATGCCACCACATAGTCTTCAGGCCTTCAAGATGGCAGTCTGTGACTTATTCTTAATTTTGATCTCTTGTAATCTGTTCTTCTGCATTCAACTTCCTGTTTATCATCTACTGCTGTCATATTTTAATTTTCATTTTTGTTGCTCTCATTTTGTCACCCAACACCTCTTTGTAATTTTGTAATTCTCAATCCTCCAGTGTACTCAGCTCTTTAATGAGCTTTTATTGTCGTAAAGAAAAATAGGAAGAATTCAGGCAGCAGTTTGTTGATTAAATCAAAGTGAGTAAGTGCTTGTTTCTTCGTTGAAGATCTGAAAAGGCTTCCAACATTATGTTGACTGCGAAGATCAAGAGAAGTGGCAACACACAGTTACTCAATATCTCAAAACACACACACACACACACACACACACACACACACACACACGCACACACGCACACATGTACACACGCACACACATACACACACACACACGCATGCTCACACAATGTTCAGAAACATTGAAAACCGGGTCCATGAGCATAACCACCTGCATTCATGCAGTTGATACAGCACTTTTGATTTGACGCATTCCACTCCAGAATACTCCGCACGCATGTGAAGAAACCCTTGCAAATGTTGGTGTACAAGGCACCATAAATTATACTTTGTGTCGGACATAAGTATTCCATACTATAAAAGGAGCCCTGTGTCCGTCCGTGTGCATGCGAGTTCCATACCCCTCGATATCCTTATACCTCGACACTGCAAAGACCCCTTAATACCCTAAGACCATTAAGACCACAAAGACCCTTAAGGCCCTCAATACATTTTAAGACCCTAAACACCTGAAGAGCCTTTAAGACCCCCAAGACCCTTAATACTCATCAGACCCTTAATGGACCTAAGACCCATTAAACCCATTAGACCCCAAAGACCCTTTACAATTCCTAAGACCCTGGAGACTCTGTAGACCCCATTATAACCCTTAGACCCCTAGACCTTCTGTCTGAGTCATTCTGCAGTCATACTTGATTGTATGACCAGCCATAATCAAAAGGCCCCCATTAGTAGTACCAAGCTATAATAATAATGAAAATAATAATAATAATAATACCATTCCTTTCATGCCGTAAAGTCACATAGAGCTGCTGAGGCTATTTAATTGGCAAAGAGTACAGTCCTGGATGCGTCGCCACTCTGACGCAGGTTACCCCAAATAGTTAATACCCCAATACACTGGAACTTATTTCACTGACCTTGGAAGGATGACAGGCTGAGTCAACTCCCCAGGTGTTAATTCAACGGTAAACAGGGACCCTAACTCAGAACCCTAAGGTCCCAAGCCAGCCACCTTAACCACTAAACCAACACCAAGCTTAGTACCAAGCTATGATGGTGCAAAATATAATTAATTCATTAATTTTCTCTGTCTTTTTTTCAGGTTCTGCTCATATTGGTTGGTAGCATAGCGAAAAGTCCCACGTGGCAAAGAAAATGTAAGTCCCACATGGAAGAGGAAAAAGTCCCATGTGGAATAGGAAAAAGTCCCACGTGGAATAGGAAAAGTCCCACGTGGAATAGAAAAAAGTCCCACGTGGAATAGAAAAAAGTCCCATGTGGAATAGGAAAAAAGTCCCATGTGGAATAGGAAAAAAGTCCCACGTGGAATAGGAAAAAGTCCCACGTGGAATAGGAAAAAGTCCCACATGGAATAGGAAAAGTCCCACGTGGAATAGAAAAAAGTCCCACGTGGAATAGAAAAAAGTCCCACGTGGAATAGAAAAAAGTCCCACGTGGAATAGAAAAAAGTCCCACGTGGAATAGAAAAAAGTCCCACGTGGAATAGAAAAAAGTCCCACGTGGAATAGAAAAAAGTCCCACGTGGAATAGAAAAAAGTCCCACGTGGAATAGAAAAAAGTCCCACGTGGAATAGGAAAAAGTCCCACGTGGAATAGGAAAAAGTCCCACGTGGAATAGGAAAAAGTCCCACGTGGAATAGGAAAAAGTCCCACGTGGAATAGGAAAAAGTCCCACGTGGAATAGGAAAAAGTCCCACGTGGAATAGGAAAAAGTCCCACGTGGAATAGGAAAAAGTCCCATGTGGAATAGGAAAAAAAGTCCCACGTGGAATAGGAAAAAAAGTCCCACGTGGAATAGGAAAAAATCATACGTGGAATAGGAAAAAGTCATACGTGGAATAGGAAAAAGTCCCACGTGGAATAGGAAAAAGTCCCACGTGGAATAGGAAAAAGTCCCACGTGGAATAGGAAAAAGTCCCACGTGGAATAGGAAAAAGTCCCACGTGGAATAGGAAAAAGTCCCATGTGGAATAGGAAAAAAAGTCCCACGTGGAATAGGAAAAAAAGTCCCACGTGGAATAGGAAAAAAAGTCCCACGTGGAATAGGAAAAAATCATACGTGGAATAGGAAAAAATCATACGTGGAATAGGAAAAAGTCATACGTGGAATAGGAAAAAGTCCCACGTGGAATAGGAAAAAAAGTCCCACATGACAATGAGAAAACTGTGTCCATGACAACAATTTCACCCCATTATAATCAAATGTGATTTTTTTGTTTTTGGGTGATTTTATTATTGCCAAAACTCAGGAATTTTTCAAGACATCAGATTGAAACTTACACATTTTATTTGTATATATGAGGCCTGGCAAGGAGGAGTGATGTAAGCGACATTTTTTAATGATATGATGATGATAGGCTCGGATGATAGGGGTAGGGTTAAAATAGTGCGATATGGCATTAACTCCAAAATGGCCGATGTGGCACTGACATCACTCCTCCTCACGGCGTCTCATATGTGTAGTGTATGTGTATAAAATCTGGTCAAAATTAATCAAAGGTCAAGGTCACTGCCATCCAAAACATGTAAAACACCTATTAGGTGGCAATTTGAAAATGTATCAACCACATTTGTTATTCACAACATTCCATCATGTAAACCACTTGATAGATCATATTTTCCAAATTACCAAATTGCTGTTTCCGTGGCAACTCTTGTTTATTTGGATTTTTCAAGTATCGTGCTGTCACTAACGATAGTGGTAGTAGTAGTGTATATATATATATATATATATATATATATATATATATATATATATATATATATATATATATATATATATATATATATATATATATATATATATATTTTTTTTTTACATATATATATATATATATATATATATATATATATATATGTAAAATCACTAACAATAGTTCTTCTGAGCGGACTGCCATTGTCAATAAGATAAACATCTACCAGGTGCCATTGTCCACATTATCACTTTAACTTGAATTCCCGTTTCCACCAAGCCACACTCCAAAAAATCGCTTATTTGAAGTGAGACCCATTGGAGATGGGTACCCTGCTCATGTTAATTAAAATGGCTCACAAAGCTTCTGAAATAAGATGAAAATACTTGGAAAAGTACCTGAGAGAAAGGGCTGTGACTCTGCACGACAAAAGACTTGGATAACTTTCTCAGCTCACTGAACGGGAAGCTGCTTTTACTGCAAACTCCCGACCATGTGGGCCAGTGCAAGGTCCGAGTGGTCAGGCATGTGCTACACAAACCCCCGACAGTTTACTTGCTACCAGACGTTGAAGTGTGTGTTTGTGTTTGTTTGTTTTTGTGTGTGATATAATTTTTAGGAACAGTTGTTTGTGAAAAAAACAAGGTGTGTGTGTGTGTGTGTGTGTGTGTGTGTGTGTGTGTGTGTGTGTGTGTGTGTGTGTGTGTGTGTGTGTGTGTGTTTATATATTCATTGTGGCCCGAATTGTATTCACAGGAAATTTAAGGAAATCAATACCTCTCAGTCTCATCCACAAATATTTGTCATATTTCCTAGATTTCTGTAAGTTCAATTTTAATTAAGGAATACAATAATTATGGTTAACGATTTCAAAATTGCCAATCTTATGTTTAAAAGACTATTTGAATTACACATTTCACACTAGTAAAGGCAAGTTAAAAGTGCCCGGCGAGAAGAACCAAGTCACTACAAACACACAGCACATGCGTGAAACGCCTCGTTATCATTCATACATAATTTCGAAAATTCCGCATTCCACATGGATTTCCACAAAATACTGGAAGTGGCTTTGACTCGAGGGCATAAGGGTAACAAGGGAACTAGAGGAAGGAGGAAGCGATTCGGCCCATCATGCCGATGCCACATCAACACCAGACCAATTATATCCATCGAAACAACGTAATTTCATTGGGGGAATGAGGGAAGGAGTGGGGATGGAACAATGTGGCATGCCAAGTGATATCCCAGGGGTGCCAAAACAAAAATGGGGAAATGCGTTTATTTTAATGATTGAAATCATTTTTTTTAAAGGATTTTTTTTCTTTTTATCCAGTGGGGGGTGGTGGGGGAGGGGAGTTCGGCAAAGGCGGTTCTTGGTTGAAAAACACACAACATCAACCACACACAAACCGTTGACGAGCCCCTTACAGACGCAACACTCCGCACAGATGTACACAATCAGCCATCCATGCTTGAGCTACTTTAAAGTACTGCCAATATCCCTACACCCTTATATGTCCAATGCTTCTCGGTAACTATCTAATTCCAATTTAAACTTATCTAATCTTTGTACTGCCACTGCCTTTCCAGGGGGACCATTCACTACTCTGAGTGTAGACCCTGCCTTACTACTGTCTTAGCTCTCCTCTTCTTTACTCTCAGGCTA
>NC_140974.1:25935563-26048063 GCF_056783735.1 Eptatretus burgeri | reverse complement strand
CCAAGTTTCAATTTTTTTCCTTGGTGCAGTTTCGGAGATACAGAGGTCCAATTTTTTTCCTTTTTTCCAACATGGCTGCAAACCACGTGACCTATAATGTCATAATTATCATTAAAACATTCTACAGGAGTCGTTGCTCCTGTGATGAAAATTTCGTGTCAATCTGACAAGCGGTTGTGGAGAAAAACACTCAAATTCTGTGCGGACAAACAAACAGACAAACAAATGGACCCAATTGCAATACCCTCTCCTCTGACGAGGGTCAATAGATCTATGAAATCCTTATCTGCTCTGCTCTTTCCCTGTTCCTGGACTCAATCTATCCCTGGCAAGTTAAAATCCCCCATAATCCATACTCATCCCTCACCACATGCCCTTTTGAATTCTTCATGTACTCCTCCTTCCTCCTCTTCCTTCACACCCGGAGCCTTATAAAAGCATCCTACTAGTATCTTACTGTTTTTACAATCTGTATCTCTAATCTCGAACCACACAGAATCCTCAACATTTATTCCTTCATTAATGTCACCCCTTTCTCTTGATGCAAAGCTGTCCTTTACCCAGATTGCTACTCCTATTCTATCCTTCCTATCACACCGATACACCTTGTAGCCTTCTAATCCTGCCCTCCAGTTACTCTCCTCCTTAAACCATGTCTCACTCACTGCAACTATATCATACTCTTCGCTATCTACTTTTGCCTCAAGCTCTTCCATCTTATTATTTAAACTCCTGGCATCGGTGTAGAATATGTTTAACTTTTCCCTTCCTGAAATTACATTTTCTTGCCTGGCCTCAGTCATCACAATTACATCATCTGTTCCTTGTTTTGTAGTTTCCCCACCCTCCGCTGACCTAAAAAAAAGTCTGAATTATTTCCTTGATTCCAACTGCAAACCTTGCTGCCCCCTTTCTATTTAACATACGGCCATCATTCCGGAAACACTCCCTTTGCCCCCCAAATGATTCCCACTGCTTCTTAAATGCAAAACTTTACATGACGATGTAACCCCCATCCAAGTCCATAGTTTTGGTATAGTTGCTCATACATGGGATTAGTGTTATTTCACTTTGTGTCATCTCTTTGGTGTATGTTCATTAGTGTTAGAGCATTAAAGTACCATTATTGCGTTAATGTACCATTATTGGCCCGATCATTTTGAATATCTGTAATGTTGGTTACCTTCTTGTCTTGGATAATGCTCATCAACTCCTGTCGTCCATGGTTCCTGAAGTCCTGCCCTTCTGTTTCCAGAGACGTTTTGGGAGGTATGATTGATTGTTCTGTTAAGGCAACCATTGTGGTTATGGTTTTGTTTGAGGCTTGGATTTTGGCTGTTATGCTTTTGACTCGGGCTAGATTTGTGGTTTATCTTCGGGTTTTGCTTGGGGGTTGGGCTGTCGCTGGTATTATGGTTGGGTCTTGTTTTTGGTTGGCTGATGTTTGCTATTGTGGTTGAAGGGTTGTGTTTGGAGCCACATTGATCATGATCCTCATAAAATCCATTGGAATTGGAGCTGTGTGGATGTTTGGTGACCAGATTGTGGTTCACTTGCTTGGACCAGAGCTTGGAGCGAGCCATGTGTTTGGCACGAGGGTTGTGGCTTGAGTTATGATTTCCAGATTCATAGTTGGTATTGGAGAATGAAAAAGGATCAGTTCGTGTTTTAACTGGTGATGGGCATTTATTATTGGACTGGTGTTTTAGGTGTCGAGCATTTCTGCATTGCCTTCCAGCTGATCTTCCATATGATTCATGCCTGTGAATACACAGAAGAAACCCCAAATATAGCAATTATCAAATAGACAGAACACATTGTGGATGAAAATTAAGATGTAAATTCTCTTCAATTCAGTGGTGTAATGACTCGGTGCTGTAATGGTTAAAGTGTCCATACCGAGTCGAGGAGGTTCAAACACCGGCTCAGTCATACCAAAGACTTTAAAAATGGTACATGCTGCTTCCTTACTTTGATGCTCAGCATTTAAAAGGTTGCGAGCATGGACAATCCCCATAAGTTGGTTTCAATGGAAGGAGGAAATTCCTTCTTAGGAAATGCCCTGCTAAGTGCGGTGAGAAATGTGACACCATTGTTGTGATGTCGCTGGTACCCAGAGTGCCCCAAGAAGTGAGGGCACTTCCCCCAAGCTCAATTCATAAAAAAGTACACTATCTTATCCTGATTGGTCGTGTTTGACACGAGGGTTGTATGATGCGAAAGTTAAGGCCCGGTCACACCTTGACGTTTTAGCCAACGTATGCCGATTTTTGAATTTTTTTTCTAAAACGCTGGCACACGTCGAATACGTTATGGGTAAGTTTTGATAACATTGAGAGCACGCTGAAAAACACTGCCATACGTCGTTGTACGCTGGCTTTAAACGTTGTACTTTTTGGTTGTCCTCAAATGTTTTCATGCTTGAAATTTCACGACGTATGCCGGCGTATGACTCACTCGTTCCGCTACGCTGGCCACAAGTTGTATGCACGGTCTGCGACCGTTGACAGACGTCAACACATGCTACTTGTAAGTTAATCATAAGTTGAAACACGCCGAGGTAATGTTTAGCGTACCCGAAACTTATTTCTAACCTATGATTAACGTGTTGTTGGCACGTTACGCGATCGTTGCCACACATCGACAGACGTTACTTTTAAGTTACTCATAGGCTGAAAGACGTCGGTATAATGGATCGTCCTTGTATCAGCGTCCACGGCCACGGCCAGGACACTTATTTGCAGCATTCTTCAAACTTTTCTTCAGCATGATGAGGATGTTCACACTTCGATGTCTAGCTTGGCTATGATTCCAATTGTCCATCGGCAGCGTCTATTTAAAATAGTCGAGTTTGAGCGTTTTAACACGTTCAGAAGAAACGCTTCAAATTTCCAAACGCCAGCGTTAAAAAACAAAGGCGAGTGACAGCAATTTAAATCGTTCATTGATAACAATGAAAATAGTTGAGTGGTACCGTTTAAAAGTCGTTGAGTGTAAAAAAAATCCAATTGTTGAGCGCAAGCATCTACTTTCAATAGTGGAGATGCAGCCATTTAAATCGTTGAGTTTATCATTTAAATCGTTAAATCGTTAAACGCAAGGACGATCCATCATAACCCACACCCTCCCCCTCACACTCACCTACTACTGCCAACATGAACAAACTACTACTACTAATACTAATACTGATACTGATACTGATACTGTAACTGCTGACATGGACATCGACTCAAAAAGGACTCGAAAACACTGTTGGGTTCCCCTTTTATGAGCAGCATTTTTATGTACCAATTCCCAAAACCGCTGGGAACACGTCTTGATATGGCAGTTGTAAGCTAGAAACACGTTAATTTTTTTTTTTGTCGACCGGAAGACGTCATTGGAATACGTCTACATACGTCGATGTGTGTTGGGACTACGTAAAGAATTGGTTCAAAGCACGTCAAACATAAGTTAGAAATAAGTTTCGCGTAAAAAAGACATTACCGCGACATGTTTCGACTTATGAGTAGCTTATAAGTAGCCTTTGTGGGCGTGTGTAAGCGTCCACATATCGTGTGTAAAACTTATCCCCATCGCATGCGGAACGTGTGTCATACGCCGAGTACGTCGTAAAATTTTGAACATGTTTAAAATTTCTTGACATACTCTACTTACTACGATGTATGATAGCGTACTTTAGCGTTCTACTCACGCATACCAAACTTACTCATACCGTATTTGATGTGCCCCAACGTTTTAGACACATTTTTCTTAGGTCGGCATACGCTGGCAAGATCGCCAAGGTGTGACCGCGATGTTGTCACTTCCATTTCTACGGCAGTTATGATTCGAATCGTTGTGCGTCAGCCTTTTAATAGGCTACGTCACGACATCGTCGGCGATGCATGCAACGCGCTATGCCGAAGTTAGACTATCGTTGGGCATCGGTTGTGTAGGCCGACAACAGGTTCAGCATTCGTTGGTATAAGTTATCTATAACACAACGAAACGTTCTGTGTCCATTACTAATATGTTATACATAACACCAAGTCGCTATGAATTTCGTCCGAATCTTTAAAAAAAAAAACATCAAAAGTTCAACGTAAGCCAGCGTTTTACATACATTTTAATACGTTGCCATCGCTGGCTAAAACGTCAAGGTGTGACCGGGCCTTTACTGGTTTGTGGACAGGGGGTTTATTTCTCTCTGTTCATATTTCAGTCACTGCTAGTCTTAAGGCCAGAGGCAGCCTTTGGCATTAGTCCTTTCTGCCCATGTAAGGCCTCTCTCACAATATGGTACCAACCATGAAACTGGTCCAGATATGTTCCAGGCCAAACCTACGGAGGATCTTGGAGGAGTTTCACCTATACCCCGAAAGGTGGAGTGTGCAGGCCCACCAGTGTGTGGATATGTTTTGGCACTTACCAATCATGCTCCAACTTTGGGTTAAATAGCAAAGATTGTAATGATTATTATAATGATTTTATGACATGGATATAAACCTTACTTTGTGAGTCACGTTGTTTCATGCATATTGCCTTCGTGGTTTGAAGTGTACATATGGACAGAGCTTTGACAATGGAACGACAACCACACTAGCTGTACAAAACTACCCAGGTGGGAGAAGTTTCGTCGGAAGAGGAGGAGGTTGAGGTGGAAAATTTTTGACTCAGGCGAGCAAGAAACGAGACATTTTGAAGAAGCGACTGAGACAGCCAGACTTCGATGCTCTTTCAATCTTTCCTGAGTTATACTAATACATACATCCACTATTTATTTGTTTTCACCCACCACAGAATCAGAGTAAAGTGAGGGAAGAATGAGATTGAACAGAATGAGGGAGTATATTCCAAAGGCAGGAAAAAGAGGAATGAAAGAGTGAAGGTGAGCAGTGATTCGTGATTTTGGTAGTTTTACCATAAGGAGGTTGTTGGCGGACCTTGAGCGCCTTGTGGAAATATGGTGGGGACAAATCACAGACACAGCCGGGGGGCGAGACCGGAGAGGAGATGGTAGAAGACAGAAAGACCACCGACCTGCCTGCAGTGAGAGAGTGAGAGGCCCAAAGACTCATCCTCATCACTGGAGATACTAATGATCCAAAATGCCTTGGTTTCCACAGCATGAAGCCGAGAAAGGTGGGAGGCAGGAGCACCAGCCCAGAGGGGAGAGCAGTACTCCATCAGGCTGCGGAAGAAAGCTTTGTATGTGGTCAGGAGCTCAGGTGGGCCGAGGAAGGACTTTGCACGACGGAAGATTCCCAGTCAGCGACTGGCTTTGGAGGCGAGGTTGAAAATGTGACTTTCCCAGGAAAGGTCATGGCAGATAGTGAGACCCAGAAGCTTGAAAGAAAGGACTTCTTCCAGAGGATTGTGGAGAAAGTGGATGGGGGGTTTTTCTAAATGGTCCTTTCCGGAAGACATAGTGAGAGTGTGAGATTTCTCCGGATTGAAAGACATGTTCCACGTGTTGGACCAGTTTGTGATTTACCCAGATCTGCAGTGAGCGAAGAAGCTGCTGCACGTCGGTCTGAGGGATGACATGGTATGGCAGAGGGTGGAGTCATCAGCAAAGAGATAAATATCTCTTGTATCGATGGAAGAGGATTTGCTCAATATGAAGACCTGGGTTTACCGTAGTCTTGTAGTGCCTGTATAATCGAACATCACCATTCCGCTTCAGTACCGTGATGACTGGAAAGAACCAGTCTGAGTATGGCACCCATTCAATCACTCTGCAGGCCTCAAGCATGCCGAACTTATCTTTCACCATGTCACAAAGGGTATATAGAGCTGGCCTCAGTTTACAGAAATGAGGACCCACGCCATCATTCATGACAAGCTTGGCCTGTAAATCATTGAGCTTACCAAGCTCATTGAAAAATTGGCGGTTATGCTTTTAAAGGATTTGCTCCAACTGAGGTGGTATGGTTTGCACAAGCTGAATGACTGACCAGTTCAGATTGATGTGGTTCAGCCAGTCACGACCGAGAAAGAAGGATCGACCTCCTCAAATTGCACCTAACTCGAGCCCGGTATGTTGGCCGTGGAAACTCAATGAGAAATCAGCTACCCCAATCGGCTTTATTTTCTCACTGGTGTCGGTATACCGCTTGAGGTCTAAACTGGCGAGTTTCAGACTTTTCAGCTTGCAAGTGGTCTGTTTGCTGATGATGGAGATTGCCTCACCAATGTCGACTTGGAATGTGATGGTATTGTTAGCTTCCACATACATTGTTAATGGTTGAGCTTTTACAGTGCCAACTGACTAAAACCCATATCTCAACCAGGGTCATTGTCCATGACATGTACAGTGGGTGATGTCGCTCAGTGACAAATATTTTTCAGGTGGCTTACCTTGCGACAATTCAAACACACACTATCCTTAAAGGGAAAACCATGACCAAAGAATCAACCTCCACACCCCCACAGGTCTGAGCTGTTACCTGACTGGAAGTGTTGTGACTGGCCTGCAGTAATCCTTTGTGTGTTGTTTCTTACCGAAGGCTCTTTTTAACCAGATACCTTGTTTATTCCCATGTCGATTTATGTGTTCTGACCAGTGATATTTGAGTGATTGTTCGACTGCCAATGCGGTTTCAACTGCCTTGATAAATGCAATGTCCCCAAACTTGATGCGAAGCATCACAGAAACCATCTTATGATCTTGTAGACCAACAATAAATCTACACTTGAGCCTGGCTGCGTACTCATCTGACATGAATTTGTACGCAACAAAGATGTTTCAGTCTTGCCACAAAATTAGCTACACTTTCTCCTGAGTTCATCGTCAAATTATCAAATTTGTAACTGCCCATTTGCGGCAATGTTTCAAGCTTTGTATGTTCCTTCGTCTTCTGGACTATACATTGGAATGTCAAGACGTGGTCTTTCGGCTTGTTGGGAGCGATCAAGTCACATGAATGTCGATAGTTGTCCGCCGACAGTTGATAGTTGTCAGAGGATCATTTCTGCACCCCTCTGGTCTGGCAGAATGCCCCAGAGGTATACACACTTACCTTTGAGCCGTCTCACTTCGGTTTGAATCTCGGCTCAGCTACAAACTGTTATCCTGGTGCCTCACAGCCACGGTGATTCATCAATGGGTGCGCCGTCCCTCGAATGGATGTTAAACTGGGCATCCCATTTGCCAGCATAAGTTGGTGGACGTTAAACATCCCACGGTGTCCTTTGCAAAAAGTAGGCAAGGTATCACCAACACCCTGAACAAATTACAAATTCTTGCTCTTACCTATAGAGAGTGTTGCATCAGTGGCACAAGCTGCACCCGCAGCTTTGTGCTGCACACAAAAGAAAAGAAAAAGCACCTTTCTTGGCTTGATAAAAATTCACTGTTTAGCCATATAACCCTTTACAAAGTAAGTCAATTAATTTATATTTCCTTAATTGTGAACCCAACAATAACTGCTATGAGTGACATTATGACAATGTTAATTACCTCTGTCTCCGAAGGTGGATGGAGGTTGTGTTTTCACTACTGTCCGTCTCGTCTGTCTGTCTGGCTGTGAGCAGGATATCTCAAAAAGTTATGGACGGATTCGGATGGAATTTTGTGGACAGGTTGGGTGTATGACAAGGACGAGCTTATTTGATTTTGGTGACGATCCTGATCAGGATACGAGAATTTTTCAACTTTTAAAGTGATTCTTCACCATTTAGAGACAGGGCTATAAATGATATACAGTATAGCATACTATTTCAAAAGTTGTGGACAGATTATGACAAAACTTGGTTGATGAGTTCGGTAGGTGACGAGAACAAGCTGATTAGATTTTGGTTCATGTACGGATGCAGATCCTGCCGATCAGTGGGATACAAAACATAAACTGTTTAGCCTGACAGAGGCATGCGTTCTACCGAGTGCTGTTCTAGTTCAGTTACATTTCATCTCGAACGAGTCCCACTTTTCGGCTTGGTCACTTTCCTAGTGAAATGGCCTCAACAAGTAGTACTATTAAATTGGAAGGTGGGGGAATTAAATTTGGAAAATTATACCAGTAATGCAGAAAATACAAAGCTGGAGAATTGGAGAAGGGGTCTGTGAATGAGGGGCAGGAGGTGGGGGGAGGGAGCTAAAGAGGGGTATACATGCTGATAAGAGAAAAGTGTAAGGAGAGGGGAGGAAAACTAGCATGTATTATGGAAGGGGGAAAGTAGTGTAAAATTACCAAAGCACTGGCATGCTTGGAGAAATGGTGTTCTTTTGTGTTTATCATTCCTTGTGTGTTTATTTGTATTTCCTTACAATCTGTGGTTATCTTCTGAATCTGTGCACCACTCTACACAGAGCATTGCACCACCTCCCAAAGCGAGTAACGATCCAGCCCAGCCAATGTAGAGAGCCGAGCCAAATTCGTACCTGCCACATACACGAGGTTGAAATATTAACACCTTTCTTGTCCACATTGAACCATGACACAGCTTTGTTAATTATAATCTCTCTCTCTCCCTTCCCCTTTTCTCTTCCTCTCTCACCCTCTCTGCCTTCCTCTGCCTCCCCCCCCCCCCCTCTCTCTCTCTCTCCCACACCCTTCTCTTCCTCTTTCTCAATTTCTCTCTCTCTCTCTTGCCCTCTCTCCATTGTCCGCCCCAACCCCCATGCCCACTCTCACTTCCTCACCCCCTTTTTTCTTCCCCTTCTCTCCCCAACCCCCCTCTCACCCATATGCTTCTCCCGTTTTTGTTTTTTTCTCCTTAATTTAACAACCTTCACCTTTCCTACCTCCCCCACCCTCCCCTAACAAATCCTGTACGCATGACATACAAAGCACAAAAGGGAACAGTCATTGATCATTTTGATACACCAGAAGCCCAGTTTTACAAGGGCAAAAATATAAACAAACTATAAAGGAAAAAGCACAAATTGTATTTTCATTATATATTTTTATATCTTCACGAGATTATTACATTTTCATGATAGATTTTTACGTCTTCACAATTCATTTTTATATCTTCACTATATATTTTTGTACCTTCACTAGATACTTTCACATCTTCACTATACATTTTTATACTTTCACTATATAGTTTTTGTACCTTCACGATACACTTTTACATCATCACTATATATTTTTATACCTTCACTATATAGTTTTTTTACCTTCACTATACACTTTTACATCTTCACTATAGATATCAACATCTTCACTATATGTTTTTACATCTTCATTATATATTTTCATATCTTCACTAAAGACATGTACATCTTCAATGTTGTTGTTCGTCTTTCGGCTGCTCCCGTTACGGGTCGCCACAGCGGATCATCCGTTATGATCTGCATACTGATTTGGCATAGGTTTTACGCCAGATGCCCTTCCTGACGCAACCCTGGTCGCCTCTTATGACACAGGGATAAGGATTGGGTTTCGCCATGGTTCCGGGCTGCCCTACACCCTCTCATAGCGCGGCCCAGTGCAGAGCTCCCGTCCTCAAGCGATCCTCCGAGTAGCCAGATTACAGGCGCACGCCACTACGCCCGGTTGTACATCTTCAATGTATATTTGTATATCTTCACTCTCGAGTTTTATACATTCACGATACATTTTTATATCTTCACCATATATTTTTACATCTTCACTATGTATTTCTTATCTTCACTCTGAAGTTTAATACCTTCATGATACATTTTTATATTTTCACTAAATGACCCGTGGACCCGTTGGGTTCCTGTTGTGACAGCGGTTGATGAAAAAAAAATCATTGCAAAAAAAAAAAAGAAGAAAAAAACCGATAGCTCCAGCGAACTATACTGCTGAGGTTGTTTGCATTGATCAAATACTCCCGAAGAGTACTTTCCTGAATCGGGAATTGATTTTTACTAACTTTTTCGTTGCCCGATTTGAACGAAACTTGATACTGCACACCACAGGAGAATGGTAAGTAATGTGGCCCTAAAATTTTTGCGCTATCGTATATCGTTTTGGCTGTATTTCGAGAACACACATACATACAAGATGAGAGTTTTAGTAATATATAGATGATACATTTTTATACCTTCACTATATATTTTTTATATCTTCACTATATATTTTTACATCTTCACTATATATTTTTACATCTTCACTATATATTTTTTATATCATCTCAATATATTTTTACATCTTCACTATATATTTTTACATCTTCACTATATCTTTTTATATCTTCACGATATATTTTTACATCTTCACTATATATTTTTATATCTACAATATATATTTTTACATCTTCACAATATATTTTTACATCTTCACTATATATTTTTACATCTTCACTATATATTTTTACATCTTCACAATATATTTTTACACCTTCAATATATATTTTTACATCTTCACTATATATTTTTATATCTTCAATATATTGTTACGAATTTCACCCGCCCGGCGTGCGATCGGCCACGTAACTCGAATCGCGACGCATTGCCCACCGGAACGGACAATTCAGTCGTGACCCTCCTGGAACTATCGCCAAGGAGCTAGTCACGGGTGGGGGTTTAACCTCACCACAACCCAGCCCTCATTCTACCCGCGCGAAATAGGGTGAATCGCCGAAAGTCGATATACCTAAGTACTCACACGGGTAACCTACCAAGGGGTTGTACCACGCCACAGGTCGACTCCGGACACAAACCACTTAAGCGGCTCGTTCCGTGCTACAGGGATAACCGAGCGGAGTTATCGTCGACCTTGACGGTTCAGATTGGTTACCGGGTGTTTTAAACCCACTATCAATCCCTTACACGATGCAAGATGGAGATTCAACAAAGGAAAGGACGAAACGAAACGGGAAACAGTTCAACAAGCAAGCACATTTATTTCACACACGTAAGCAGGCAAATAGGAACAAAAGCAGGCAAATAGGAACAAAGGAAAGCACTACGACCGAATAAAAGGCAATTATTTACAGCACAGTCACTTATACAGGTTTTACTTTGCAAGACTGGCGCCACAAACACACATACAAAAGCCTGAAAAGAAAAGAAATGAAGTGACTTCCCTCATGGACCGTCGAGACCTCCTCTCCTACTACCGTCAGCGCGGTCGCGCCTGGTTCCGGCCTCCCACGCGGCCGGCGAACCCTCTCCGGCACCCCTCGTCCGGACGCGCAGGTCCACCACAGACCGCACTGCGGCGCCTCCCATCCGCGTCTCCACCAACAGGCCGTGCCGGGCCATGAGCGCGGAAACAAGAGAGGAGGAAGGGAGCGCTTTGGAGAGCGAGACGCAAGGAGAGAGACCGAGCCTTTTTGGAGAGAGAGCGAGAGAGATCGAGCCTTTTTGGAGAGAGAGACAGCCAACATGAGCCACGATCAGAGAGAGAGAGAGCCTCGCGTGCGTTTGCCTTTTGTAAGGTGGGGCCCCCGCCCTTCGCCGCGCGGGGCTGCGCCCCGCTCGCGGCTCCACCTCCCTTCGAGGCGTTTCCAGAAGGCTCTTGAAGGGGGGCGTGCTCCCACTCCGACCGCCTCACGCCGGGCCTCCACCAATGGGGAGGGAGCTGCCCTGCCCCCCTTCCTGTGCCAGCCTTGGCACCACAGAGGGGTGCGCAAACCCGTGCACTAGCGCAGGTTTCTTTTTTGCCGTTGTCGTTGGTTGGTTTGAGGTTGTTGGATCCAAAATAACGATAGAGAAAAGAAAAATGGCTAACTCAAAGCGTCGCAGCCCGGATGAATCGCACAAAACCCCCCTCAAGAACAGGTGTGGACTAACTACACATGAACTTAGCGTCATAACTGATCTTAGGACCCTTTATGGTGTATTGCGAATTTCCACAGCCATAACAATATATTTTTACATCTTCACAATATATTTTTACATCTTCACTATATATTTTTATATCTTCACTATATATTTTTACATCTTCACTATATATTTTTATATCTTCACTATATATTTTTACATCTTCACTATATATTTTTATATCTTCAATAGACATTTTTACATCTTCACTATATATTTTTATATCTTCACTATATATTTTTACATCTTCACTATATATTTTTATATCTTCAATAGACATTTTTACATCTTCACTATATATTTTTACATCTTCACTATATATTTTTACATCTTCACTATATATTTTTATATCTTCACTATATATTTTTACATCTTCACTATATATTTTTATATCTTCACGATATATTTTTACATCTTCAATATATATTTTTACATCTTCACGATATATTTTTATATCTTCATTATATATTTTTTATATCTTCTCTATATTTTTTTACATCTTCACGATATATTTTTATATCTTCAATATATATTTTTACATCTTCACTGTATATTTTTACATCTTCACAATATATTTTTTTATGTCTTCATAAAATATTTTTATATCTTCACTATATATTGTTACGGCTGTGGAAATTCGCATTACACCATAAAGGGCCCTCAGGTCAGATATCTCCATAGGTACATGTGTAGTTAGCCCAAACCCGTTGTATAGAGGGAATTTATGTGATCCATCCGGGCTGCAATGCTATGAGTTAGTCGTTTTTCTTTCTCTATCTTTTATTTCAAACAAACAGCATCTCAACAACCACGCCATCCCCACCACAGCGCCAACCACACAACGACGCCACACCACCAGCTTCGCCTTTACCTTCACAACCTCATCCCACATCATCGCTTCTACGGCCATTCCCGCACCACCTGTGAACACTGAACATCGGGCTGTCTCGGGCCCGTTCGGCGATTGGTGCCAAACGCACCGAGCCGCGAGCGCGAATGGCGGCCTTTCCGAGGGGGAAATTCGGATCAGAAACGCTTCACCCCACTTCCCCTCCATCCAATGGGCGAACGCGAGGCGGCTTGGCCCCGCCTCCAAGCGTGCATAGGTGAAGTCCGTTTATGCAAATATGGGGATCCAGGGAGGTTCACGCCCCTTTTTGCCCAACCAATGGCTGAACAGAGGCTGGCGTGGCCCCGCCTCCAATCGCGTTTTGATCCGCATATTTGCATATCGGCTTCTCCTGAGAGCTATAAAGGTGCGAGCGGAAGGCGACTCGGGCGCTGGAGTTGAGCGAGGAGGAGAGTGTGTCGTCGAGGAGTTGCTTTTGGAGTCAAGGAGCGTCTCGGTGGAGTTGAGTCGAGTGCGTGCGGTGGAGCTGCGGGCGGCTGGTCGGGGCAGGGGAGCTCGGGTCCGAGGCCAGGAGGACGGCAGTCGGCGACGAGGCTGCGGTGTGGGGGATCGCTCATCTCGTCGCGGGACCCAATTCAGCCAGCCACTCCCCGCCCCCATGGCATCAACAATTTCTCCTTCCCCTGCGCCAAGATAGTGCAAAAGGGGGCCCCGTTCCTCCCCCACCCAAAACGTGGTGCCAACAAGCACGCCAGGGGCCCGGAGTTGGGGCACAGCGGCGCGGACACTTTGCGGCTTGCCCGCCAACGCGTCACGAGGACGTGGGTAAGACCTCCCCGGTCTCCCGGACCGAACTGCTTCTCTAGGTCCCGCGCACATTTGGCCTACGGGCCTGTTTTCCTCCTTGTCTGTGAGGGTGGCTTCTTTCTTTTGCTTCTGTGTAAATGTGTGTTTGCGCCATCTGTGAAGTAAAACTGTGTAAGTGTTGCCGTGTGTACGCGTTAGTCGGTTGTATTACATTTGCTTTTTGTGTATGGCTGTATTTACGTGCTTTCCGTGTGTCGCGTAATAAAGTGCTTGCATGTTGAACTGTGCCCTTTTCGCTTTGTCTCCTTCCTTTAAATTGACTCTCCATCCTCCTTCACGTAAGGGGTTCGTAGTGGGTGCAACATCCCGGTAATTAATCTGAACCGTCCAGGTCGACGATAACGCCGCTCGGTTATCCCGATAGTACGGAACGGGCCATCCAAGCGGCTCGTGTCCGGAGTCGACCTGTGGCGAGGTACGCTCGCCCGGTTTACCATCCGCGTGGGTACTTGGGAAGGTCGAGTTTGGCGAACAACCCTATCCTACGCGGGTAGCCGATTGGCACGATTGTGGTGAGGTCGAAAGGCCCACCCGTGACAAGCTCCCGGCATTGGTCCGAGAGGGTCATGACAGAATTGTCCGTCTGGTGGGCGACGTGCCGCGATTCGAGTTACGTGGCCATTCGCACGCCGGCGGGTGCGAATTCGCCACAATATATTTTTTACATCTTCACTATATATTTTTATATCTTCACTATGTATTTTTACATCTTCACTATACATATTTTATATCTTCACTATACATATTTTATATCTTCACTATATATTTTTACATCTTCACTCTATATTTTTATATCTTCACTATATATTTTTACATCTTTACTATACATATTTTATATCTTCACTCAATATTTTTATACCTTCACTATATATTTTTACATCTTTACAATACATATTTTATCTCTTCACCATATACTTTTACATCTTCATTATATATTTTTTATATCTTCACTTTAGATATTTACATCTTCACGATACATTTTTATATCTTCACTATATACTTTGACATCTTCATTCTAGATTTTTATATCTTTTCTATCGATATTTACATCTTCATGATAGATATTTACGTCTTCACTATAGGTATTTATATCTTCACTATGTTTTCACATCTTCACTATACATTTTTTTATATCTTCACTTTAGATATTTACATGTTCACTGTACACTTTCACCACTTCACTCTAGATTTTTATATGTTTATAGATATTGTTGCGGATTCGCGCCCGCCGGCGTGCGGACGGCCACGTAACAAGAATCGCGGCACGTCGCCCACCGGACGGACAATCCAGTCGTGACCCTCTCGGACTAACGCCGGGAACCAGTCACGGGTGGACCTTTCGGTCTCACCGCGATCGTGCCAATCGGCCCCCGCGTGGGATAGGGTTGCTCGCCAAATTCGACCTACCTAAGTACCCACACGGAGGGTAGACCGGGCGATCGCACCTCGCCGCAGGTCCACTTCGGACACGGGCCACTTAAGCGACCCATTCCGTACTATCGGGATAACCGAGCGGTGTTATTCGTCGGCCTCGACGGTTCGATTAATTATCGGGCGTCTTAGCCCACGACCAACCCTTTACGTGAAGCAAGATGGGGATTCAATGAAAGAAATGACGAAGCGAAGCGGGAAAACAGTTCAACAATAAGCACATTTATTTCGCGATGAACGGAAAGCACACATATACAATTCCACCAAAAGCACATGTAAAAGAAGAAGACAAAAAGCAAATGCAACAATGCAGATCTATCCGACTACCGGGCACTCGGCAACACTTATACAATTTTACTTCACAGACGGCGCCGACAACACATATTCCCAAAGCAAAAGAAAAGAGAACCACCCTCCAGGATGAGGGGGGTAGGCGGGCCCGGGGCCGAGACCGTGTCGGGCCTACCCGTCTGATGATGAGACGCGAAGTGGCGGTGGTGCCTCAACTCCGCGGGCCTCGCGGACAGTGTCTGGTAGGGGGTGGGAAGGGGGCCCCCTTTTGTCGCACTATCTCAGCGCGGGGGGAAACAGGAGGGGGTTGCTGATGCTCGGGGAAAGGAGGATTTCACAAAATCTCGGGTCCCGCGACGAGCGTCTCCACCACGACCTCGGTCGCGCCGCCGGCCTCTCCCTCCGCAGTTCCCCGAATCCGACGCGAGCACCCCCTCAACCGCCTTCGCCGCCGCCGCCTCTCCACAGCTCCGTCCTCTTCACTCCGACTCCGCGAACTCCCAACTGCGAACTGCCTGACGAACGCAGTCGTTTTTATAAGCCCCGTGGCTTCGCTCTTTCATCTTTGACCCTCTGCCTCCGACCTTTCACCTCGCTCCCCATTGGCCCGAGGAAAAGTGGGCGTGAATGCTTTTTGATCCATGAATTTGCATATAGCGACCGCCCTCCAACGCCCTGGAGGCGGGGCCAAACCGCCCCTCGCTCACCGATTGGACGGAACAAAAGTGGGCGTGAGTCGTTTTTGATCCGTTTTTCTGCGGAAAGTCCGTGATGTTTTTGAACACGCTGCTCGGTGCGCGCCTCGCACGAGTCCAGCATCGGTGCCCACGAGTGGCGCAAGATGACGGTGATGCGATGGTGGCGAGTTGTGACGGTAAAGGTCGTGGCGGTTGTGGTGAAGCGGCGTTGTGGTTGGTGGTTGTTGTTGTGAAGCGGCGTTGTGGTTGGTGGTTGTTGTTGTGATGGCTGTTGAGACGTGGTTGGCGGTGGTAATAATGGCGGCTGGTCCAAAATAAAGATAGTAAAAGAAAAACGGCTATCCTGAAGAGTCGCAGCCCTCATGAATGACATTTATTCCCTCTAGACAACGGGTTTGGGCCTAACTACACATATACTTACCGAGATATCTCACCTAAGGGACCTGAATGGTGGTTTGCGAATTTGGTCAACCACAACAATATTTATATATTCTTGAAAGGTATTTACGTCTTCACAATTGATATTTATATCTTCACTATGCATTCTTATATCTTTACTGCAGACTTCTACATCTTCACTCAACATTTTTATATCTTCTCTATAGATATTTACATTTTCACTATCGATATTTATATCAAAAGACAAGACTGACACATTGTATGCCAACTTCATCACATATCATGTAAGGCTTCTTGGTAGAATGGGAGGTCACATTTGTTTCAAAATTATTGTGATTCATTGCACAAAAATAAGGGTTTGCAAAAACATGTGGTATGGTATATCGGCCTTTACATACCATTCACAAAGTGGAGTTGAGCAATTGTTTCACTCTGTCTGTCCATCTTCGCACGTTATTCTATGATCAAGGAACCATTTAATTTCAATGAAATGTTATGTATATTTTGAACAGTGTAGGACACAAATTGGAACATCAATTCTTCCTTGTCACGCATCCAACTTATCTCCCAAGTTTTTGTCCGAATCCGTCCACAACTTTTTGAGATATCGTGCTATGTATTGTTTTGGGCCCAATCTCTCAATCGTGAAGAATCACTTTAAAAATCTAGTAGTCGAATCTGGATCCAAAATATAATCAATTCGTCCTTGTCACACACCGAACCTGTCCACAAAATTTCATCCAGATCCGTTCACAACTTTTTGAGATATCCTGCACACAAACAAGCAAACAGACAAAGACAGAAATGACTGAAAACATAACCTCCTTCACCTTCGGTGGCAGAGATAAATATGGAAGGTGGAGGAGTTTTGAGGGTTGTGCACACCCAGGAAATTGTAGAAGAATAAACAAAATGTATTTGTTTGATTTCTGGCAGGATGGTAAGGAGGCACCATATTCACCTTTGGATCTGTACTCGTCTGAGTTTGATTCCCGATTCGACTATGAGCTGTCAAACTGGTGTTTCACAGTCAAGGAGTTGCATCACAAAGTGCACCATCCCTGAGATGGATGTTAAGCCAAGTGTCCCATGTGCTAACATTAGTTTGTGGATGATGAAGATCCCACCGTGTTTTTCCCAGAGAGTAGGAGAGTTATCTCAGGCACCCTGAACAACTTGCACATTTCTGTTCTGACTACCACTTAGAAGACAAAGGCAAATCACCCACAGTTAATCCTTGCCATAGAACTGCTTTGGCAGCACCGAATCTGCTCAGAGAGTGTGAGAGATAAGGGACATGAGGAAAACATTGGGACATTGTTAAGGAGTATGAAAAGAGAAATTGTCAGCCTGCAAGGGTGAGGGGCGTTGGCGATGACAAATATTCCATTATTTTTGTACACGATGCTGATGAGGTGAACTATTTGAAAAGGTAAAAAAGATTATGGTGGTAAGAAAATAAAACCTCAAACATATTGAAATGCCTTCTTCCATATATGAACATATATCAACCATAATATACCTAATGTCAACCTTAAGTCTGTTCGACCAGGTTATCGAGCTTTGAGGTTAAGCAATATTCACCTAACAAATAACATTTGCAGGACATATCAGGGTTATTGTACACAGGCTAGATCACATCATCATAAATGTCTACCTTGTGTTTGCCTTCTCATCGGCTCAAAAAAAAACGGGGGGCGGGGGCAGGGGAGGTAGGGGACACTTGATAATGCTCCTGAAGGGAGTGATTGTTTCTGGTGATGTTAAACTGTTACACTGAACCAACCATGCAACAGAATTCACTCCTTACTTCATTCCAGGATATAATGGGTTGTAGAAGTCGGTGGTGATACGTGATGCATACCACGTGATGGCAGTGAAGCAGGAGATGCCTGGAGGGAGGATGGGTTGGTCGGTTGACAGGATGGATGAGAGGTGGGTACAAAGGTAGAAAATTATTTCAATTCGTGATTACTTTCTTCGTTAATGTTTTCCTAGTTTAAAGTTGTTAAATCATTTTGAATCCCTTTTATAATCCCCAATAGAAAACATTGTTGGAGAAACTAATGTTTGGAATGAATTGGTGACCTTTGAACCAGTCCAGTGTTAATGTTTCCCTGTTTGAGAACAGGGTTCAGGTTATACATTTTACTACGAGACATTATGGTTTATATTTTGTCAAGTTTTGAGTTAGTGCTGTGGTATGCTTGGAATAATGACCAGCTGACACAGCTCTCAACAAAAGATGTTTATGTGAAGTTTATTATATATTTAAGTTACATTACTGGAGTCTAAAAAAAATGGTATTTCCATTATGTTTACAATAAATTATGTAAAATATTTATACAACATCAAGAAAACAAAAAACCTACCAGTTAGCACATATAGTGCACCCCCTGAAACAGCCACCAGACGCTTCTTCTTCCTGGCCCTAGGTCCAATGCGAGTACATTTCATTCCAATCACCGCAGCAATGGAGCCGAAAAATCCCAAAACAACTGCTCCGATTACAAGAGCTCGGCATGCTTGGATGTACGCTGCAAGTAAATGTGGAATGTTACCAAATCATGATCATACCTCATGGAGCAGTCTCATATGAATGTAGAAAGACACTCGGTAGAGTGCATACCTCCACCAGGCTGAACAGTTTGTTTTGTATCCCATTGATAAGCTGGATCTGCATCCGGACCTTAACCAAATCTAATTGGCTTGTTCTTGTCACCTACCCAATTCATCCACCAAGTTTTGTCATAATCCCTCTACAACTTTTTGAAATATGCAATGCAGTAAGTCGTTTTTGGCCCTATCTCTCAATGGCAATGCCTGGTGTTGGCTTAATGGTTCGGGTGGTGGGCTTTAGATCCCGCTCAGCTGTTTAATTAATACCAGGTGGGGTTAATTTGGCCTGTCATCCTTCCGAGGTCGGCATAATGAGTGCCAGCATGCTGGTGTACTGTGTCGGAGTGGCGACCCGTCCAGGATTGTGCCCAATAGCCAAGGAGACTGCTTAAGCAGCACCAACGCTCTGCATAGAGTATGGTCCCAATCTCCTCCTCTCACTGGTGAAGAATCACTTAAAATTTTTTTTATCATATCCGGATCTTCACGAGAATCGAATCCATTCGTCCTTGTCACACACCCTACTTTTCCACCAAATTTCGTACGAATCGGTCCATAACTTTTTGAGATATCCTCACAGACAGACAGACAGACAAACGCGTGAAAACGTAGCCTCAGTCCACTTTCTGTGGCAGAGGTAACAACCTGGTAATACCTGTTGAGTCTGCTATGCTTCGTCCAACACGTCACGTGGCATCACATAAGCATTTTGGCCAATTGTACCAATTGGTTGAAATGCATGTGGGTCCTGGCTGCATATATCTCAATGTAACCACCTAATTTTTGTCTATGTGGTATATCATCCACCCAATGATTACTCTCTTTATACCTCTATTTCCTCAAACATACAATAATTTAGTAATCACCCATCCTCTCTGTTTCTCAACTGTTTTGATTTCAACTGTCATCATGCCAGTGTTTGCTCGACCACAACAAGCCAGGGCATTTCAGCAAAGGCCGTCTGTGACTCCATGGGTTTGACCTAATCTATAAACTTCCAAATACAGATTTGTATTGCTGGTACTGCTTCCCTCTTGGGCCAACGAATAACTATCTTCCCATCCAATCTCCCTTGTTGGTTCACGAAAAAAATAAGTGACCACTATATTCGTTATTGTTGTCTGTCTGTCTGTCTGTCTGTCTGTCTGTCTGTCTGTCTGTCTGTCTGTCTGTCTGTCTGTCTCGAGCATAGCTCCGTGGGTTTTGATCCGATCCTGACAAAATTTTGGTGGGAGGTTTACATCATGATCTAGTTGTGTTTTCCTGAAAATGGGCATGGTGCGCCCATTATGGGTGGCGCCACACCCAAAAAACGTGTTTTTAGGGGGTAGCCGATTTCAATTTGCATCTTCTCCGAGGGGTTTTGTCGAATCTGACAGCGGTTTCAGTATTTGGTTAGCCCAATGGCACCTGCATAGCCCCACGGAGCTCGATTTTTTTTTTTTCATTTTCGTCACAAGGTGGCGAAAGGTGGCGCCCGTGGCGCCCCCTTCAAGTTTGTTTTTACGCTGATTTCATAAAAGTATGGATAATCCGAGGAGTGCGAAATGCCATATAGCCTATATGATGTTATATTGTTCCTGGAATGTTCCAGAGGAAGTTTTGCACCAAAGGTCATCATCCTTGACCTTTGACCTTTAAAGGTCACAAAGGTCAAATTTTCAAAGTTGTAGGAATCAAACCGGGTTTTCGACCTTCTTTGACGAACTAACTCCAATAAGCTATAGCACGTATCCTGTTTCCTTATTTTAATGTCCACAACATTGTTTTGTGACCTTCAAAGGTTATGAAAAGGTCAAATTTTTAAAGTTGTTGAACGAAACCGGGTTTTCGACATTTTGCAGCTAATATTTTTGCAGCTAATATAAAAAACATTTTGCACCTGTCACTCGTACCACATCATGTTGATCATTTTTATAACTTGGTCAAACATTATCACATTGGTCTCATCCTTGACTTCTGAAACAATCTACATCGTCAAATATCGCTCGTGAACCATCGTCGTCTTCAGACTTGTTCTTCTATTGCAGTGGTTTTCAAACCTTTTTTAGTGGCGACCCAATTTCAGAACCTCTCTACATCGTGCGACCCAAAAGATTCAAAACCCAATTCATAATATACAAGATAAGATTTCATATGACACAAGAACATTTACTGTTTACTTTATTCTCCATCGTCATGTTTTCATAGACGAGTAAACGGAGAATAGCCGACAGTATCCAAATACGTAGTACAGTTGAATGTTTCAGAAGTTTAGTCCGAATGACATTTAGATATATCAGTGAGAAGGATGAGCCTGTTTTTCAGAAACCAACTTCTCCATTCGTGGAGAAGTAGATGACAATGCCAGGATCATATCATGCTCCATTTATAGGCGATTTCTGTACTTTGTTTTAATCACCACCATGGTGGAGACCGACTGCTCACAAACGTATGATGAAGGATATGGCATGAGAACCTTAATGGCGCGCCGTGACAGGGTCGGGTATGACGGCAGCATTTTGCACCAGAATGTCGACAACGAATTCGTCCGCGCAAGAGCCTGCGCTCCTGAATCCTGCTGGAGCTGTACAAGCTCTTCCTGTGCTGTATCATCTTCATCAGCAATCGAGTCCAGTGGAGCCGTGAAAGGGTCCCGAACCACAGAAAAGGACTGCACATCCAGCTCATGGAAATAGTGTTCGAACTGTTCAATGAGCGAACGAAGGTGACATGCTATCTCCCCAGAAAGACTGTCGAGCTCAGTATCATCATACTGGCAGGTCGTTAGATGCTGCACCAGACGGGGGAAAAGGTTGAAGCGCTTAACAGCTGCTTTGTCTGCCAGTAATTTTAGAGTCGCCAGAAATCCGCTCATTTTGTCGTGAAAAATCATGAGGTTGGCGTCTTTGCCTTGGAGGGAGCGGTTGAGGACATTGAGACGTTCAAAGATGTCAACGAGATTGCACACTTCTGACAGCCAAGAGTCCGACTCAAGCAACGCTACCCATGCCGTTTTCCCTTGTGTGCGTTGGAACTCCTTCAGTTCATATTTGAGCTCGTAAACGCGCAGAAGTAGGTTTCTTTGAGATAACCATCTGACTTGAGTGTAGAATAGTAAATTCTTATGGTCGGCGTCCATCTCCTGGCAGAATAGCCTGAATAACCCAGTGTTGAGGGCGCTCGATTTTATGTGATTCACCACTTTTACGACTTTTGAAAGTACGCTCTGCAAGGTTTCTGGCAAAGTAAGAGAGGCGAGCGCTTCTCGGTGAATCATTCAGTGTACCATGGAGGTCTGAGGAGCCACCTCAAGCAATTTAGCCTTGAATCCAGAACGCACTCCTAACATTGCTGGCGCACCGTCTGTTGTAGAACCGAGCAACTTTCCGAAGTCCAGATCATGGTCACGATAAAACTGCTCTACGTTCTCAAAAATGTTCTCGCCTTTGGTGGTGGCCTCCAATGGTTTGATGAGCAGAGGCTCATCGACAAAGTTATCAGCCTTGATGAAGCGGACCCAGACGATGAGTTGCACGTACGATGCAATATCAGTGGACTCGTCCAACTATATGGCATGCCACGGCGATTCCTTGATCTTCTGTGCGACCTGAGCCGTTACGTCCAGACTCATATCTTCAATTCTGCGTTGGATGGTGTTGTCAGAGAGGGGTAGAACTGCCAGTTTCTTCGCCGCTTCTTCCCCAACCATCAGAGATACATATCCTTTGCACATGGCAGCAAAAGTTCTTCCGCAATGGAATGAGGCTTTTTAGTCTTGGCAACATGGAGCGACACTCGATACGAGGCCTCTAATGCCCGATAATTGGTCTGATGGCATGTACCCTCTCTGTCAAGACGCGTATTCTTGAGTGCAAGAAATTTCCTCTCAAAGAACGCTCTCTCCTTATCCTGATAAGGTGCATGTTTTGTAGCCAATTGCCTCTGCAACTTATTTTGTTTCATAGACTCCGTAGAAAGCACTTCAAAACAAATCACACACTGAGGCCTCTGTGCCCCACTTTTATCCACCACGTAGTAAAATCCAAGGTCCAGAAATTTATTCTGGTAAGAACGTTCTCGAGATTTGCTGTTGGCCGGTGCTGCCATCACAAATAAGGTCTCGAGTCGTACGTGAAGATGTGAATAGACGATAATGATAGTCTGAGTCTGAGAGGCCGTGGGTCAAACCACTAATTTCCCGCCAAAATCAACCGCCCTTCAGCGAGCCCGCGCATCGGCTGGATCCCATTCCAAGCGTCATGTTGCGCCGCTTCCCATACTTTGAACGAACCGTTTATATTACATCCCGTAAAAGCGAACACCGATCGAAAATAGACAATTTTTTTTCTCTGTAAGCGGACGCCCATGACCCAACAAAATTTGCTCGGTGACCCCACTTGGGGTCGCGCACCCGGGTTTGAAAAACCAAGTTCTATTGGCTCTTCTTATCATTTTATTATCAAAGACAGTATCTCTGGTTATTTTGCAGAACCTCAACAATGCAGGATATGAATATTTGCACAGGCCAACTGACAGGGTCTTCAATCTGTCCACAGAATAATTGAACCACCATCTCCACAGCACCGGATATTGATTCCATGTGGGAATACTTTCATGAAAGTATGTTTTCTTTCATACACTGGTTTATCCCATCCCGTTTACAGCTATTCTGTCCATTCTCTCGGGCCCTCGGCCCTAGTACATTGAATCCTCTGGAAAGACAGTTGTGGTGAAGCAGCTTGCTTTCTCAACATGGAGAACTAACCCAACTGAGGGTAACTCGTTCATTCCATAAGGCTCACAACAAGTGTATGGCCATCCTGAGGAAAGCCAGAAAACATCGTCTTACAATTCTCAAGTCCAAACTCTCCAACAGGTCTGCTTCCTTCATGTCATAAGGTGCCCTTATCAAGTCTGTTTCTGGTATGTGCTCTCCCTCTATACCCTTTGTCACCTCGAATGCCATGAATACAGAGGTGCCTGAGATGAAACAGAATGTCTAAACTCTGTCTTTGCCTCCAAGTCCTGTGAAAGCAACTCGTCCTGCTCTGTCTTCATCTTACCAAGACATACTCAGTCTTTCTATCCTTATTACTTGAGAAGGTGGCAAAAGTTCTGTTCAGCTTTGACCCTGCTTAGCAATGGGCCTTGATGGCCACGTTCTCACTTTCTCAAATCCTGCTATGTCCTTCTTACTTACCCTTTGTCACCCTGTTCAGTCCTCCTTGGCCACATACCATCAGTCTGGAAGACAGTTAACATCCCTCTCATCCACAAGAAAGGTACAAAAATAGACCCTACCAACTGTAGGCCAGTGAGATTTCTTCCAATTACAAGTAGAGTCAAGTAATCCACCATTGCTGATGATGTCAAATCTTTCCTGCTTTCAAACAGTCTGATCTTCGACCATTGGTTGTTATCTCCATTTTGGGATTCGGGAGGTGGGAGGAAGTTCTCCCAGAGATCAAAATCTTCACCTCCTTTTTGGTTAAGGATCATGATTCATGGACCAAACTGTGAACCTTCGTTCTCATATCCTCGTTCCAAGGGCTCTTTTCAAAATCTTCACTGAACTTCTGACAGCCTCCACTTGTAGCTCGTATCTTCGATCTTCGGCCATCAGTTTGTATTTTTTCCTGAGTACTCAACTCTGGACATGCTGCTACTCCTCTCTTGACAGTGGTGAGAGGCCCTCTTTCTCAAACAAAAGGTTCAAAATGTCTTTTAGGACATGTGTTGGACATTTGACAGTTTGGCATCCTACTTTTCTTGCCAAGCTCTTTGCCAGTGGCATAGAAGGCCACTATCATTCTGAGATTTCTGATTTCCTCCACTTACGCAGTTAACATGTTGACATCAATGAAACCCTCTTCTTCCTTCTCACAGTAGAGCCTGGAAGTCCTCAAGACATTGTGTTGGTCACAGTCTTCTTCCTCATCGAAATAAATGACTTATCTGATGCTCTTGAAAACCCTCTTTTACTTTTTGCAGACAACTCCTGTAATGTATTCAATAAACATAGATGAAGACTCTCAAGTGGGAGCAAAAGGTTGAATCCAGGCATGGGCACAACACAGCACAGCACCGGAACGGGGGGGGGGGGGGTCACATGACTCTCCTTAGCCACGCCCCAGTGCACCCATGTATGCAGGCATGAGCATAAACTACTGATAAGTCTCATGTCCCCCCCCCACCCTTTTTTTTGTTATAAATCATGATGCTCAGGAGGCTTAGGGACAAGAGCTGATCTTCAAAGGGCAAGTGGAGGGCTGTCCTTGCTTGCGACTGCTGTGGGCTTCTCAATAGGGGGTACAGGGTCTAGAGGGAGTTCAGCATTGGTGGGTGAAAAGCTTGCATGAGGAAACGCCTCAGGTTCAAACGCAGGTGGTGTAAATACAGGAGTGGGTGACAAAGGCACTTGAGCCAGTTCAATGTTTGGCTCCCCATGATGTAACCTGCGTTGGTCAACATGTTTACGCATCCATCTACCATCACACAACTTCATAAGAAACATCATCTCACCAATGTTTTCGATAATGATGCCAGATAACCACTTGGTACCAGATCTGGAGTTAAACAAGTGCACAGGATCATTGATCTGGAAGTTGCGGTACACAGACGTTTGGTCGCGATTACGTTTCTGTTGATACTTGTTATTCTCGACCTGGACCGTTACGTCCGGATGCACTAATGATAACCATGTTGTTAATTCACGACACATCAGAAGCTTAGCAGGTGAGCGACCGGTGGTTTGATGTGGTCTGGTGCGGTAGTTGAGCAACACACGAGCTAGACGAAAATGAATGAAGCCTTCCTTGACATGGCTTAGACCATTCTTGACAATCTGAACAGCACGTTCGGCTTGACCATTACTGGCGGGTTTGTAGGGGACAGATATGTAGTGCTTAATGTCATTCATTTTACAAAAGTTCTGAAAATCTGAACTCATTAATGATGTTTTTCCTTTATCTGATACAATGGAGTTTGGAACACCATGTTGCACGAACATGGGACATAGAGCTTCAATTGTTACAGTAGAGGATGAGGATGGTACATCAAGAG
The DNA here is from genome assembly GCF_056783735.1 of Eptatretus burgeri. Taxonomy (NCBI): domain Eukaryota; kingdom Metazoa; phylum Chordata; class Myxini; order Myxiniformes; family Myxinidae; genus Eptatretus; species Eptatretus burgeri. The sequence continues at coordinate 26,022,142 of NC_140974.1, read as the reverse complement.
CTTTAATCCTATTGGAGTGGGCATCAACTACGATAAGGAAAAGCTTCCCTTGAAATCGACCAGCATGGTCGATGTGTAGTCTGGACCATGGCTTTAATGGCTCCGACCACGTGGCTTGGCATGGGCTTGACAAGTGTGACAATAGCGTGCACTGGACACAATGTCACTGTCCAAACCAGGCCACCTCACATGGGCGTGAGCAATAGCCTTTATGATGACTATGCCTGGATGAGCATTGTGGAGTTCATTGATAATTTTTCCCTCCGAGTTTTGGCTTAATTACCACTCGGCTACCCCAAAGCAGGCAGTCTACATCAATAGAGGGTCCATCCTTCTAGATGAGGTACGGTTTCACTCCTTCCGGTCATGATGCCCAATTACCTGACATAACACAGCATTTAATTTGTGACAAATCAGGATTGCTACTGGTAGCACAGGAAATCCCCTTAGCAGTTAAGCGAGCTTCATCATGAATGACGTTGGCCACGAGATGAATAATATCACCAGATTGTGGAGGTTCTGGGATGGTTACGGGAAGCAGCAAGTGACTGATCGCATCAGCACAGTACATTTCCTTACGCAGGCGGTAAACCAATGAATCATCATAACTTGCCAGGGTCAATGCCCAATGTTGTACATGACCTGATGATGTGGGCAGAATGGCTCTGGTTTCTCCCAGGAGACCTAACAAGGGTTTGTGATCAGTCTCAATGGTAATATGTCTTCCAAAGTCATATTAGTGCATCTTTAAGGTGCCCCAGGCACACGCTAATGCCTCTAGTTGTACTTGTGCAACTACACGTACAGTGTCAGGTCGGGTTTGGGATGCATACATAACAGGCTGGAGATTAGCGATTCCATTTCTTTGCAACAACGCACACCCAATGCCATATGAAGAGCTATCACAACTGAGAATAAGTTCCTTGGATGGATCGTAATAGACAAGTAACGGCGAGGAAGACAGCATGGTTTGAGCAACCTTGAACGCTCTTGTTTGGGCAGTTTCCAATTTCCAGACAACGCCTTTCCTGAGGAGATGATACAGAGGCTCGACGGTTGTGCTTAGTTGAGGCAGGAAATTACCAAAGTAGGTCAACATATTCAGGAATGCACAAAGTTCTGAAATGTTTTGTGGCATTGGCACATTAGCAAATTGCTTTAACTTTGCTCGGACAGGGAAAAATGCCTTGACAGGAGATTTGATGACCCACGTATTCAACTTCACGTGCCATAAAGGTACACTTCTCACGCCTTAGGTGTAACCCAGCTTGTGACAGCCGATTGGGGACTTTGTTTAGGTTCTCGAGGTGTTCATGTTGTGACTTGTCAGTCACGAGTATGTCGTCGTGGAATACAACTGTCTTTGGTGCAGTTTTCAATCATGTCTCCATCTTGCATTGGAAGATTGGTGCAGCAGAGCGGATGCCAAATGGGCATCTGTTGTACATGTAGAGTCCTCGATGAGTGTTGATGCATGTATAGGGCTTGGAATCATCATCCAGTTCCATTTGAGCATCGCCAGTGGTCATGTCGAGCTCAGTGAATGTCTGACCACCCATGAGAGTGAACAGATCCTCTGCTTTGGGCAAAGGGTCGCCATTCAGTTTTGAATGGTGTTTGATTGTCGTTTTGTAGTCTCCACAAATGCACACTGTTCGTTCTGCTTTGAGTATTGGAACAAGAGGTGCCACCCAGTCAGAGTACTTGATTGGTGAGATGATGCCCTCACTCTGCAGGCGGTCAAGCTCGCATTTGATCATTGATCACATCATGTAGGGCACAGGTCTAACCTCGTGGAACAATGGCTGAGCATCTGGAGAAACATGAATCCTCACTTTAGGCCCTGCAAAGGTGTCAACAACATCACTGAACAGGCCAAGGTAATTGTTGAGCATGCTATCGTATCCAGCATTAGAGTTGGACACTCCTTCGAGTTTGTCTCTAAACTCACAATGTTCAGTGAGTCGGCATAAATCAGCCACGAACTTGGATGCTCACTGACCAGCTTGACGATGGTGGGTATAAAATTTTTATATTGAGACGATCTTACCCAGTTTAGGGTGATAATGTCTTTTCACGAGATTGATGAGCTCTTCATACGACTTGTCAGAAGGTTTGGCTGGGGCAAGAAGATCTTTGATGAGGCTGTACGTCGGGGCGCCGCATATGGTCAGTAATACAGCTCGCCGTCTTTCAGCATCCTCATTGGTGTCCATTTTGTTTGACACGAAGTACTGCTTCAGACGTTCAGTATAGTCTTCCCAATCATCTCCCACTGCGTATTCTTGCAATATGCCGATGCACGAAGACATCCCCATCACTATATTCAATAAACAGAGATGAAGACTCTGAAGTGGGAACAATAGGTTTAAACCAGGCATGGGCTCAACACAGCACAGCACCGGAACATGGGCGGGTCACATGACTCTCCTTAACCACACCCTGGTGCACCCATGTATGCATGCATGAGCATAAACTACTGATACATCTCAACTCCAGATTGTGTCGTACAATACCGCATCCTTCTGCTAGGCAGACAGCAGTTGCGTCACTCTCTGCTCATCTGGAATTGAGAGAAACATTCAATAATCCAGTCAGTCAAATCAATTTCTGCAGTGGAAAATTGTCCTTAGTTGCATATGAGTGGGTGAACAAATGATAGCTCACTTTGGGTGAGCAAATGAGCCAACTTACAAGTTCGGATAGTACCAGCAGTGAGCACGTCATCATGGACACACTCTCATGGATGTAACAGTTTTGTTCCATCTGCAACAGACTCCAGTCTTTCTCGAAAAGGAACCATTGTCTGGTCAGCCCTTCCATTGTCTGGTCAGCCCTTCCATTCTCTGGTCAACCCCTCCGTTCTCTGGTCAACCCCTCCGTTCTCTGGTCAACCCCTCCGTTCTCTGGTCAACTCCTCCATTCTCTAGTCAACTCCTCTGTTCTCTGGTCAACTCCTCCATTCTCTGGTCAACTCCTCTGTTCTCTGCTCAACTCCTCCATTCTCTGGTCAACCCCTCTGTTCTCTGGTCAACCCCTCTGTTCTCTGGTCAACCCCTCTGTTCTCTGGTCAACCCCTCCATTCTCTGGTCAACTCCTCCATTCTCTAGTCAACTCCTCCGTTCTCTGGTCAACCCCTCCATTCTCTGATCAACTTCTCCATTCTCTGGTCAACTCCTCTGTTCTCTGGTAAACCCCTCCATTCTCTGGTAAACCCCTCCATTTTCTGGTGAACTCCTCCGTTCTCTGGTAAACCCCTCCATTCTCTGGTAAACCCCTCCATTCTCTGGTCAACTCCTCTGTTCTCTGGTCAACTCCTCTGTTCTCTGGTCAACCCCTCCAATCTCTGGTCAACTCCTCTGTTCTCTGGTCAACCTCTCCATTATCTGGTCAACTCCACTGTTCTCTGGTCAACCCCTCCGTTATCTGGTCAACTCCTCTGTTCTCTGGTCAACCCCTCCGTTCTCTGGTCAACCCCTCCGTTCTCTGGTAAACCCCTCCGTTCTCTAGTCAACCCCTCCATTTTCTGGTGAACTCCTCTGTTCTCTGGTCAACTCCTCTGTTCTCTGGTCAATCCCTCCATTCCCTGGTCAACCCCCGGCTATATTTTCTGGATTGAATGGCGTATGCAAGCTCACTATAATCGTTCTATTCATTATTAGATAAAGGTAATCGGAAGGAATGGGGCTAGTACATTCATGAAGATAGGTTCATTGTTAGATCAAGTAAATAGGGTGTGGAATATAAAGCACAGATGTAAATGTCCTCTTCGTCTGATTGTTTGTTGAATACGTGACTCAAGAAACAAGTCCGAGTACGTGACAAGGAAATCTGTCCTGGTAAATGCAAATTTCAAACATATTGTGTTCTCATGTGAACGATCATGAGAAGTTTAGGATCAAGTTAACCCTGCAATCTTGAATGATGTCTGGAGAAAGGATAAAAGCCGAGTTTCATCAAGTATTTTTTGATACATGACATGAGAATCGGACTAACTTTCTCCAAATCTCAACATGACGGAACGGCTCCAAATGTCATCCTCGAATCTCAGTTGGGCTGAGAACCTGCCGAGATGCTGATTTGCATTCTTTGGCATTTTGTACCCAAGTTGATGACGTTGAATGGTGGAGGCTTTGGTTGCTCTGATCTTGAAATTCCCAAACGATCTCGTCATTCAAATCAATTTGACTGACTAGATCGTTTGTTTGTTCATCCATCAAGTTTATTTTACCCATCAAGCTGTTTGTTCATCAGCAACTGAACCATGAGTTCGCAATACCAGCACAAGCCTTGATGGCTCAATGTCCTCATCCTTCATTGCAGTTGCTTTTAAGAGAACATTCTATTATTATTATTATTATTATTATTATTTTGTTATTTTATTATTTTATTTAGTTGTCCTTGACATGTTACTGGGGAGTTTTATCGATTTATCTCAGCTTTATGGATGATCCCTATTCACCGAACTTACCACTGAGCCCTAGGATGGATTGAAAATCACGGCAGTTGCTCAAACCCATAGAATCCATTGCGCAGCTTTTCCACAGGTTCTCATATATGGTCACAGAGGTGATGACACTCCCCGCGACGGTCGATACACTCCAGTACTCATCTGCCAATGTGGAAGCGATGACAATCCAGCCCAGAATTGCGATGAGCGTCCCCGTCAGGTCCAGTTGCATGGTCGGGGTGTCGTATCTGAATGGTCGGTCACCTTAATCACCACATTGAGATGTTTCCACGACTCATCGGGTGTTCGTGAACTGGGACCGAGCACACGAATCCCCGAGAGGAATCTTTTCGGTTCCTTCGGTTTTACAATGTCCAAAGATCAAGTGACGTCACAGTCGCAAGCAAAGTACAAATATCTGTTTGTAGCAACTTTTGAGTAATCATCAATGTAGAGTTAGGTGGAGCAAGATGTCCTTGTCGGGAAAAGTGAGTCTCCTTCCCCGTTACATGATTGACCCTAACTGAACTGTACAGGACTAAAGGACCAAGGGTGTACAGTATTTATGCAGTGGGAAGGTGTGGAGGGGGAGGGGATGGTTGTTGCCCCTCCTCACTGTGTTTTTTTATCATCATGACTTTTACACCAATTCCAAAGGTCATGCAAAAGGGATTTCATTGCCAATGCACACAGTCATTGGTCAAGAGAGTTGGTGTGTGCCATCATTTGATTTGACTGAGTCAGGGTATGAACCTGTTGGTACCGGTACTACACATGCCAAATCAACCACGTGATATTGAACTTCTACAAGCGAGTTCAAGCAGAGAGAAAGAATATCTTGCTTTCATGTCGAAAAAGTACTTACCTTGGCAGAGCAATGGGAAGGTGGTTAAGATAATCTTCAATGCAGTCGTTATGGTCTCCCGGGTCACTGTGTTTTCGGTCAAAGTGGTTTTCTCTTTCAAGGAAAGGTGTCAGGTCCACAGATGGGGAAAGATGGGCAGTTAAGCGCATCCACTTGAGAAGACATTCACAAGGACTGGCAGGATAAGCCTAGACGTACGCACACTCGCCTCTGAGCTGTATAACCTTGTTTCATAATCCGACTCATCCTGGTGTTTCGCAGGCAGGGTGATTCATTAATGTGTGTGTCATCCCTTGGGTGAACGTTAAACTGAATGTCCTGTCTACTGACATTAGTTGGTTGACATTAAAGATCCCATGGTGTTGTCTTGGACATTAATCGGCAAGAGAATTGGGGGGGGGGGGGTGGGGGGTGGCATGGCATGTCGATAATCCCAATATACGAGGAGTAGTGACAACTTGCAATTAGAAGCCATTCTGTTTCCATCCAGGTCCAGTATGGTCCACTGAACCTGTGCCCTTGTGCGTGAAGCGTAATGGGTCCGTTTTCTGATGAAACTGTTTCTCTGTGCCCAAAATGAAGATTATACTATTTAACTCTCAAAGGTATCCGGTGTTGCCGGGCAACGCCGGGTCCCTCCTCACAATCTTTCCCCTCCCTCCTCCCACCCCTTTCCTCATCCCACCCCACCTACTCCTCCTGGACTCCCACCCAAACCCTTCCTCTCCCTCCCTCCCCCCACCACCTCCCAACCTACCCCTCCCTCCTGACTCCCACCCTACCCCTTCACCTCCCTCGTCCCTAATCTGTCTGAAGGGTATTGGGGGTCTTAAAGGGTCTTAGAGGTCTTTGGTGTCTTTGAGGTCTTAAAGGGTCTCCAAAGTCATAAAGGGTCTTATGGATCTTTGGGGTCTTTTGGGTCTTCGGGTCTTTGGGATCTTAAGGGTCCATAGGGTCACCGGAGCCTTTAAAGGCTGAGATGGTGGATAAAAATACCCTTGGGACAATCCTCGGGTCAGACTTGGTCTGTGTGCTAAATGTGGTGGTTGTTGGCCCAGCGGTCTTGGCACAAACACGTGAACAGACAGACAGACGACAAATTTTATTTATTTGATGTTTTATTATCTTGCAAAAACTTCGTTTTGGCAAGATATGTTAGTCAGCTTGTATGTTTTTTTTTTTGTTTGTTTGTTTTTTTGTTTGTTTGTTTGTCTGTAATCACGTATAAAAAATTCTGCAGAGCACAGTTATCATTGGAAATTTTTGTAACTTCGCATATCAGAGGCCAATAGAGGTCCCTTTCAGTGCATAAAATTTTGTAACTTCGCATATCAGAGGCCAATAGAGGTCCCTTTCAGCGCATAAAATTTTGAAGGTCAAAGGTCAAGGTCACTTTGTCGCAAATCAGGGGAGTCGACGAAACCCTTATTTTTGAGTAATTTTAATAGAATCGTCTCCAAACTTTATGGGAATGTAGTATATGGTCTGGCGCTCAGCTGATTAATTTTTGGTGGCGACTGGCCTTGACCTTCATGGTTAGCGCCTGAGGTCAAACATATTTGACCCCAAGGTCAAATTTTGAAGTTTTAGGAACCATATCGTGTAGTACCTTAAATTGAACACCTCGATGAGTGCTTTCTAGATATGTCAAGCTTGAGACATTATGACGTCATTTGGTGACGTTATGAGGAAAACGCATATTTTTCATGGTTACTCTGTAGAACGATTCTCATCGGAATCTCTCTTAGGCAGATATTCCTCAAGGAGTCGCTCCTGGTGGATAGTAGCTCTGTTCACCTCAGTGTGACCTTAAAGAAGTCACACGTGGTCACCTTTTGGCAAGATACGGGTCACCCTGCGGGTGACATTGGTTTATTTTTGTTCTTCCAACACCTCCTCTAATAAGCAGAGGATACAATCAGGATTGATCTAACCTTAAAACACATCGCAGAAACCACAACAAAAAGAAACGTAATTCGCGAGTAAAGGTTCACACTGATGACTGAGGATCGGGTGCTGAATTTGAGGTGTACAGAGCTTGTGAGTAGGAGAAACACCTTGGTAGTGACAGAATGCAGAAATTTGAAACAAGTGGAAGAAGGAGAGTGAACGAGAGAAATGGAGGCACACAATTCACGCCAGATGTGTGCACGTAATCCTCCACATGTGCTGGAAACACGCATGTGCATGTAATCCGTGTCGTTAAAAATTTGTCTGAGGTCGATAATTACTTTTAACGATGTGTATATACGAATCTGGAAGAAGATAATTGGTTTTCGATCGTTTATTGTCACATACTGTGTATCTTTCCCACATATCTTGTGGGATTGTGAGTTGGACAGGCGACCATTATGGGTGGGGAGGGGGTTTCAAAGCTTTAAGTGGGACGGGAATTGGCATTCTCTCAAGCGGGGCTAAAACCATGTCCTAAAAGGTCTTAGTCTGAGATCATTATTTACTTTTAACGGTATGTATATATACGTCAGGAAGAAGATCATCGGTTTGGTGTCGTTTATTGTGACATATCTTTTCCGCATGTGTCGCAGGATTGTGAGTTGGACAGGCGACTGTGACCGGTGCGGAGGTTGTTTGAACGCTTGGAGTGGGCACAGGATTGACGCCTTAGGGTTTGGAGGGAGAGGTTGAGGACTTGGTTTTAGGAGGGGGAGGTTGATGACGTGGTAGTCCGAGAGTCCACAGGCTTCTAATTAGACTCTCGAGCACAAAAGGTTTGACTTATCCAGAGTATAGATAATGATGGTCGAATGCAATAATGTGGATTCTTGCGTGCCCCGAGGTCGACTCAAGGGGTCCTGGAGCTTCCAAAAGGGGTGCAAAAATCGATCTGAATTAGAGTTTTGCTCACAAGGATATAGTTCTCACCACATGATAGATCTCGGCATCCTGTTCAAAAATATGTACCGGAAGAATGTATTACCGAAGACTCTCGACTCTCGAGACCCACCCAGGAGATTGCGGGTGCATTTAAGAATACTCAAGGACTGATCGTCGTCCTTATCATCCTCATCTGATGGACGAGAAATTTCAGAGTCGACCAGATCGTCGTCATTGTCTTCACCGGGTTCAGAATTGGGTTCAAGGACGATGCAAGGACCTGCTCCCCTTCAAACCAAACAAGTCGACACTCTGGGCCCTCAATCTCCCATCCTTTATCAGGATCCTGAATTATCTGATTTGTATCCGCCATGGCCCACATGCGAGCGACGACGAATCATTCTGTTCTCTGAACGTGTTGGTGTAGATCGCTTTCACATGGCCGGAGACTGCTCTCGTCTATCCCCTTCAGTTTCTTCAATGGGGTCGTTCTATGTGAAGGTTTGAATGCTCTTTCGAACGCACCATACATTGTGTCGTTTAAATAATTTCCTTGCCTTCTATGCACTGCTCTGGTGAATGAGGCCAGTTGCTTTAATGTCATTGGCGATAAGTGTGCGTCTTGTGCCAGTTTTATGAGTGTGTCCTGATGTCCTCCACTTTTCTCCAAGATGGCGAGCGGGTGGAGTTTACCGATTCGCACGAAGGCTGGGGTATGATCACACCCCGTGAATGCATGGAAGGCTGGAAGGGCCTGGAACATCTTTGTTAGGGTTAGGGTTATCTGTTTTCTTATCTGTTTTCACCATCGTCCCATCACTATGACAAAAGGAGAGGGGAACTGGTGTCAGTGGGAATGAGAGAACATATTTGAGGTCTACTCGCTGTTCAGTAGCCAGCATCAACAGACGGCCCACGAGATTGCGGGTGCATTTCAGATCAGCGATTTTTCGACTTGGTGACCGACGACTCCCGATACACTCGTTCTCCAATGTCAGTGCCTTGTTTTTCTTGATTGGCCGTTCAAATCTGCTAGGATCATCCAGGCAATCCGAGGTGAACTGCAAGTGAAGTGTCTTCCCAAACATAGGCACTGCAAGGACACTATTGGACACAGTTTCACTGGCTGCTCTCCCTGTGTGGATATTGCACTGAGGCTGGTCGCTCATCTCAAGACTGAATGGATTGCAAGAACTTTGTATTTGCTCTAGCACTTTGTTGAAATCTTATCTGTCTTTTTTGAATCGAGATGGCCTCAGCTCGGTCTCAATGTCACATCTGTTGGTCATTCCTGCTGGGTCCAACGATTGGCTCGTGATCGCGGCCCTCACGGACTTGGTTGTCATCCAGCAGTTACGAGCACTGAAATTATTGGTGGCATTCACAGTTTGTTCCGCTGTTGGATCGACAGGACACCTGGAGAAGGAATTATCTGTCCTCCTGACTGTGAATGATCCAACTTCATGGATGGAATGGAGACCAGGATGAGATGTATCGATGTTCAGCAAGTCCATTTGGTATTTTGGCATCAATATCGCGTCCTTGTGATGGTTCATTGTGAAAAACAACTCGGTGATCGGCGTCAATGATTCCACAAATAGAGTAATATCATTTGTGCAGACTGCTCTGTCCAGGATTCTGAATTTGCTGATATAGTCAACGTACATCATCGAGAGAGGTCAGTGGTTGCTTCATAATCTGCATGTACGTCACAATTTGTTTCAGAAAATTATCTACATAGTACCGAGAATTGAAACTGGCCCACATGGGTATGTTCTCCAGCGACAAGGCATTGAACATCATCCATATGTAGTCCTTTCTCCGACCTTCTGGGGATTTAGAGTTGGAAATCTCGGATTCAGAGTAATCGAACACTGATATCCTTGGTCGCTTTCAGTAAGCTGAACGGTGGTCTCCTGGATGCGAAGAGTCCGTTTTCTGCCTTTTTTTTTTGAGAAGATCGGTGTGGTCAGATCATTTGTTGCTTGATTGTCAGGGATACTTTGTCTTGGGCCGTCCACCTGGTATACAGTATGCCCATCGTGTTGTGTAAGGAATCTGCACCGGACAGTGTGTGCGTCAACTCATCATAATTGTTGAAAGATAGGCCCATGACACAATTCTGTTCAGTTCCCAGTGGGAATTCTCTTCCAGAATATAAATGTGAAAGAGTCTCCAATTCTTCTGTGCAGTTTATGCTGTAATTGATAGCATGTCCAAACCTATTGAGAACAGTGAGCACCTTCCTATTGCCAGTCAAACATTTCACCCCTACACCAAGTGTGGTGTGTTTCTGGTGTTTGGTCTGACCCATGTTCATGATGAACAAAGCATCTTGGCTGCTTGAGTCAGCCCGACTCACCACATCCAGCCCGTACGTTCACGTATCAATACCACCATGTAAGACCTTGAAAAAGGTAGTCACCACGTCAGGAGGGACTGCTTCACCTCACATAAGATCGCTCAATTACACTGGATCAGAGAATTTTGTTTTCTCAACCCTCTTCAGAGCCTTACTGAGCATCAATGCAGTTTTTTGTGACTGCTCCCTCTGTCGATGAACCAAAGTCGTAGCAGATCCCAGTGTTACTCTGCATTATGCACAAGAACACCCATTTTCTTGCTCTTCGGAGAGTCCAATTTGATTTTCCCACTGAACTGCTGCTCGAGGACGATTCCGAGTGATTGTGCAGTGTTTATGGCAATCCCACCGATCTCAAATGTAATTTCTGAGTACCTCTCATGTATTGACTGGAGATGTTCAGGACGTGCATCTTCAACAACATTCTCCTGCACGTTACTCACTATTGCGGCGAGAGCCTCTGAGCTCACACTACAGCCTGGCTGTGGCGTTTTTAGGGATCTCTCAGCTAATTTGAGATACTTACTTTGACATGAGTGGTGATATTTTATCTCCTTAGCAATGCCTTCAACCTTTCAATATTTTTGACAGAACACGTTCGTCCCGCATCGCTGTGACGGCCACCCCGATGGGATTCTCGGCTTCGAATGTTTCACATCTGCCAATACAAGGCCATCTTTTCCATAAAACATCCGCGTGATCACTTCTCCTTATCACAGAAGACGCTGTGATAACATCACATGGCTCGGGGACATGTATTGCAAAACAATTCTCGCTCTTCTTTGACTTAATTTTCTCATTCAATACATTTATTGTCTTCTTCTCTTTCATCATCTTTTTCTCCTTAATCTTATTCCAATGTTGAAAAAAAAAAAGTGTTTTTTTTCATGTTCTCCCATTCAAGTCCGGCGACATTAATCATTCAATCGCTTCCAGAGTGATTTCTTGTTTGTCTGAAATGACACCAACAGCTAACTGATCGAAGTGCGGACACCGACTTGCATCAGGGTTCAGAGTGTGCAACTGGTGTCCACAGCCACATTGTGTGGAATTGTCTCTCAGCTTCCAAGGATGTATGTTTTGGGTGAACACATTTTTTGAAATATCATGTTGTAATATAATTTATGGCCCTACCTCTCGATGGTGAAGAATCACTTTTTTAAAAAAAAATTAAATAATTCTCGGATCCAGATCCGGATCCAGATCTTCACCAAAATCGAATCCATTCATCCTCGTCACACACCCAACCTGCCCACCAAATTTCATCCGGATCCATGCACAGAGACAGACAAACAAGCAAGCAGACAGACAGACAGACAGGGGGGTGAAAACATAACTTCCTTCCACCTTCAGCAGTGGAGGTAATAATTAGCAGTTTTTAATTGAAAAGTTTTTTTCTGTAATTTGTGTTTAAATGACAAGGTGTTCTATTGCTTTTTACACAATATGAAGCCACTTTTATTATCATTCTGATGTTAAATTTAAAAGAAGTAAAAACTAAAAAAGTATCTCGGCCTTTCTGTTCCACCCTGTTTATAAAAATGCCTGCGTTTGTTATCATGCGTCTGCCCTGAAACATTTTAATGTGGACCATTATTTCTTCGCTGTACATTGAGCCTTGCAAGTTCTTCCGAGGGGTGAACAATCTGCTGTTTGTTTGAACATTGCCCTTGTCCTTTGACCCAGAATTCTTTCCATGGTTCAGCTCTCCTGAACTGCAAAGCTCTCCTACTGCAAAGAAGCTTCATCTGAACCCAAAAAGGTTAACGAGATTTCAGGTGTGTCTTCGGAAGGTTCTCATGGAGGAAGTCGTGAATCTTCCACGAGTCTTCATCAATCGGTCCTCATGAAGGTTGTGGGAGTCCTGCTGGAGGTCATCACAGATTGCCAAATTTAATTTGCCCATGGTTCGTTTATCTTCTCTAGCTGGACAAACCTCCCTCCTGACTTATTGTGGACACGCATGTCAAGTGCAAATATTGAACTTTTGTATTTTAAGGTTCCAATTATAATTCTCGTCTCGCACTCTGAATGACGTTAATCGGGAACGTGATGGGGCCAAGTCGTGGGATTAAAAGCGTTTGTTTCTTCATAGAATCTTCCTCCGCTCACAATTATTGTTTATCTACTCGAGGCTTTGTGATGTCACGCTGGAGGAATTTCACGATCTGTTGTCACGAGTTTTCTTGAAAAGTGGCGCATGACCACCGACCGTTCCCGTGAGAACGAGCAAGATGAAGTGACTCCCTCAAAATGTCACTCTCCGCCTTTAGAATTGAAGCAATGCCACATTCAAACAACGTCCTAATGGAGACGGGCACGGGAAAACGATTTCTCAAAGTCGTGTTGGTGTTGGGCACTCTCGGTGGAGTTCACCCGCAATTCCCACGTGAATGTGCCACTCGTGAGACCATCTTAAGCAAGCGGTGCTGCCCGATTGCTGGCGCAGACCGTTCACCATGCGGTAGTGCAGAGGGTCGTGGTGCGTGTGCGGTTCTGCACATCGACAGGCAGCCCTGGAGTGGACCCTTCATACTCAAGAACGCGGACGATCGGGAAGACTGGCCACTCAAGTTCTTTAATCGCTCGTGCGTTTGTTCAGGTAAGGGGGTCAAGAGGGCCAACAAAAGAGAAAAACATTATAATCTAGATGGGCACTCATTAGAGCACATACCTCCGTCCTGTGATGTCTCATCCACGAGAACATTTCTGGCCCAATACATTTTTGAGATATCGTGCTATATATCATTTTTGAACCATGTCTCTCAATGGTGAAGAATCACTTTAAAAATTCTCGTATTTGGATCCGGATCCGAATCTTCACCAAAATCGAATCAGTTCGTCCTCGTCACACACCGAACCTGTCCACAAAATTTCATCCGGATCCGTCCACAACTTTTTGAGAAATCCTGTACACAGTCAAACAGACAGAGAGGGGTGAAAACATAACCTCCTTCACCTTCGGTGGCGGAGGTAATTAACATGAGGTCAGTTAGATGCTGACAATGGACGTAAAACTTTCAACTGAACTCCAACCCTAACTTTCAACCTTCTAACTTAATTATGTTTCTTAACTATCTATACTGTTTGAACGTCGGTTGCACGATGAATACATCTATTAATTCTGTACTATTGGAACTTACCTTTTCAACCTTTAGACCCTTTAGACTGCTGACACCCCTTCGACTCCTGAAGACCATTTAGACACCATTAGAAATTTACATCCTTTAGACCCCTTTGACTCCAACATTCCTTTATACTCTGTTAGACCCTTAAGAACCCTAAGACCCTAAAAATGCTCTATGCACTATTAGTCCCTTTATAACCCTAATACCCCAAAGACCCTTCAGACCTCATTGGACCCATTTGAACCCCTAACATATCCCCTAAAGACCCTGTAGACACCGTTGGACCCTTTAAAACCCAACATCCACGCAAGACCCTAAAGACCCCTTTAGACCAAGTACACCACACAAACATCTGTCGACTTCTTGCAAAACACAGAATATACTTTTTTCAGTAAGTAAAGTGCAATCTCGACCCACCAAGGGGGTGGGTTCTCTACTGGTTAAATAATTTCCTAAAAATAGTATAATTCCAAAAAAAAGTCCTGCAATAATAATTACTAAAACATAATATCATGGAGTACGGTGGTACTCCATGTCGAGGGATGATACGGGAAAAAATGGCCACCCATTCAAATTTTTAGTTTTATAAAATACTACCTCCAACGGTTCCAGCTATGACAGAAGTATGGAGAAAGAAAGTAGGGGGCCGACCACCAACCAGTTGGTGGTGATCGTCAACCTCCAGCGGCCTTGTGCCCCGTAACCGGTTAAGGTCATGGACACCTTTCTGGGGTCAGGTGGCCACGATCGAACTGCAAGCACAGTCGAAGTCCAAGGCAAGAACTACGGACCAACAATCGCGAATGAAACCAGTTGCTGAAGCTCGAAGACGATGCGCAACAGGTGAATGGACTGAAAGACATTCTTGTTTGTACAAATTTGTTTTACACATTTGGGGACATCTGTTAAAACGTCTTTACCATCATGCCTACTGAGATGTGTGAACACTCATGCTTATAAATGGGAGGCATGCTGCCTGTTGACACCACATCAGTGTATTGTTTGCCTGTAATATTTGTTGTTTTCTTCTTGATCATAATTTTTCCGTTTCCCCCGAGGTGAATACACCACTTCCTGCTTCTTGCTCCTCTATCAGAGCATATCACCATCTTTGCCTTTGCTTCAATAAACCGTTGGGCATTAAAACCCGGTATTACATCCCACCCAAAAGTGTTGGATCATGGTACCTTTGTTGGATCTGCTGTTCGTCATTATCCATTGAGCTGGCTAGCCTCACCACACATTTCCTGATCCTCCTTACCAGCCAAGTTAATAAGAGTATATTCACCGGCATGGGAAATGAGGTGCAGCTGCCTTTTTAATGTTCGTCCTATTTAAACTTGAGAAAGGGCTAACACTCACAACATCAGCCGCACGTTGTTTCCCACGGTGGCAAACACGGTCATCAACTTTTAGTTTATTAAAATCATTTGTTTTGGGTTCAAATCTGGCTGAAAGCAGCTTTATTAAGGACTCGGACTGTAAGCTTCTCGAAGGCAAGTTGGTCTCGGAGAATTATACCAAAATCACTTTCACATTTGTAGTCATAGAAAACACAGCTGACTCTATAATGACCTTCAGAAAGGGTATAATCTGCTCGTTCTGCCTCGTCCGGTTTACATGTGACACACGTCCACACATTCTGGTTGAACCTTGAAAGACAGCAGCTTGGGGTATGCACTAAAATGTGAACTATGAAAAGACAGTGGTGCCTATTATCTCCCTGAGTACAAAAAAGTCCCTTCCACCTCAACAGGTGAATAATGCACATGTTCCAGGTAAGGGAGGGTAATGTGGGGATGAGAATGGAAGGATTGGAGATCATCTCTATGTTCAGGCACTCCAACTTTGTGTGAGTAGGGTGGCTTATTTATTGGCCGATGTTTTTTTTCTGTATAATATCTTGAATACATAAAATAATTAATTCAGCAGACCTTGATCAACAACATAATATACATGTTGCTTGATGTTTGTATGTCCTGTTTCGATGTTAGAGTACGTAGCTCTATAATGTCGTATCTCGGAGCCGCTGAGCCTTGTTATTTGCAGGAAACTTCTGGGGTCCAGCATGCGATTCATGTAAACCTGGATGGCGAGGATCAAGCTGTGAGCAGCGTCGTGCACCTGTCGTGCGTCGTGACATCCACATTCTCACCCTCATCGAGCGACGCCAGCTGCTAGACGCGTTCCGGTTGGCCAAGCGTACATCACACCCGGACTACGTGGTGGCGACGAAACACTCCTTCGGTCTTCTGGGTCCCAATGGCACAGAGCCTCAATTTGTGAACATCTCCATTTATAATTATTTTGTATGGTTGCACTATTATTCAGTGCGTCCCACCTTACTAGGTAAATATAGTTGGGAACATTCTTTACTGCTCAGACTTTAATTGCTCCAGGATTGTTGATTAACATGAAAAATATATTCAGCAATTCGCACCTGCTCACAAAACATTGTGTGCAAAACATTTATCAAACGGAGGAAGAGAGAATCAAAGACAAACATGTCGATGCAATGCTCCCAAAAATGGTGGACGGCTTGAAGTTGTAGCATGGTTTTGTAGGTCCATTGAAATAATTACATCAGCCTGAACCCCATCCCTGTAGTGGATTTGCAGTTAACATCAAGAACTACATTTCTCACTGTCCGTGGACTACTCTCACACATCCAAACCCCTGCAAAACCTTTGACTGCACATTCCCCTCTGGACCCACCGTGTGTGTGTGTGTGTGTGTGTGTGTGTGTGTGTGTGTGTGTGTGTGTGTGTGTGTGTGTGTGTGTGTGTGTGTGTGTGTGTGTGTGTGTGTGTGTGTGTCCTGCACCATCTTCTGAACAGTGATGACTCCATTTATATACACACACACACACAAACATGTTAAGGCCATTTTTTTCCTGCTAGAGCAGGGGTTAGCCTTGTGAGCCCCCCATGACAATCTTCTATCGTGGGTCCCTTTTTGAGGCAACGTTTTTTTTTCCGGCCGGATGCCCTTTCTGACACCAACCCTTTAGTTGCCTCTTACGAAACCCAGGGATACGGTGGACATATTCTAAACCAGGGCACACACTGGGAACTCCATTTATATCTCTATAATTTCTCTATCACTGCCGACGTGAATCAAACTTTCCAACCACCCATCCCAACTCTCTCATCCTCATATGCGGGGATTACCTCCACCACCGAAGGTGATCGGAGGGTATGTTTTCACCCATATCTGTCGGTTTGTTTCTTGCAAAATCGAATATTTTTCAAGTACATTGGTCGGTCAGCCTGGTGTTGGCTTAGTGGTTAGGGTGGCGGCTTGGGATCCTTGGGTCCTGATTTCTAGCCCCATTGGCCACTGAATTAACACCAGGGGGTTGACTCAGCCTGTCATCCTTCCAAGGCCAGTGAAATGAGCACCGGTATACTGGTAATCGGGGCACTGCATCAGCGGCATAGCCGTGCCTCTAACCAATGATGCAACCAGCAGCCAAAAAGACAGCACACGATGGGATTGGTCGGTCGACTTTGTTATTACTTAAAAAAAAAATCGCCAAGTATGTTGGTCTGCAGCGTTTGTCTGTCTATCTGTTTTTCACACGATTTTTGGCCACAGTTTTCAAGCAATCATTCTGAATTTTTATTTTATTTTTTTTGTGTGTGCAGGTGACCGGCCAAGGACATCAACGCTAAATTTTGGTGAAAATCCGGATCTGAGAAGTTTTTAAGTGATTCTGCACCATTGAGAGATCGGGTCAAAAATGATATATAGCACATTATCTCAAAACGTTATGAATGGATTAACACGAAACTCGGTGGACAGGTTGGGAGTGCTACGAGGAAGAATTGATTCAATTTTGGTGAAGATCCGAATACACATCTGGACACGAAAATTATTTAATTTTTCACTGATTCTTCACCATTGAGAGACGGGGCTAAAAACGATATATTGCATGATATCTCAAGAAGTTGTGGACGGATTCGGACGAAACTCGGTTGATGAGTTGGTTAGGTAACAAGAACAAACCGATTCGATTTTGATTCAGGTCCGGATTCAGATCCGGACTATCAGTGGAACACCAAATGTCAACTATTCAGCCTGGCGGATGTACATCCTGAGTGCCATTCCGTTTTGCCAAGTTGTCGCTCGATGAGTGATTTTTTTTTCATTCTGTTTCTCTGTCTGTCTGTTTATCTGTCAACTGCCTCCAGGTCACGATTTTAAACCGAACTTCGCATAACTTCACCACCTGGTAGAGTTCGTTGTAAGCATGAAGCCTTTTGTTTTCTTAGGTCAAAAGGTTAATATCGGCCAAAGTTAACAACTTTGTCGAATTTCTGAAATCCTCAATTTTCATCCGATTGACTTGAAATTCGAACAGCATTTGCATATCAGGTCACTGAATCCAACCACCTAATTATTTTTAAGGTCAACATAGGCCAGAGGTCAACAACTTTGTTGATATTTCTAAAATCCTCAATTTTTTTTCTGATTGACTTGACATTTGAAGATAATTTATATTTCAGATCGCTGAATTCAACCAGTCAATTATTTCTGAGGTCACCATAGGCCAGATTTCTAAAATCATCAATTTTCATCTGATTTACATCCAATTTGAACAGGATTTGCCTATCAGGTCACTGAATTCACTCACCAATTATTTTTATAGTCAAATTTGTTTTAGGGATTTTGCAAGTATCGTGTTCAGCATGACCTATATTGTTGTGTTTGTCTGTTTGTCTGTCAACAATCTACATCAACTCCTTTTCTCCAACGGCCCAATCTCAGACCATCGGTTTGGATTCAGACCCAGTCACTTTACGCTGAACATGCTACTTCTGCTCTACCAAAATGGAGGGCTGTCTCTCTGGACATATATTGAGCATTTGTCACAGTCTAGCACCCATCATGGTCTTGAAACTCTCAGCCTACAGCAACCAAGGCTACCTGATCCTCTTGTCACTCTCTGACTTACTCCATACTCGTCGATGTTTAGCTCTGAATGGGATCCTTTACTCTCGCTCTCGCTCTCGCTCTCGCTCTGGCTCTGGCTCTGGCTCTGGCTCTCTTTCTCTCTCTCTTTCTCTTTCTCTTTCTCTCTCTCTTTCTCTTTCTCTTTCTCTCTCGCTCTCTTTCTCTTTCTCTCTCGCTCTCTTTCTCTTTCTCTCTCGCTCTCTTTGGAATATTGTTGTCACATGCACACAGTGACCAGTCTTTTCCATAAAGGCCTGCAGCTCTTTTGAAGTTGTCATTGGCTTCTTGGTGGCCTCAAAGATCCTTTTTGCTTGGTCATCCAGTTTGGAGGGACGGCCTGATGTCGGCAGGGTCTTGGTGGTACCATACACCTTCCACTTCTTAATTATTGGCTTAACTGTGCTCCAGGGGATATAAGGGGATAACTGTGCTCCAAGGCCTTTAAAATATTTTTATCCCCACCCCCTGATCTGTGCCTTTCCACAACTTTACCTGGAGGACTTTTGAAAGCTCCTTGGGACTCATGGTTGAGTGTTTGCTGTGAAATGCACTACTCGGCAGACAAAACCTACAGGAACAGCTGATTTTATTCTGAAATAATCAGAATCACTACAATTGAACACAGGTGGAGGTCAATTAACTTGGTGTGTAATTTTGAAGGTGATTGGGTACACCTGAGCTAATTTACAATTGCTATCATAAGGGGGGTGGAAACTTATCCAACCAAGATATTCTAGTTTTGTATTTTTAATTGATTTTCCGAAATTTGTAGAATTTGTTTTTTCACTTGGAAATTGTGGGTTACGATGTGTAAATAAAGGTGGAAAAAGTCTGATTTAATGCCATTGAATTCCAGGCTACAAGGCAACAAAAGGTGAAAATTTTAAAAGGGGGTGTAGACTTTCGCTCGGCACTGTATATGGAAAGCTGGCGAGGTTTTAGGTTGTGTTCCTCGGGGGATAAATTATAAATAAAAAGAGGTAGTGTAAGCACTATCTAGGAATTTATTGAGGATTCATCAAGAATATTGTGTTCAGTTTTGGTCACCACAACTGCGGAGGGATATAGCTGCCATAGAGTGGGTACACCATCAAGTTAATTACTGGATTGATTCAGGGTCGAGCTCGACTAAGCTCTGAGGAAAGTTTGAAGGAGACATAAATTTATACATTGGAAAGGAGGCGATTCCGAGGGGATCCGATTGAGATGTTTTAAGATCATTTCGGGTGTGGACAAGATAGGTACGGTGCAGCTTTTTCAGCAGAGTGGATAGTGCTATGACCGGGGGCCAAAGCTTGAGGGTAAAGATGAGAGTTAGGACACTTTTAAGGCAGGGGTCTTTTAGTCAGAGAGTGGTTAAGTCTCCGTGGAAAGGTAGTGTCAGCGGAGGTTTGTGGATAAGTTTAAATGGGATTGTGATAGGTACCCGGATGCATATTAGAGATAGAGGGGAATGGGGATATTGTCTTGTGAATACGGCAGAGAGTATGTGGATGGGTGATGATACTGGGGTTGGTGCAGTGCAGGCATGATGAGCCGAATTTCCTCCTGTACCAAAGTTCCTTGTGTATGTATTCCTTCTCGTTTCGTTTTTCAAGCCCAAATTGTCTCCCATCTCTCCCCCATTCACCCTTTCCATTAATCATTCCTCCAGGACCTGGCCGGCCCTTTCCTGCAGCAGACTTTTCGCACAAAGGGCCAGCATTTCTCACATGGCATCGCTACCACCTGCTCCAGCTGGAGCGTGACATGCAGGTGAACAGCGGAAGAGAGATGCAGTGACTTTGCAGTGATGATTGACAAAAGTATGCAAATTTTTTGGATAAAAAGAGAAGACAACTGAACTGGTGAAGAGAAAATTATAAATTAAGAATGTACCATATCACAAAAAATGTTTTTGTAAAATTGCAAATGAGGTAAGGAAAATGTGAGGATTGGAATTATGGAGGGAGAAGGTGGCGGGAAGGGAGAGGTGAGACATGGATGATGAGGAGAGAAAAGGGTTAAATCCATCCTTAAACTGCCTTAATTCTAAAATTCTAAAAATACAAGTTGTTTTGGAGATTATAGTAGCAATTGTTCTTCGTGCCTGGTACAAATTGCAAGCTGAAACTGCTGGGAAATCTTCTCTGGACAGCTGCTTATCGACAATGCTTCATTCGCTCTTCCTTATTGGAACTTTGCCACGGGAAGAATAGACTGTGACGTGTGCATGGATGACCTGTTTGGAGCTCCACAAGCTGACGATCCATCACTCATTAGTGAGCGGTCTCAGTTCTCAAGATGGGATATCGTGTGTGACAGGTGTGTGTACCATTACAATGTTCCCTATAGCTACGTTTTATGGATCTTAACATTGGGTGAGCAGTAGTGTTGGGGGAATTGTTGGCATGGAAACAGTGTGTCAGCGTCGTTACATCCATAACCTTAAGATGGATGGAAGTTATGCTTTCCCCAATTTGTCTGTCTGTCTTTCAGCAGGATATCTCAAAAAGTTATGGACGGATTCGGACAAAACTTGGTGGACAGGTTGGGTGTGTGACGGAGAAATTGATTAGATTTTGGTTAAAATCCAGATCCGGATACTAGAATTTTTTAATTTTCAAAGTGATCCTTCGCTATTGAAATATGGGGCCAAAACTATACACTGGATAACATGATATCTCAAAAAGTTGTGGACGTATTCGCACGATACTTTGTGAACAGGTTGGGTGTGTCTCGAGGACGAATTGATTCGATTTTGGTGAAGATCCGAATGCAGATCTAGATACGAGAATTATTTACATTTTTTAAGTGATTCTTCACGATTGAGATATCGGGCCAAAAACGATATAGTACTGAATAGCATGAAATTTCAAAAATGTATTGGGCCAGATTTGTTCTCGTGGCGGATTGGCGGAGGTATGCGCTCCACCGAGTGCCTTTCCAGTTTTCACTGTGATGCCTCCAAAAGGTCAAGTGAAGTAGAAAGGGAGCCAATATATCAACTAAAATGCCCAATCAAACCGGAATATCGATGACATCATTCAAACTCAGTACTGTATAATGAACCTTGGAATCTAGAATTTCAGAAGAGCTGACTTAATAACCATTCCAAATGATTGTCGAATAGTTAACGAGATAAGAGTTATTCATACTAGCACAGTACCCATCCTCTGGGCGGGTCGAGTTTGCACATTACTTGCTGTAAAAAGTAAAGTCTTTGTTTTGCAAGAAGTCTACAGATGCTTGTATGGTGTTCATCAAAAAAGTTGTAGATTGTGTAAAGGGTCTAAAGGGTATGTTCCAATAGTAGTTAGTCTCCAAAGGGTCTAAAGGGGTCGAAAGAGTCTCAAGGGTCTAATCTCTAAAGAATGTAAATGTCTAAGGCAGGTGTGAGTTAATTGACTTTCTTGTGGAAGAATGGTGCCACATCCTTCCTGCAGAATTCCAGAAGCTGGTAGACTCTATGCCATGGCACATACAGGCCGTACTGGCTGCACGTAGTGGCCCAATGCTCTATTAAGTGACTTTACATTGGTATTTCCATTTTTTTATCCACTACCTGGACATTCTGTGGACACCACCTTTGAAACTGTTCTTGCATAAAAATTAATTTATTTGCTGCCCATCCCCCACTAGCATTCTTATCTCAGTTAATTAGGGCCGTTAAGCATGAGTATTACAGTAAAAAAATGGAATAAAAATGATAGACCACAGTGGCCATTTCACCTAACCATCTAGCCTACATAAGGAGATGAAGAGACGCAGACACACAACTATCCTCTTTTGTGACAAGACGAGCACCGAGGAACACGTCCATAGGTGGTGGAGATGGGGGAAGGAGGTCGGCGGAATCCGTGTGTGCCAAAACTATTTGAAACGACAGTGAGAATTGCTTTGCAATCCATGTCCCCTACCGATGTGATATTTTCTAAGTCCAAAAAGGGCAAAACTGTGTGAAAAATTGGTGAAACGCCCTGAAACTCGAACTTTTTCTGTAGCTTATAATAAAGCCATGTACCACGTTTCAGTTGAATATGTTAAAGGGTATTGGAAAAATATGTGGAAAACTACAGGTGGGATGGACAGATGGACAGACAGAGTGCAAACCTTTCATCCCCTCCAGTGAAACCGGTAGCGGACTAATAATAGGTGTGCAATACCACGGCATCATTTAATTGTTCCCCATTGTAGTTCACCAAGGTCATGGAGAGCTTCGAGGCGTAGAACTGCAACTACCGTCCATCGTCATAGGATGGATGCTGACCAAGATGAGTGTTGGTGGAGGAGGAAGGAGGGAGGAGGGTGGAGGAGTATTTGGGCGGTAAAAATATTTGAAATTTGCCGTGCAATACTTTGACATCAAATGATGCCTATCGCAGCTTGCAACGAAGCCGATAGCTGTGAAAGGGTTAATAAGAAAGTTAGAAACTTCGATAAATGTCACTTCACAGAGTGGCATGTTTAAGAAATGCAGTTGATGCAAATGGCTTGTTTAACTAATTGTGATTGGGTACCTATATAAAGGAGGACATTTACTTCCTCATGTAAAGTCGATGAACGAGTGATAGTAAATGAAATCGACAATATAAAATGTAAATTAAATTAGTCCAATCCAGAAACCAAAAAAACAATCTAAAAATCAATAAGCAATATCGCTATCAAATATCAATGACAATCAAATTAATCCTACAAACTTACCGTTCACAATGAAATGGAAACAAGATATGACTGGAGGAAATATTTCTGTCCATATATACAATATATACCATCAAGCCAGCCTTGTTAATCCCAAGTTAATCACCTATTGCATTAATCCCTTCCCATGTTTATCATTTATCAAGTTGGTCTGAATGGATAAACCCAGAGGCCATTTATAGTGCAGGCATTTTCACATAAATATTTGGTCAACCTCCCACAAATTGCAACAAAAGCAAACTCAACAGATTTTGATTCCTGTATATGTCCTCAGTGACAGAAAAAAAGTCGAAAGGGATCCTCCGGGGGGGAAAGTCCTGAAATCATGGAAATCCAATATGGCCGCCACCCGGCTTCGGGGAAAATGAGAAAATTGTAAATATGTTTTTCTGCATTCTAATTGTTTCTAGTTATGGTCAGTATATTGATATACAAGAGTAATTATAAAAAAGTGAAATGTATTGAGGGTAAAATAAAAAATTATAGCTTTTTTGTCCAAAAATGTCAATTTTTTGTCCCAAAAAAAAAAAATTTACCTGATACTGATTTTGGCTCCTGGACAAAAAAAAAGAAACATTGAAAGACACAAGATGAAATCAAGTCTATGGCAATACAATATAATTATGTAAATCATTGAAACATGACAAAATTCACAATTCCACTCAGGGCAATCACATCTGCCTGACGAAGGTTTCGAAATGAAAATGAAAATTCGCATTAAACTCAGAAACTACATCCATTATAAACTTACTATACATGTTGAGAAAAATCAAGCGTATTAAAGTTAGAACTCGACAATGTCGTCATCATCCTCATCATTGTCACATGGAGTGTTTGTGTAGCCAGAGCCCCTGCAGTTTCCACAAGCTGGAGTGCACTCAATGTTGTGCTTCTTGCATGTGCATCTCATGGTGCTACATTCAGCCTGGCAGTTGCACCTAATGACACGTAACATCTTTTCAGGAGCTGGAGCTATTGATGTCTGAAGTGGCACAAAACCCTCGTCACACTTCTGCCAACCCCAGTCTGTGGAAGAAGTATGCAAGTCTGACGTCTTGAAACAAATCAAAGACCACCTTCAGAAGCATGCCGAGTCTGCAAAGATATCTTCTAGAACTTCAGCGCTCTGGGTTCAGTATATGGACATGCTAGACATTCTACGCAAATACATCCGGGCAGAGCACACTGGGAACTGGGCACTACATCTGCAGGCTATCCAGGAAATGCTGCCTTACCTGGCAGCCTCGGGCCACAACCTGTATGCAAAATCTGCGAGGGTGTATCTGCAGCAGATGTCCATCCTCAAAACTCAACATCCCAATGTCCAACAACGTTTTGATGAAGGGTTCCATGTGGTTCGACGAAGTGATCGCCTGTGGGCAGGTCTTTCATCTGACCTGATCATCGAACAAGTTCTGATGAGAAGTTTGAAGACCAGCGGGGGGCTCACACGAGGGCGAGGAATGACAGAGCAACATCGGCTGGTATGGCTACCATCAATGCCTGCCTGAGCAGAAATAAACCAGGCAATGCAGGAGCTCACAGGTGTGAACTACAACGCTGGAGAGCAGAAGAAGGACATGACCAAGGGAAGACAATCTCGTGACTGGAAGGACACACTATCAGCTCTTCAGTATTTACAGGAACGGAATCCGTCCAGCAGTGATCCACGTCTGAGGAACATTGCCACTGAGTTCATTCACACCCCACCGTCAACGTCGATACAGCACATGCTGTAGGAGCCAAAATATTGAAATCTATGGATGGGAAAACACCTGCCGAGTACACATTTAAGAGGAAAGACCAAGTTGTCACCCTCGGCATGAAATCATCTGTCAAGATTGATGGAGAGCAAGTCCAGGTTGACCCACAACTCCTCTTCCAGAGACTGATCACTGTTGCACAGACAGCAGAAGAACTGGAGTCTGCCTTCAAATATGAACTGTGCAGCCATACACCAGCCCTCTTTGATTCCTCTCTTCAGCTCCGAGAAGCGCACAAGCCAGTCTTTGCTGATGCCATCTGGGATCTTCTTGGATCCGATGTCCCAGCCGATATCCCCAATGATGGGCAACAGTATGTTTTGGATGGCGGGGCACTTGTTCAACGCATTCCATGGTCTCGTGGATCTACATACAGAGACATATCCCACCAGTACACTGATTATGTAACGAAGAAGTACGGGAGATGCCATAGTCGTGTTTGATGGTTATGAGAGTACCAACACGAAGGACATGACACACCAGAGACGGTCTAAAGGGAATGCTGGCACGACTGTGACATTTACAGCTGACATGCGTCTCACAATGAAGAAGGAACAGTTTCTTGCCAATAGGCAGAATAAACAGCGATTCATTTTTATGTTGAGTGAAGAGCTTCAGAAGAAGAACTGAGAGACACAGCATGCCTCAGGGGATGCTGATCTCCTGATTGTACTGAAGGCCGTGCAGTCTGCTACTGTCACCAACACTGTGTTAGTTGGTGATGACACAGACCTCCTCGTCCTCCTATGCTACCATGCAAGCTTAGAATCACATGACCTCTTCTTTTGTCCCGAGCCAAAGAAGAACACGAAGAAGCTTCGCATCTGGAACATCAAGGCTACAAAGAAAATGATTGGTACAGACATATGCAAGCACATACTGTTTCTACATGCAGTTCTTGGGTGCGAACTAACATGCATGCATTCATTCATACATACATACATACTAACGTACATACATTCATTCATACATTCATACATACATACATAGTAACATACATATGTATTCATTCATACATACATACATACATACTAACATACATTCATTCATTCATACATTCATTCATTCATTCATACATACATACATACTAACGTACATACATTCATTCATACATACATACATACATACATACATTCATACATACATACATAGTAACATACATATGTATTCATTCATACATTCATTCATTCATTCATACATACATACATACATTCATACTAACATACATACATTCATACATACTAACAAACATACTAACATACATACATTCATACTAACATGCATTCATACATACATACATACTAACTAACATTCATACTAACATACATATATACATTCATACTAACATACATACATACTAACATACATACATACTAACATAATACATACATACATTCATACAAACATACAGACATACTAACACATACATACATACATACATACATACATACATACATACATACATTCATTCATTCACACATACATACTTACAAATATACACACAAACTTACTTACATACATACAATTTTCCTTCCATACAAACATACATACATACTTACAAACTTACATACATACTTACAAACATAAATACATACAAACTTACATACACACATACATACGCACATACATACAAACTTACATACATACGCACATACATACTAACATACAAACATACATACATACTTACAAACATACATACATAATCACATACACTTGCTCCATTTTATGTATAGATAGATAGAAGAATAAAGGGAAAGAGTGGGGGTGAGTTTACATGGCTTTTTCCTTGTACAGGGTGTTCCAAACCTCGTGGAGTGATCTGTGTGTGTGCTCACTGTGCTTGAACAATTTAATTACCATTTGTAAAGTGTGGTTGAACAATTGCAGCACGTTCTTAATCTGTCCATACATTCATGGTAAATCTCTAGGGTTAGCACATCAATCTGGGAAGGGGGAAAATCACATTGTTAGGCATTGGCATTTACCAATTATTCCAAATCAAAATCACTATCCTACTTTTGGGACACTCTGTATCAGAGTGCGTCAGGACTCGTACTCTCTACGTAGGGATGGCGCAGAAAAAAATGTCGGTCCCACCTGCTATATACAAAACTAAAGTTGGAGTATCTTCTCCAAAAAGTAGCTTCGGCTACATATGACAGCCTACCTGGTCTGTTCTGCTCATCGTCTCAGCAAGGATCACTTTTCAGTATTCCAGACAATGCCAAAAGCAAAAATCCAAGATTGGTCAAAACTGGAAAATCTTCTCATTCATAATCATCGTCATAACAATAATCATCTTCAGACGGCGCATTTCCGAGCTGCCTCTCTCAATGGCAATGGCCATCCGACAGAGTTTTACTTGGTGTGGCTTGAAATTTTAATAGCTTGAAAAGATTTCACGAAAAGTACACAAAACTGTATTCCCTTGTGAAGGAATGGGAAGGAGGGGTGGGCGGGACTACGACTGTCAATCAGCCTGATGGTGAGCGGGACTACGACTGTCAATCAGCCTGATGGTGGGCGGGACTACGACTGTCAATCAGCCTGATGGTGGGCGGGACTACGACTGTCAATCAGCCTGATGGTGGGCGGGACTACGATTGTCAATCAGCCTGATGGGCGGGACTACCACTGTCAAATGTGTCTCAAGGCTTGGCGGGGCTGCTGGACACATTTGCCCAATCAGACCTCTTCTGGTGTGATTAACAGTGGAATATTATCAGGAAGTCGGTGACAGAAACAACCCACACATATTTCGATAAAATTACTTACTATTTAGAATGTGAGATCTTCTATAAAATATGTACTACAACATTTCTAAACGAGAAGGGTACTCGGTAGAGCGCATACCTCTGCCACGTAATGTCTGATCCATGAGAACATATCGGGCCAAATACATTTTTGAAATATCATGCTATACAGTATTATATCGTTTTTGGCCCTACCTCTCAATGGTGAAGAATCACTTTGAAAATTAAATAATTCTCGTATTCAGATCTGGATTCGGATCTTCACCAAAATTGAACCAATTCGTCCTTGTCACACACCAAACCTGTCCACCAAGTTTCGTCTGAATCCTTCCACAACTTTTTGAGATATCCTGCACACAGACAGACAAACAAATAGACAAGCCGGTAGGCGGACATGGGTAGTTTGACTACCCAATATAACCTGACGCGATGGGCCCGTTCGATGGGGAATGACCTGAGGATTAAGCACAAGAAAATTCATGATTCTAGCTTCAAGGGTTAATGCTGCAGATTGTTTTTTCGTTAAAATACCCCCACATTTAGAGGTTGTTCGGCCGTTGCTAGGCAACGGAGGGGTCCATTGCAACGGTTTTTTCTCACACATAACTGGGACATACCATACCAGTTTCATGTATATCTGACTCATAGTCTCTGAGATATAACGAACTTCGTTTTTTTTATTGTTTTCGACCAGGGTTCATTCAAAGTCTATCTTCTCCGACAGTTTTCATAGGATCCGGCTGGAAATTTTTGACAATATGGCTTAATGTACTGCCCACAGTCACTCGTGGCCTGATTTTTGATTTTCGAAAAAACAATTTTTTTATGATTTTTCAAAAATTTCAAAGTCCCTTTGCTAGGCAACGGTGGTGTCCATAGCAACGGTTCTCATTTGCACACAACTAAGACATGGTATGAACCTACCAACCAAGTTTCATCGAAATCGCCATTGTATTAACTGAAATCGCCATTTTAAATACTGATAATAAGGGGAGAACAAATCTCAAAAAAAAAAAATTTTGAATTTTTTCTTTTTTCGACGAGATCGACTACCCAACAGACAGACAAACATATTGACGGAAATACTGACAATAAGGGTAGATAGATTGACTACCCAAAAGACAGGGGTGATAACATAACCAACCTCCTTCACCTTCGGTGGCTGAGGTAAAAAAAAAAAAAAAAAACGTTTTTATTACTTGTTACTTATATTTGTGCATATTTCATTGATTGTATTAATGCCGATATTGATTGTACTTTGGGACTCTTTTACCTGTGCACAAGCATGGATGATTACAATGATCATGTGACGCTCTGTAATGGAACGGGAGAGAAGCCGTTACGCCGTAATCCCAAGTTGCAACACCTTCCATCCATTGCTGACCTGGCCAGCTGCCTCTCCTTGCGGTCGGTGGACACCGAACCCTTCTTCATCAACTCACGCAACAGCTTCAGGTGCTCAATCTCAATGAGGGAAAACTGGGTGTTATGAATCCTTGGGGAATTATGGATGCAAATTATTTATGGCCAAACAACTTTGGGTACTTCCATGTTTCATTTTTGGGTTTGGTGAATGACTTGTATACCAGTGTACATTGTTGATCGGGTTTGGTGCAGGGTGCATTTTGACCTGGAGGGGTGGGGAGTTGGAGGGGGATGGGAGGCATCAGAGGGGGAGGGCATTTCCCTGGCTCTGTTTTTCTTTAGATTCTCTGGAATTGGAATTCCAAATAAGGTATTGTCATCGTGCTCCGTCCATCCGTCCGTCCCCTATTTCAAGTTCATTGGCTGAAATTTAGCAGCAATGTTCTGCTCCTGACTGTAACAGGGATTGCAAGGCTCGTTTTGGTCACATGACTTGAAGGAGGTCAAAATGGCTGACTCTAAATTTCTTCAAAAATCTTCTCCAGACCCACCAGTCAGAATGCTACCAAATTTGGGTTACAACATTAGTACAAGGTCCTGATGTTAAATTGTGGAGCCTATGCTGATCACTTGACCGGAAGTGTGTCAAAATGGTGGTCACGAATATTCGTGAAAGAACCTTCTTCTCCAGACCCACCAATCAGAATGCTACCAAATTTTAGTTACAACATTAGGCCAGGGTAGACATGTTAAATTACAGAGCTCATGCCGATTATGTGGCCGGAAGTGTCAAAATGCCAGACTTCTTAAATTTTTGGGAAAATGGCATAAATTCCTTCAAAAATCTTCCTCACCAGACCCACCAGTCAGAATGCTACCAAATTTGGGTTACAACATTAGGCCAGGGCCCAGATAAGCTACAGGTCCAGTGGTCCTATTTATTTATTTTTATCCTTGGGAGTGCACTTGAAATTGCCATTCCTGAGAGAGGGGATAAATTTATACCCCCATCCCCTAACCTGTCAAAAGATTTTGTCGAAATGGTGATAAAATTCATGAAATTTGAAAAAAGGTCAGGTCAGGTCAGGTAGAAGAGTATGTGCTGGAGCAGCGCGTCGCTGCGTCCACTTTTTGCCAGTACTCCAGGGGCCTCCCTCTGGCCATCTTCCAGTCAGATGCCTGGACAAATCCCCATCTCCTTGAGATGCTGATCAACGTGCTGCAACCATGAGGCACGGGGCCAGCCCATTGGCCTCCTCCACTCACGAGGCTCCCTCGCTGAGAGAATCTATTGAGCAGGATCAGCGTCAGGAAAACGAGCCACATGTCCATAGAGCCACAGCTGATACTCATGGACTATGCAGGTAACAAATCTCATTTTTTTTTTTTTTTGTATACTTTGGTCGAGGCTCGTATGAGAGCTAACACACAACTCACAGCAAGGAGGCATGAGACAAGAGGGGCGGGAGTGGAAGGGACAAAACATTGGGGAACAGACACAGGTGAACTGTGGAAGGGAGAGGGATGGGGATGGGACGGGGAGTCTCTCTCTCATTTGAGTCTCTCTCAGCAACTGCTCATTGGACACAAAGTCTAACCAGCAATAGCCAAGGATTTTCCGAAGAGACCTGGTACCAAAGGAATTAAGCCTCTGTCTCAGATCCCTGATCAGAGTCCAAGTCTCACATCCGTAGAGCAAGACTGGAAGCACCAAGGACCTGAAGACTCGGACTTTCATCTTCCCACACAGGTACTGGCAGCTCCACACCTCATGATCCAGTGAATCCATGAATCCCCAGGCCTGACCCAGACATCTGTTAACCTCTGGCTCACAGCCAGCAGAGACATGAATATCACTGCCAAGGAAAGTGAATCTCTCCGTGACCTCAACAACCTCACCACAAACAGGTACAGACAGGATCGCAGCATCCAAGATGTCAGTGAAAGCCTGGATCACAGTTTTGACCCAGGAAACTTGTATTCCCAGTGTCTCTGACTCCTCATTGAGCACCTCAAGGGCCCCAAAAGGATATCCAGAGTCTCCGCAAAGATGACTGCATCATCTGCGAAATCAAGGTGAGAGATCTTGACATTCCCAGACGATGCACCGCAGCTTGATCTCTCCGACATCCTCCCAGAATCCAGTCCATACAAGTGCTGAAAAGTGTGGGGACCAGTACACACTCCTGACGAACTCCAGTAATAACTGGAAATAAGTCAGAGATGGTATCACAACATCTCACAATACTCTCGGTACCAGAGTATAGTTCAGACATCAGATTGATCAGTTTTGGTGGCACCCCACGAAGACCAAGAATGCTCCAGAGGGCATCCCGATTCACCGAATCGAACGCTTTACAGAGATCAACATAGGCTGCAAGCAGCCCATGCCGAAACTCTCGTCTTCGTTCAGTGAGGACCCAATGAGCAAGGATATGGTCAATCATTGACCTCTTTGGTGTAAAGCCTGACTGTTCTGGACGTTGGTGCTCAAGCAGATGGTGGAGAACCCTATCAATAATTATCCGAGCAAAGACCTTGCCCAGCACTGAGAGCAGTGTCACCCCTCGGTAGTTGTTGCAGTCTTGGTGATCACCCTTCCCTTTCCAGAGAGGGACAACAAGGCCCCTCTTCCAGTCAGTTAGGATGATGCCTGTGTTCCAGGCAGAGCACAGAACTGTATGAAACAACACAAATACAGCTCTTCCACCAGCCTTGAGAAGTTCAGCATGAATGCCACAGATCCCTGGAGCTTTATCCCATTTCAACCAGTTCACAGCAGCTTGTGTTTCCACAAAGGAAGGTGAACCACAGTTGATTGGAGGGGCAGCAATAGGGATAGTAACACCCCTGATATCCAACTCAACAGCTGGTGTGTCAGCCTGGTACAGCCGCTCAAAGTAACTGGCCTAGCTGGCCTTCACTTCGGACTCCTCTGTCAAGAGCCCACCACCCTCTGCTCTAACTGAGGTAAGGGGTTGGAGGAACGCAATGCGCGAATTCCCCTGTAAGTAGGACGTGAATCACTTGATTGCAGTTGATGCTCTACCCCCTCACAGATTCCTCGCACATAGGCCTCCTTGTCCACCCTTGGCACACGTCCAGTTTTATGCCTCAACTCCCTGAACAGCTCAGCTCTGCCAATCATCCTGGCCTTGTGACTCTGGTCAATAGTATCCAGTGTCCCTTGAAAGACAAAATTCTTCTTTGCGCAATGGTGAGTTCCAAGACATCTACAAGCAAAATCAAGGATGGTGGTCTTGAAGACACTCCACAACTCTTCAGG
Source organism: Eptatretus burgeri (assembly GCF_056783735.1). Lineage (NCBI taxonomy): Eukaryota > Metazoa > Chordata > Myxini > Myxiniformes > Myxinidae > Eptatretus > Eptatretus burgeri. The sequence continues at coordinate 25,989,699 of NC_140974.1, read as the reverse complement.
ATACCCCAAAGCATCCAGACCTCCAAATCTCCACTCAGCTTGTTCGCAACTCCTCAGATACCCTCTCATCCTTGAGCTTGCCAACATCCAGACTCGGCTGGGATGGTACCATTCTACTGGATTTAAGCTGAAACTTCAGAGTTGCTACAACAAGCCGGTGGGCAGTATTGAGGAAGTGAGCACACTGGTAGACCCTGCAGTTCTGGATCATCCTCCAGCGACCGTCAACGAGGACATGGTCAATCTCCTTTGCCACACCGCCAGTGTTGGAATACCAAGTCCAGCGATGAGTCTGTGGGCACTGAAACCATGAACCAGCCACCCTCAGTCCATGACTTCTTGCAAAGTGAAGGAACTTAGTGCTATTCTGGTTCACAGTTCCTGACCCATGGGGACCAACACACGTCTCATAACCGTCCCTATCAGTTCCAGTCGATGCATTGAAATCCCCGAAGAGGAGAAGAGTAATTCACCTGGTGCACTTATCAACCACAGATTCGAGCGTGGCATAGAATGCATCCTTCACGGTGAGATCACTCGCCTCAGTCGGAGCATATACAGAGACCAGGGAAATGACACCCAAGGAGTGATGAATCCTTAATCTCATAATACACTCATTGACCGGTGTGACCTCACTTATCATTGGAATCAGCTTATTGGACACAGCAACAGCAACTCCTTGGGCATGGTAACCATCATTGCGACCAGACCAATAGTAGGTGTTAGCACCCACCATTATCTCGATACAATCCGGTCTCCAAACCTCAGAGAGAGCTGCAATACCGATGTCCAAACGCTTGAGCTCAGATGATAACAGAGACAGGTGGTCATCCTCTGTTCGGGATTGGACATTCCAAGCACCCACCCGAAGGGACCGCCTCAGGTTAACCCAAAGAGACCGCCGTCTGGTGGACGACACCTCAGCACCACCCCGACACACATTACTGCAATCTGACCCGGGAAGCTTACCTTGTGGTTTCCCTCCTATTATCAAAGATTTGGGGTCCCAAAGGCTTTGCCCCAATCCCGTCATCCGGTGAGCTGCCCTGTGAAGGGAAGCTGCACAGGAGGTACTCCCACGGAGTGGGCTTTCAGATATTTTTTATGCTTTTGGTATGTTTTGTGGAATAAAGGGTTTTACGATGGCTGGAGTGCAAATCTTGTCGCCAACCTCCTCATAAAAAGTAACCCAACTGCAGGAGGACATCCACAGACACAGTTGGGCACGAGATACGGATGGCCGTTGGCTCACAAGGAGCTCCTCCGCCCTTTGACAGGTTTTATTTTTAATCCTGCTGGGTGTCCATATCCAAACACCCTCCTCACCAAGAAACTTGGTGGGGGAGACAGTTTATTCACCGACAACCCGACCATGGAACAGGTTAGTACAGGTTTATATGGTACCTGCTGCAAGTCACAGATCTCATCTGACCTGACCTGACAAAGTCTGACATTAAAAAATTTAAACGTCTGAATATATCAAAATGATAAATGTACACTGCATCCTTTTTGAGCACAAACTGTTTTTACAAATCTTGTTCTAAGCACACACAAACAGTATAAGATCAGCTGAACATTGTGGTAAACATGATTTTAAAAAGTGCAATGGAATTTGCTTTCACTGGATCCGGTTCATTCTGTTCGGCTGAATAAAGTGGATTGTATGTGATTCCACTTATCCGTTATCATCTTACAAAACTGTACGTGATGAAGCACAGCAAAGTAACCAATGAAAATCGACTAAATCATCATCATTGAGTTGCAGTATTTCGGTCTGACATTTAAAAAAAAAAAAAAAAAATATATATATATATATATATATATATATATATATATATATATATATATATATATATATATATATATATATATATCAATTGTTGGCCTGTCAAACTTTGACTCAAGGCATAATACGTTTGGAATCTGTCCATGTATCGCTTAAATAGTTAAACGATTATTGTTTCATTACTTTTTTTTCAGTGTTAGAAATGTATTCCTGATATATTTAAGTTATTTTTTTCTGAAATAATCTCGGAGAGTGGGTCCCAGTGTCAGGCGTCTGTCCGTACGTCCATTAACAATTGACTTAAACATCTTCTCACAAAATGGACAAAATTTGGTATGATGCATCAGGACAGTCAGGTCTTCATGGGGTTGTGCTCCCCATCTTGATCCGCTCCCCATAAGAGACTGAAACGGTGGGGTTTTGCCTCAAATTCAAGTAATTTATTTTTTAATCTCAGAAACCGATGGCCAGATGCTGACAAAACTCTTCATTCATAATAAGGCCCATGCCGTTAACTTAAGTTGTGCTCCCCATGACTGTACCATTTCAGGAAGGGTGGCAATGGCAATTTCTCCCTAATCCCTCATTTTCACCTCGCCTGTTGGGGAAATAGCCGTCAGTCCCCCAAGGGGCTATATTTTAATTGTTATGTGACTTTTCAGCTTTATGTCGCTACTATGTATAGCTTGATGGTCGTAAAAGTCAGAAATTAAATTAAAAAAAACCCAATGATGCCTGTCAATTTTATCCTCCCCCCCCCCCTTCCCCACTGGAAATTTTACAAATCGCACCCGGGTTTGGTGAATGGTATGTATACCAGTGTAGATTGGTGAGACATTTTTCATGCAGCCAATGTAGTTAGTACAGGACTAATTGTCCTTAAATTGTAGTATATAAAACTGGGTGGGTTCATGAATGCATTTGTAAAGCTGCCAGTTTGATTACAACTTCATTTCGAAAGCATTGTATCCAGGATTGTGTTGGTCGACCACAGTTTGACCATCTTGAAAAATTAATAGGCCTTGAGGATGATTATCATAAACGATGACACTGCTGCACATCAGTGGTTGAGGAAGATGTTTAGTTGGAACAGTAACATTAATAATCCTTTATTGTTCACAGTAGACCTTTTCACGTGTGAAGCAGCAATGAATAATAACTGTCCAGGGACAGAAATAGAAATTGAAGCGTTTCCCCTTGGTAATCACACATGACATGTGCAATGCACTTTGCTGCACACGACCAGTAATGTTCAACCGCACACAATCAATTTAATAATGTGACGTAAATTCTCATCATGGTGCACGACACTTATTTTCATGTGCATTATGTTTTTCTCTTTGGTTTAAAACATCTTGTATTGTGGAAGAACGAGGTGACGGAGATTAAATACAGTGGCCTTCGAAAGTATGGGATTAAATACAGTGGCCTTCAAAAGTATGGGATTAAATACAGTGGCCTTCAAAAGTATGGGATTAAATACAGTGGCCTTCAAAAGTATGGGATTAAATACAGTGGCCTTCAAAAGTATTCACCCACCTCCAAAGTTTTCACTTTTTTCTAACTTTTCAATAACCTGAGCTTATTTCATGATGCTTTCAAATCAAACTTAACATATATGGTCTTCACAAACTCCTCGAAAGTGATAAAGCTAAAAAATGCAGCCAAAATGTAAATAAGTTTGATTAACAGAGAAAATCAGATGATTCTCAGTTGCATAAGTATTCAAACCCTTTCCATAATTAACCCAAAATCATTTCAGGAACAAATTATTTGTTGAATGGTTATAACATCAGTGTAATTGGTTTCTCCTGTATGTAATCAATGGTTTAGTTAAAAAAAAATAGGCTCCCCACTTATCTAAGGAGTTTTAAGGTGTAACTCACTTGGTCAACCAACAAGGCAAACATGAAGACCAAGGAAGTCAAACCTGAAGTGGTGGAGAAGCACCGTTCAGAAGAGGGTGATAAGATTTTAATGTCACTCATTACCCCTTTGAGTCCGATGAAATCCTTTATAAAGAAGTGGAAGACATATCATACCACCCAGACTCTACCCATATCAAGTCACCCATCCCAACTCAGCAGCCGAGCCAGCAGAAAACTGGTTCAGGATGTTACTATAAATCCAATAATGACTGAAAGCTCTGCAAAGATCTCTGTCTGAGATGGGGGTCAATGTTCATCAATCAGCTATGTCCCATTCCCTTCTCAAAGCTGGCCTCTGTGGACAGGTGGCAAGAAAGAAGCCATTACCGAAAAAGACAGATAAAGGCTCGTATGGAGTTTGCCAAAAAGTATCTTAATGATACTGCAGGCATGTGGAGAAACGGTTTGTGGTCAGACGAGATAAAAATTAAACTTTTTGGTCGAAATTCGAAGCATTACGTCTGGCGTAAGCCTAACATCACCCAGTCAACACCATCCCTCCTGTCAGGCATGGTGGTGGCAGCATCATGTTATGAGGCTGTTTTTCATCAGCAAGGACTGGCAAGCTTGTCAGGATAGAAGGGACAATGCATGGTGCAAAGTACAGGAGAATCCTTGATGAAAACCTGCCCGAGTCAGCCATTACTATGAAACTGGGAAGGAGATTCACATTATCAGCAGGACAATGAGCCGAAGCACAAACCTCAAGCCACACTGGAATGGCTGAATAAGAAGAAAATAAATGTTCTTGAGTGGCCCAGTCAAAGTCCTGATTTGAACCCAATTGAACATTTATGGGGAGACTTGAAGATTGCAGCCCATCGACGATCCCCATCAAACTTGGCAGAACTAGAGCAATTTTCACGTGAAGAATGGGTAAAGATTTCACCATCTCACTGTGCAAACCAGTGGAGTGGAGACCTCTGTGGTCGAGAAAAACACTCATCGCAGTCATTGCTGCAAAAGGCATTTCCACCAAGTGCTGACCTCAGGGGCTGAATACTTTTGCAACCAGTGAAATTAGATTTGCACTTGTGTTTTGCAGGTATTCCTGACATGTAACCTCCTTCGACTATAACAGTGTTTAGCTTGATTTCTTCACTTATGAATAAAAAAGTTTATTTGTAAAAATTGTTTCTACATAATTCATACAAGTGTGGCATTATTGGTCAGGGTGAATACTTTTTCAGGCCACTGTACACACTGAGTGTAGGAGCAGAGAAAGAGGTGGATGGAACAAGCAAGCAAATGAATGAATGGGAAAAGACGAGAGAATACAGGGAAAGAAACAGCATAACTTTGAAGCCACTGGGTTGAGTTAGGGGAGGATGAACCGAAATTAAAGATCCCAAGTGCGGATGGAACTGGAAGATTACATGATATGACAGTGAACTGCCATCAATAAGTTGTGGATCCGCTCTTTGGAGAAGTTCTGGCCTGAAAGGATCGAAACCTCGAGGAAGAATGGTACCCAGCTTATGATCCATGCAGTTGGGAAACGAGTCAATTGCTTACAGGTTAAGGGCCGTCCTTCAGGTGAGAGAACCATGTTTTGAGGTTTACAATTTAATAAGGTTAAATATACTGTAGGATATTATGAAAGTTAACATCATTTACAGCAATCCTTTAAATTATATATCTTAGGAATAGCCGATACTGCACGATTAATTAAAAGTGTGCGTGTGTGTGTGTGTTTTGCACACGCACGCACATGGGTGTGTTTGCCTCAGTCAGTAATTCTTAACCTGGGGGATATTTCCCCCTGGGGGGAAATTTTCGGATTTCAGGGGGGAAATTATTTTTTAGGTTGAACAATTTTCAAACTATTTATTGCGTTGAATACATCGTCCGAATACGCTTATCAAGCGATGAAAAATTAGCGGAACAAAAATTCTGCTGCTACCAGTGTGCAGCACTGCCTTTCTCAATTTCTCAATCAAGGAAAAAATACTCAATTTCCACAGTGGATCAGTATACCAAAAGAGGATCTTTAATTTCGTATATATGGAGGAAGAACATTCAATGATTCACTGAAACATTCGAACGTACTTCACTAACTAGAAGTCCGAAGCTATCACTCTCATACACAATTTGACATCCAAAAAATGGGAGGGTGAGACATTTGGCAATTCAACCATGGGATGAGCTGATAAGCACAACGCTAAAGAACTCTGAACTTCAATACGTGGCCACTTTGGGTGGGAGGGAGAGAATAATACACTCATGGCAAAAGTTTGCAGTGTTAACAACCAGGTCACCCTGTTTCTATGCAGTGAGCAAGACCTTTTTTCATAGGAAGATATTCCTTTTATCAATATGGAGGTCAAAAGACTGTTGGGAAAAGGGAAACATTACTGACAGCCAATTTGACTATGGTACAAAAATTAAATTTATGAAGTACCAGCAACAATTCAACAAGTGAACATAATTGAGAATACATGAATATAATTATTTTTCTTCCAGGACATCCTCCACTCTTCTGGGAAGGCTTTCCACTACAAGTTGGAATATTGCTGCAGGGATTTGCTTCCATTCAGCCACAGCAGCATTAGTGAGGTCGGGCACTGATGTTGGGTGATTAGGTCTGGCTCGCAGTCGGCATTCCAATTCCTTCCAAAGGTGTTTGATGGCGTTGAGGTCAGGGCTTTGTGCAGGCCAGTCAAGTTCTTCCACACCAATCTCGACAAACCATTTCTGTATGGACCTCGATTTGTGCATGGGGACATTGTCATGCTGAAGCAGGAAAAGACCTTCCGCAAACTCTTACCACAATGTTGGAAACACAGAATCGTCTGGAATGTCATTTTATGCTGTAGTGTTAGGATTTCCCTTCACTGGAACTAAGGGGCCTTGCCGGAACCAAGAAAAACAGCCCCAGACCATTATTCCTCCTCCACCAAGCTTTACAGTTAGCACTATGCATCCGGGCAGGTAGCGTTCTCCTGGCATCCGCCAAACCCAGATTCATCCGTCAGACTGCCAGATGGTGAAGCATGATTAATCACTCAAGAGAACGTGTTTCCACTGATCCAGAGTCCAATGGTGGTGAGCTTTACACCACTCCAGCCGACGCTTGGCATTGCGCAAGGTGATCTTAGGCTTGTGTGCGGCTGCTCGGCCATCGAAACCCATTTTGTGAAGCTCTCGACGAACAGTGCTTGTGCTGACGTTGCTTCCAGAGTAAGTTTGGAACTCGGTAGTGAGTGTTGCAACCGACGACGGACGATATTTCCATGTTACATGCTTCAGCACTCGACGATCCCATTCTGTGAACTTGTGTGGCCTACCACTTCGTGGCTGAGCTGTTATTGCTCCTAGACATTTCCACTTCACAATAACAGCATTTACAGTTGACCGGGGCAGCTCCAACAGGGCAGAGAATTGGTGAACTGAATTGTTGGAGAGGTGGCATCCTATGACTGTGCCACGTTGAAAGTCACTGAGCTCTTCAGCTTGACCCATTATACTGCCAATGTTTGCCTATGGAGATTGCATGGCTGTGTGCTTCATTTTATACACCTGTCAGCAATGGGTGTAGCTGGAATAGCTGAATCCACTAATTAGAAGGGGTGTCCGCATAGTTTTGGCCATGTAGTGTGTGTGAGTATGCAGCATATGGGTGCACATGTATGCATGTGTGTTTATGCACATACGTGTATGTGTACATGTATGAATGTGTGCATATACATCTGCTTGTGTATGTAGAAACTCTCTCGAGGGGTTTGCATCAGCAAATGGTTCATTTGCGCCTGGAATCAGCAGTCTGCACAACCTAGTGCATGCCTTCCTGAACGGCACTGCCAGCAAACCACACATTGCAGCAAATGATCCAGTATTTGTGGTGAGTGACAAGTTTGACTGTTTAATCACATCCAATTCACATTCATCATATCTATGGCTGTGTGCAGGAAAAACTTCAATCCAACCTCATTTCATTCTAATCATACAAACAATGACTTGATTTGTGATAAAGCACAATAAAATCCCTTTGCATTTCTCTTGTGCAATATATAGTGACATGAAAGGGGGAGTGAGGACCAGTCGTTGGAAAGTGCGAAGAATAACATGTTCCGTGTGTTCAAGTAGTTTAGATTTACAGTTATAACAGGGATCTGTCAGAGGTAAGTTGTACAGGAAAATGTGCACCAAGGAAGCAGTAATTGAAAACCATGTGGAAGTTTAGGGTAAGGTTGTATTGTGTTGGACATTCTGCACAGGCAGATGGAGATCTTGCGGCATGTGGCATGAAAGAACCAGAAAAGTCCTACAAGCTTGTTAAATGGCAATGACAACATGGGCTGTTTGACAAAGGAATGCAGGCCAGGTTGGAGGAGTGAGCCGTAGAGCCCTGGAGTGGGGTGGGATGACGTGAAAGGCAGTGCTGCACACTGGTAGCAGGTGTCCAATAAGAGCAATCTACCATGCATAAGGGCATCCCTTGAGGTTATAAAGCCACATTCATGCAAAACTAGGCTTGGACTTCCAGGAAACATACAAGACACTTCCTCTGCCTCTGCTTTCCACGGATGGAACGCTGAGAAACTGCCGACATCATCTCAACACCATCCTCTTGTCTTCATCCTATGCTGTACCAGCCTCCAAAACCACGGATCATGGTGGAGCCAAGGACAGCCTACCTGCCTAAAGTCATCACTTGTGTTCTTTTTCGTTGTATGAATCCGGTATTTTGGCACCATGAGCGGGGTTTAGCTTCACTGTACATAAGTTTGTGTGCTCCTTTCTTCCCTATTTGTGTGTCTGTCAACTGTGAGATCTGTTCATTTATTTATTGTGTCTTGTCCTTCCTCACACCCCCTCCCCCGAAACCCCCCTCACCCAATCATCCCTCATATCAAAAAACCCCAATTATTATAAGAAATGTCTTTCCGCCTTCTGACTTCCTGCATTCATACCAACCGCTAAATTTGGTTTGTATTTGAGCGAGCCTTTGGGAAAATCATACGGTTATTGAATGCAGTATAAATTCAGAGATTGCTTTGTCATTCGCGAGGGTCAAATACCCTCGGTGTTATGGTCAACGCTAATCAACCCGACAATACTTTTTTGGCTGCAATGATACTTTTCATATTCACCAAATCCTGTTTAAAGATGAAAGTGTTCTCGAACAGTTAGATTATCAGGAATTTGAATGTGAATGGGCAAAATTAAGGATTCACAAATTCCATTGTGCAGAGCGGATAGAAAAACTAACAGTTGATGGAGGCATCCACCCCAATTCTGACCTCATCTGTGGATTGGGAATAAAATGCATTAAGTTACAAGATACTGACTAATGGTACAGACATGCTCATAACTAGCATTGTTGTCGTTAATGCCAACGGCACACGCTCTCACCAATGTCAAGGAAACCAAAAAAGTATGGCAGCCACTTGCACACCTGATCACCTCATAGAACGAATGGACATTGACAAGGAACTTTTTTTTATTTTTATTTTTAATGTAGCAAAACCAAAACGTCTTCACATTTAAAAAAGGTTGTTGCCAAATGTTAATAAAATATTGTTTTGTAAGGTTTTAAAAACCACAAAACCTTATTAGGCCCAGTCTTGTTGCTTGTTTATATAAAGGACCTCTCCCAATCCCCACGATCTGGAAAACCCTCTTTTTATTTTTTCAGATCACTCCCCATTGTGTTCTGCAGTAATCCAACCGACTGCTCGGCAGACAGCACTGAGAGTGCCTTCAGCAAGTATTCACACCCCTTGACTGTCACATTTTGTTGTCTTTTTTTATTTTATTTTATTCTACCTGCCTAAAGTCATCACTTGTGTTCTCTTTCGTTGTATGAATCTGGTATTTTTTTTTCATTTTCTTTTTTTTCTACACATTTTGTTTTCATTTTCTGCACATTTTGTTGCCTGAATTTAAAATGGATTTAATTTAAATACCTTTGTCACCGATCTATGCAAAATACCCCCATAATGACAAAGTGTAAAGATGTTTCTAGAAATGTTTCCAAATTTATTGAAAATGAAGCACAGAAATAGCTAATTTACACAAGTATTCAGCCCCCTGAGGCAATACCTTGTCGAAGCACCTTTGGCAGTGATTACAGCTTCGAATCTTCATGGGTTTGTCTGTATCAGCTTTGCACATCTGGATTTGGGGAGTTTCTCTCACTCTTCCTTGCAGATTTGCTCAAGCTCTGTCAAGTTGGAAGGGGAGTGTCAGTGAACAGTCTTTACACAGATTCCACAGATCTTCAAGTCTTTCTGCAGATTCTCAATGGGATTCAAGTCTGGGATTTTGCTGGGCCACTCGAGGACTTTCATGCTCTTGTTCTGAAACCATTCCAATGTTACTTTGGCTGTGTGTTTTGGGTCATTGTCCTGTTAAAAGTTAAATCTTCACTGCAGTCTGAGGTCTTTTGCACTTTGAAGCAGGTTCTCCTCAAGGATTTGCCTGTATTTGGCTTCATTCATGGATACCTCTATCCTTTCAGGTCTTCCAGTCCCTGCCACTGAAAAGTATCCCCATGGCATGATGCTGCCACCACCATGCTTCATGGTAGGGTTGGTGTTAGATGGGTGATGAGCTGCGCTCAGTTCCCGCCAGACGTAGCGCTTTGCATTCAGGTCAAAGAGTTCAAATTTCGTCTAATCAGACACAGAATGTTTAGCCTCATGCCCTCACAGACTTTCACGTGCCTTTTTGCAAACTCCAGGCATGCTGTCACGTGCTTTTTTACTTTGGAGTGGCTTCTGTCTGGCCACTCTCCCATAAAGCCTAGATTTGTGAAGTGCTGCAGAGACTGTTCTTCCACCAGGTTCTCCCATCTCAGTCAAGGAACTCTGTAGTTCTGTTAGTGGTCATTGGGTTCTTGTTCGCCTCCGTGACCAAGGTCCTTCATGCCCAGTTGATCAATTTGGTCAGACAGCCAGCTCTATGAATAGTCTGGATAGTTCCATATTATTTCTATTTCCCAATGATGGAGCTCACTGTGCTCTTGGGAACTTTTAAGACTCTAGAAATTGTTTTATAGCCTTCCCCAGATCTATGCCTCCTCACAATTGTATCTCAGGGTTCTACGGACATTTCCTTGGACTTCATGGTAGAGTTTCTGCTCTGACATGCACTGTCAGCTGTGGGACCCAATATAGAAAGGTGTGTTTCTTTCTAAATCATGTCCATTCCTTACTATAATTCACAGACTGGTGTTTGTGTGTTTGTTTGTGGGTTTCTTTGTCATGCGACTCCTCCTACAGTTCTGGGCCAATTGCATCCAGACTTGCTACAGAGGATCAGCATAACTCCAATTAATGCAACGGGGTATTTTTTTATCTTCGCCGGTGGTCTTAGGGGTTTGGGTGGGTGGGGAGGGGGGGACACAAATTCTCGATGTAAATGTGTATCGTGTAGCGCCACATCCAGGTTGGGGAGGGTACTACAAATCTCTACCATTTACAGTGCAGTATTGTTGTCCCCACGTTTTCCAGTGCTGTGAAGTGTTTTGAATTTTCAGCAGGAGGTATGTTTTTGCTTCATGCACATAAACCAGGTTATTAATTTTTGCATATGCAGAGCTGCCACTTGCCTATACACCACCCAAATAAAGGTATGCTTCAGAAGATCGTGTTGCATGCTTGGAACAAGATCGCTCGTTGGGCAGGTACTTTGCTAGTCAATTGAATTGGCCACAGGTGGACTCCAATCAAGTTGTGGAGAAATCTCAAGGATGATCAAAGGAAAATGATGTACCTGAGCTCAATTTGGAGTGTCATAGCAAAGGGGTTGAATACTTATTGACTCAAGACGCTTCAGCTTTTCATTTTTAATTAATTTGTAAAAAATTCTAAAAACGTTTTCACTTTGTCATGATGAGGTATTTTGTGTATATCAGGGACAAAAATTTTAATAATATCCATTTTAAATTCAGGCTGCAACACAACAAAATGTGAAAAAAGTCAAGGGTTGTGAATACTTTCTGAAAGCACTATGCATCACTTTCTGCCGATGTGGAATTGATTCGATGCTCGTATGATAAATGAAACATGTCCTTTAATCGTGGAAAATCTAACTGTCTCATCCTGTTTCAGAATGATAGTCAAATTAGCCCATCTGTCTCTTTCGTTGGTCAGCTACTGGAAGAGGTTCAGTCTCTTAAACTTCTCGACCTCACCATCAGCCATGACCTCTCCTGGACCAACCACATTGCAAACCTAACCTCCAATGCCAGCCGCAAACTGGACATCCTTCATTGATGCATGTCTTTCTTTGGAAAATCTGAGATACTCACAACCTTCAAGACCTTTGTCTGTTGCTCAATAGAGTAATAATCTCCCACATGGGCTGGTGCCCCAATACCCACATGTGTGTTTACTGAATTTTGTGGAGTCCAAAGGTCTCAATACTTTTGGAATATATTGTGATGAGGCCAAAGCACAAGGTCTTGTTTTCACATTACATACAGGTTGGTGATCTTTGTTTTCCAACATTCATTCTCCAATAGGGCTGGCAGGATAGTCCAGAGGTGCACACACTCACCTCAAAGCCGTCCAGCCTCGGTTTGAATCCTGACCCAGCTATGAAATGGTGTTTCACAGGCAGGGTGGATGATTCATCAATGTGTGTGCCATCCTTCGGATGGACGTTAAACTGGGCGTCCAGTCTGCCAACTTTAGTTGGTAGATGATACAGATCCCATAGTGTCCTTCATGAAGAGTATGCGAGCCATCGCCTGCACCCTGAACAAATTCCCTATTCCAGCACTAATTACTGCTGGGAAGGCAATGACAAACCACCCAGTGTAACCTTTGCCAAGAAACTGCTTCGGCAGCACCGACGCTCTTTAACAGACTACGGGACATCAGAATCAGAAATTCTCCATTTTTGTTTCTTGGTGAACATAGCAACTCCAGGATGCACATGTTCTTCCAGTAATCCCCTTTTTTTCAAACTTCCAAAATCCAAGCTCTCTGCACACCTCACTTCTCCTGTCTTTGGAACTGCCTTCCAGAGGCTGTTCAGTTTTCAAGTAAGTAGTGCACCATCATCTTTTGTCATCCCCCAACCTGACCCATGATCTTTATTACCCCCACTAATCTTTCCGACCCTAACCCATTTATTTGCTGTTCTCTTTCTTTTTTTTTTTTTTTTTTTTTTTTTTTCTCTCTCTCTCTCTCTCTCTCTCTCTCTCTCTCTCTCTCTCTCTCTCTCTCTCTCTCTCTCTCTCTCTCTCTCTCTCTCTCTCTCTCTCTCTCTCTCTCTCTCTCTCTCTCTCTCTCTCTCTCTCTCTCTCGTTATTCCCTGGCTGGTTGTGCCCAATTATTGCCTGCTGTACCACTGTTAGTTTAACCTTGCTATTCCATGAGCCTTGCTCTTGTAAAGAAAAAACATTGCACGCTTGAAACGTTTAAAACATTTCAACGTTTATGATATTAATACATAAAATCATAATAACGTTTAAAAAAAATGTAAATTTTATTTTGATGATGAATCTTAATGATGTTTTTCAAACCTTATTAAAGAATGGTATCACAATGTTTTAATAACATCATTGTGTTCGCTGAGAACATCACATCAAAATTCTCTGTTACTCAAACAACCTTTTCTGTTTGGTGAGACAAAGATTAATGAGCACATGCTCATTCCCGAATGGCATAACACGTTATCTGCGGTGACCAGTCTATAACTGACTCAGCTGTGATGAGGAACCACAAATGGGGGCAATTCAACAGCCGAGACTACACACCAGTGACGAAAAGGCAGTTCAATCGCACATGCTCATCGGTATTTGGAACTGAACAGATAGAGTCCATGACTTGGACAAAACTATCAAATATATACTTAACCATTGATGAAGGTGGTGTAATCCTTTTTTATGTGACCCCACCTCTCCCTTCCCCAATCATTCCAACAGGTGCTACATGTGTTTGTCGATGCAGTGTTTGAACATTGGCTCCAAGATTCTTCTGGTACTTCATCTACCTGGCCCCGGAAGCTTGCTCCAATTGGACACAACCGGAATGACAACATTGTTCCTTTTTTCCCACCGATTACCAATGGAGAGATGTTTGTGCCAGCATTGGAACTTGGATACAGCTACAGCATTGTGCTGCCCAGTACGCCTAAAACACATTTACACGAATATGAAATATGAAAATACCATGACAGTATTATCATTTTATTACCTCTGCCAATGAAGGTGGATGAAGGTTATGTTTTTTCCTCCGTATGTTTATCTGTGAGCAGGATATCTCAAAAGGTTATGGATTGATTCAGACGAAATTTGGTGTGCGACAAGGACGAATTGATTCGATTTTGGTGAAGATCCAGATCTGGATAGTGGAATGAAAAAGATTTTTTGAAGCTATTCTTTATCAACAAGATATGGTGCTAAGATGATATATAGAAAGATATGTGAAAAAGTTATTGATGTATTATAACAAAACTTAATGGATGGGTTGGGTAGGTGACAAAAACAAGTTGATTAGATTTTGGTTCAGGTCTGGATGCAGATCAAGCCTATCAGTGGTATGTGCTCTACCGAGTGTTGTTATAGTTTTACTTGCTATAACTGATAGTCATGTCAGGAATGGGAGCATGCACCGGAGCAGCGCGATGCTGCGTCCACTTTCTGCCGGTACTCTAGGGGCCTCCGTCTGGCCATCCCCCAGGCAGATGCCTGGCCCATCCCCATCTCCTTGAGATGCTGATCAACTTGCTGCAACCACGAGGTACGTGATCGGCCCACTGGCCTCCTCCACTCACGAGACTCCCTCACTGAAAGAATCTGGTGAGCAGGATCAGCGTCAGGAAAACGAGCCACATGTCCATACAGCCGCAGCTGACGCTCACGGACTATGCAGGTAACAAATCTCATTTGAGTCTCTCTCAGCAACCGCTCGTTGGACACAAAGTCTGACCAGCGATAGCCAAGGATTCTCCAAAGAGACCTGGTGCCAAAGGAATTAAGTCTCCGTCTCAGATCCTTGGTCAGAGTCCAAGTCTCGCATCCATAGAGCAAGACTGGAAGCACCAAGGACCTGAAGACTCAGACTTTCATCCTCCCGCACAGGTACCGGCAGCGCCACACCCCATTATCCAGTGAATCCATGATTCCCCAGGCCCGACCCAGACGTCTATTGACCTCTGACTCACAGCTGGCAGAGACATGAATATCACTGCCAAGGAAAGTGAATCTCTCCACGACCTCAACATCCTCACCACAAACAGGCACAGACAAGACAGCGGCATCCAAGATGTCATTGAAAGCCTGGATCTTAGTTTTGACCCAGGAAACGCATAATCCCAGCGGCTCCGACTCCTCATTCAGCACCTCGAGGGCCCCCCAAAAGGATATCTAAAGTCTCCGCAAAGATGACTGCATCATCTGTGAAATCAAGGTCATCTCAAATCCTTGGGCAGAATCCAAGTCTTACATCCATGGAGCAAGATTGGAAGCACCACGGACTTAAAGACTCAGACTTTCGACCTCCTGCATAAGAATTGACAGCGCCACCTCATGATCCTGTGAATGCATGACTCCCTTGGCCTGACCCAGACGTCCATTGACTTCTGGCTCACAACATGCAGACATGAATATCACTGCCAAGGAAAATAACCTCAACTTCCTCACCATAAATAGGTACATACAAGATATCAGAATCCAATATGTCATTGAAAGCCTGGATCTTCGTTTTGATCCAGGAACCCCAAATCCCAGTGGCTCCAACTCTTCATTCAGCACCTTGAGGGCCCCCAAAAGGATATCCAGCATCTCTGCAAAGATGACTGCATCATCTGTGAAATCAAGATCAGAGATCCTTACATTCCCAAATGACACACCACAGATTGATCTCTCCCACATCCTCTGAGAATCAAATCCATACAAGCACTGAAAAGTGTGAGGGCCAGTACACACCCATGATGAACTCCAGTAACAAATGGAAAGAAGTCAAAGATGGAACCACCACACTTCACAGTCCTCTCAGTACCAGAGTATCGTTCAGAAATCAGATTGATCAGTTTTGGTGGCACCCCACAAAGACCAGGGCCCTCCAGAGGGTATCCTGATTCACTGAAGTGAACACTTTGTGGAGATCAACTTAGGCTGTGAGCAGCCCCAGTTGAAACTCTCACTTGCATTCAGTGAGGACCCGACGAGCAAGGATATGGTCAATCGTTGACCTCTTTGGTGTAAATCCAGACTGCTTTGGGCACTGGTGCTCAAGCAGATGGTGGGGAACCCTTTTAAGAATTATACAAGCAAAGTCTTTGCCCGGCACTGAGAGCAGCATCATCCTTCAGCAGTTGTTGCAATCTTGTCAATCACCCTTCCCTTTCCACAGAGGGAAAACAATGCCCATCTTCCAGTCAGTTGGGCTGATGCCTGTGCTCCGAACAGAGCACAGAACTGCATTCAATGACATGAGTGCAGCATTTCCACCAGCCTTGAGAAGTTCAGCATGGATGACTTCGATCCCAGGAATTTACCCCATTTCAACTGGTTCACTGCAGCCTGTGTTTCCACAAAGGAAGGTGGTTCACAGTTGATTGGAGGGTGAGCGATAGGGATAGTAACACCCCTGGCATCCAACTCAACAGCTGGTGTGTCAGCCTGGTACAGCTGCTCAAAGTAAGCAGCCCGTAGGCTTTCACACTTCAGATTCCTCTGTCAAGAGCTTAACAGCCTTCGCTCTAACTGCAGTACACTGAAAGACCAGCTTGGAGGACCGCAATGCACAAATTCCTCTGCAAGCAGGATGGGAATCTCTTGACCAAAGGTGATGCTTTACCCCTTCAGAGATTCCTCACACATTGGCCTCCTTGTTCACCCTCAGCAAACGTGCAGTTTTATGCCTCAACTCCCTCAACAGCTCAGCTCTGCCATTAAGCCTTGCCTTGCGACTCTGGTCAATGGCATCCAGTGTCCCTTGGAAGGTAAAGTTCTTCTTTGCCTGACGGCGAGTTCCAAGCCATCCACCGACAATATGGATGGTAGTTTTGAAGGCACTCCACAACTCTTCAGGATTCCCCCAAACATCAAAAACCCCCAAATCCCACTCAGCCTGTTCGTAAACTCCTCAGCTACCCTCTAATCCTTGAGCTTGCCAACATCCAGCCTGGCCTGTAATGTATCATTCTCCACGATTTGAGCTGCAACTTTAGAGTTGCTACAACGAGACTGTGGTTGGTGTTGAGGAACTGAGCACTCCAGTAGACTCTGCAGTACTGGTGCATCCTCCAGTGATCATCAATGAGCACATTGTCAATCTGCTTTGCAAAATCACCAGCGTTGGAATACCAAGTCCAATGATGAGCCAGTGGGCACTGAAGTTATGAAGTAGCTACCCTAAGTCCACGACTTCTTGCAAAGTCAAGGAACTATTCTCGTTCTATTCTTATTCACAGTTCCAGACCCATGGGGACCAATTCGTCTCATAACCCTCCCTATCAGTGCCAGTCGATGCATTGAAATCCCCCAAGACTAGAAGAATATCTCACCTGAGGCAGTGATCATCCAGATTTGAGTGCGGCTTAGAATACGTCTTTCACAGTGAGACCACTCGCCTCAGTCGGAGCATATACAGAGACCAGGAAAATGATACCCAAAGAGTGATGAATCCTCAGTCTCATAATACGCTCGTTGACCGGTGTTACCTCAATTATCATGGAAGTCAGCTTATTGGGCACAGCTACAGCAACTCCTTTGGCATGATAACCATCAGTGACCAGACCAGCAGTAGATATCACCACCCACCATAATCTCATCTCTATGCAGTCTCTAAACCTCAGAGAGTGCTGCAAAACTGATGTTCAAATGCTTGAGCTCAGATGATAGCAGAGACAGGTGATCATCCTCTTAAAGTAAGGACATTCCAGGCATCCACCTGAAGGGGCTGCCTCAGGTTAACTGAAAGGAGACCGTCGTCTGATGGACAACACCTCAGCACCACCCCGACACACACCACCATAATCCAACCTCATTCTACCCTGGACATGCTGATGTACTCTCCCAACAAGAGATGTAAGCCCTCAATCTCTGACATGAAATCTGGGCCATCTCTCTGGACATATATTGAGCATTGATGCAATCTGGCACCCTACTGTGATCTCCAAACTCTCTGCTTGTGGCATCCAAGGCCACCTCTTCTCATGGCTCACTAACTTCTTCCACTCCCGCATTCAGTGTGTAGTTCTTAACGGCATCTTCTCATCTCCTCTCCCTGTCAAGGCTGAAGTGCCCCAATGCAGTCTTTGGCCCACTATTGTTATTAATAATCATCAAAGGTGATGATTCAGCCTCTGCTGTAGCCTACACAAACCTCTTGAAGAGGTTTGGTCACTCAACCTTTTGGGCCTCACCATCAGCCATGATCATTCTTGGGCAGACCCTTTTTTCCAAGGTTTCCTCCAAAGCCTGTCCTTCATCATGCATCCTTCATTGTGCAAGGACTTTCCTTGGAAAATCTGAACTTTCTACAACCTCCTGGCCTTCATTCACAGGTTGATGCTGTGCTGCTCTCCCATTTGGGCTGGTGCCCCTGCCTCAAACCATACCTTTCTTCATGCTGTGGAAAGCAAGGCCCTCAAAATCATTAGGATGTCCATCGATGAAGCTGAGTGTCTAGGCCGGTTACTTTCACATTGTAGGCAGGTTTGGGGCCACTTTGTATTCTGCTGCCTCCTTTCTGATCTGGCACCCTCTGCCCTCTTTTATCTCATTCCCTCACAGGTTTCTGCAGGGCCACACTGTCTGCCAATAACCCTCTTCTTGTTAAACTCTCAAAATCCAGGCTCACTGCTCACCTCCACTCATTTGTTCCTCTTTTTCTCACCTGTGGAACCAACTTCCTCAGTCGGTAAAGTCCCATTCTTCCCTCCAGGGTTTCAAGACAGGTGTTCACCACGACCTCAGGGCAGCTACTCCAAATGACCCAATTCCCAAGCACTCCCTTTTTTCAAGTTATTGTAATTTTTTTTAACTCCTCGCACTCACCTCATTTTAAGCCTCCACCTATATGATAGGGGAAGGCTTATTGTTGTTGTTGTTAAGCTTGGTGTTGGCTTAGTGGTTAGGGTGGTGGCTTGGGATCCTAGGGTCCTCAGTTCAAGCTCTGTTGGCCACTGAATTAAAATACACCAGGAGGTTGACTCAGCCTGTCATCCTTCCGAGGTCGGCAAAATGAGTACCAGTGTACTGGTAAGGGGGACACTGTATCAGCGGCATAGCTGTGTCCCAACCAATGATGCAACCAGCAGCCACAGGCTGCACTCGATAGAGAGAGAGATTGTTGTTGTTGTTGGGTTTGTTTCTACAATTAGCACCCACAATTTTTAATTATACCACAGAATTTCTTAGACCCCCTCATAGTACTAAACCACCATTTGGAATTTTTTGTTTCTTCCTGTACCCCAACACTCCAAATTTCTGAACTGTATCAATTTTGAACTTCACATCTGGAAAAAAAATCATTTTGAGCTTGCACAGCAAGTTTCATGGTGTCTACTTTTGAGACATTATCGTCACTCAACAGTGGAACTCGTGCTGACCTCGACTTTCTCTGTTCGCCTGCTGTTCCCATCGCACATCTCGCTCCTTCTCCACTAGCGACCTCTCCCGCCCAGTTTACTTCCTCCCTCCCCCTCAACTCCTCTCTCCTCTTCATCTCCTACACGACTCCTTCTGCCTTTCTATTTCCTATAGCTATGACTCCCACTCACTCCCTGCTCAGATTGGCTCAAACACTGAATCTCTCCTTTGGGTCCAATTCTGGAGGAGAGGTTGAACAGACTTGATCTCCTCTGGCCCACACATCCGTTGCTCTGTGGGGGGTTCGCTCCAATGCACCCAACCGCCACAGGCTCCTTTGTCCTGGGTTCTTTCCTAGGCCACCACAGAAACCCATAGGTCATTCTTGGCATTGTGATACAGTGTCCTCAGTTTCCTGATGGAAAAAATAATTAAAATCCCACATTATAAGTTACTCGGAACATTAACAAGGTGCGAAATCCCCTGCTCTGACATCATTCTTGGCCATTTCAAACACGAAATGCAACCAAGGAGAATAATGACAACAAGGAAGTAAAGCCCTGCAACAGCAAGCAAAAGGTGGTGTGTGCCACTGCCATCTTGAAAAGTACTTAACAGGTCAACAAATGTGGACATTCTCTTCTTTCCTCAACTTGTTTTAAATATTTTAGGAACTCGGACTCAAAACCTTGTGAATCCTACTTAAATCCACAACCAGCAATGCCACTGTTAGCATGATGAATGTGTAGTGGAGCGTTTGCTCTGGTCCATGCCCGATCTGCATGGGTGTAATACAAACTGTGCTCTTCCCAGGAACAGATGGCCAGGTAGGCCTAGTACTGCCTATCGGCCTGGCTGCTGCAGTGATACTGCTGCTGCTTTTTGGCTTTGTCGGCTCTCGGTATGCATGGCGGCGGTGTCGCACCCATACTGCCAGCACCGACCGGCTTCTCCACCACACCGAAGCACAATCCTACAACAGTGGTGATACTGTTTAACCAGGAGAGGCTGGTCTTCCCATGGTATTTCCAATTTATCATATTGTCTCTTCTTCCCATACCAATTGTCACATGCTTGTATTGTCATGTTACACTGAATGAACAAATAAATAGTATGTTATTTGCGAATTCCAATTGTATTCCAAGTTCTCTTACTTTCTCGTTAAGTATCACAGGGTATTTTGAACCTGAGATAATATTATCATGAAAGTTTATATTGGTTTCTCATTGTTATTATCCCACAGGGTATATTTGTGGATTTATAACAACAAAATATAAATCAATCCCTCAAATATTACAACTGCACAACGATTTTTACTGTGCAATATTTACAATAAGGATTTTTTATTTTATTTCAGCAGATACAAAGGGTCACGTACCTGCAAGGATCCCATTAAATGGCTTTGCTTAAAATCCCTAGATGGACGACTCTCATCATGTCGAAATATTTTAACTCTGCTGGCTTGCTGGGATGTATCAATGGGGAACTTGAGGTTCAATCCCTAAGGCACCATAAGATAATTGTTGTTTGAATACAAATACACAGGTTACAAATAAAGATGCAATAACAAAGGAAATGTAGTGAAAAGCCTTTATTTTACTCTCCTACTAGCAAGTAAGATGAGATGAAATAAAACACAATGACAGCATTTGAGATGTGCTGCGCAAGCATTAATGCAGTCGCTGCCAAAGTCTTTCATTATCCGATCCAAGAAAGACGAGCATGTCATGGAAAAATTGCATCAAGCACTTTCACACAATAGGACCCCTTGGTTTGTTCCACCAATGATCACCCTGCACCAAACATAACATATATGTTCATACCAATGCCTCAATATTGCATGATTAATTCACGTTTTTTGACCACCGTTTTTGCATGAAGTAGGCCTTTGGACCATCACCCGAGCACAAATTTCGAATTGTCTCTTCTTTCGGGTGATTCGTCAATGTACTGTATGTGCCTTCCCTCGGATGATCCTTGAACTGGGTGTCCTATCTGCCGATATTAGTTGATGGACGTTAAATATCCTACGGTGTCCTTCACGAAGAGTAGGCGAGGTATAGCCGACACCACAGCCAAAAAAAATCCAAAATTCCTCCCATAATCTCACGTTCACCTTGTCCCAAGAGAACGAAGTGCAAAAGGCTCAACTCCCAGGGGGTCACTACTATGCCCCTCAGCTGGGCATGTGGATTACTAGTAGTAGTATTGTTTCGGCTGTGGAAATTCGCAATACACCATAAAAGCTCCTTAGATCAGTTATGACGCTAAGTTTATGTGCAGATAGGTCCCCACCGTTGTTTAAAGGCGAAGCGACTGCCACAGACCCACCTGACATGGGTCAGGTCGTGATGATTTTGCTGGCAAAAATGGACGGCATGAATGCGAATATGAAAACAAATGCGGAAAAAATAGATGGAAACACAAACAGAATGAAAGAAATAAAAAACTGCGGGGTAAAATGCAGAGCGTGAGGCAATGCCTCCAGGCGGGCAGAATGGCAATTGAGAGGAGCGAAACGCGGGCAGCGGAGCTCAAAATGGCGCCACCACGTGCTGGGGGCGAACGAGCTGAGGGGGAGTGCAGCGGCTGTCAGGCCCGCAATGGAGGCGGGTGAAGGTGAATTAATTCGGGGGACGTGTTGGGCGAGAAGTGTAAAGGTGACTGAGAAAGTGATGGTGACACAGAGGGAAAAATTAAATGGGGAGACCAAAACGTGTGAGACGAGACACGAGGTGACGACGGAAAGAATAAAAGAAATAACAGACACGGGAGATGGAAACGGTAGGGGAGAGACTGCACGATAAAGACGGGGTTAAAGACGAGCACACACACGGAGGTAGTGGAGGACAATGGGGGCGAGCTCGCGGAACATGTTGGGACCCGGTGTAAGCAGCTGGATAGCCTCCTCCAGGAACGAGGGGAGGGAGTATGCCCCCTTGAAGCGATTCACGACCAGGTGGGTCCGGTCGAGCTTCACGGAGTTGAGGGGATGAGTGCTGTGGAAGAGTGCACGGAGAGCTTGGGGGCATGGAGGCCCTGGGAACCCTTGTGGTGGCACGAATCCCCAGTGTGGTCCCGGTGTATGTGGTGCCGAAGTGTGTGCTCACAAGTGTGGTAAAATGCGTGGTTCCCAGCACGCCATGCGTGAGTGAAGGGGTGTGCGTGACAGAAACCCCATGTGTGAGTGAAACACCGCGTGTGAGTGTCACCACGTGTGAGTGTCACCGCGTGTGTGAGTAGAAGGGTGTGTGTGAGAGAGATAGCGTCTGTGAGGTCGCTGTACGTGAGGGAGATGACGGTGGGCATGAGGGAGCACGCAGCCGCATCTCCGAGAGTGAGTGCAATGGTGAGGTGTGTGAGTCTCGTGACACGCAAGAGTTTGAGCGCATGGAGGGAATGGAGACGATGACGGCGACAGAGGGATAAAAGCCGAGTAGCGGCCGTAGTTGTAATGGGGACTGCGCCGGGTTTGCACAGCGGCGAGCGCGAGGTTCGTGCCGTGCAGCGCACGAGGCCGCCACGTGCGCGCTTGCGGGAGTGAAACCCGGTCCGTAAACGCCAGCAGTGGATGGTGCCGATCCCGCGGACGGACAAAAGGTAGGCTGCATTACGGATTTTGACCGGATGGGTTCTCCACGCGAGCGTGTTTGTGTAAAGCTCCGACGAGCAGAGCACATGTGTTCGCGTGGGGAACCCCTCGAAACGCGAGGCTTGTTTTGAATGCGCAGAGTGGCGTTATGGCTGCGTGTATGGTTGGAATCCGGCAGGAGGGTGAATCCGTGCCGGATGGTGCCGTCCGAGAAGGGACGAGGCACGAGAACAGCTGCCATGACGTCACGGGGGAAGCGCAGGTTGCGAGTTGCCGCACTGCTGCTGCGCAATGCAAAAAGGAAAAAAAGAAAAAGCAAGCCTTGCTTCGGGTGAACAGGATTCCTGGGCAGAGGGTGAAAGACCCCTCTGATCTGGGCACAGGATACACCTAGTTAGGGGGATGGGTTAGTTTAGTTAGACTGGCTTCATGGGGCAGGGATAAGTCCTCATGGAGCCCGTGGAATGGATTAGGTGGAGGGATGCAGTTTCGAATTAGAATGAGAAATTGATTTTTGGGAATTATTTTGAGGACAGTGACAGACTGTAAATGTGTAGAGGGTCGTAGCTTAGCTACGTAGGTTAAATGGAACGTGCATGAGTTTAAGGGACGACGAGGGAGCACGAAGTAGTTCGGGGAAGTAGTGTGCAGGATGGCAGAGATCAGCGATGGGTGTGTTGAAGAGTTGTGAGGTGGAAACAGGTTGAGTGAGTGAGGCCAGCGGGTCTGTGTGTATGGAGTGATTGGGGAATGCATGGTGCGATGAGTGATTGGGGGGAGGAGTGATTCCCACCCAAGGGACCCCAGGGTCAGTGTAAGGTGAGTTAGTGGGTTAGACAAATTGAAAAATGGAGGTCATTTTGCTGTTGGTGGGAACGTACGGGCTGGGAGCGTGGCTGCGAACGGTGAGTATCGCTGAGTGGGTAACCCGGGCACCGGGCTAGTCGGCCGCGGTAGGCCAAGGGCCCATGGGGGGCCGGGATAGTGTAGTGGGCACGGGTGCGCCCGCATGATGCGGGGGCCCGGGGCGCCATATGCCACAGGGGCAGTGTACTGGGCACGGGCGACCCTCGGAAAGGGGCCCGGGGCGCCAGCCTGCCACGTGAGCGTGGAGGGGGAGTCGCCAGGGAGGGCATTCCCCAGTTTAGGGAGCTGGTAGGCTCGGAGGCAGTGTAGTGCCCGCGGGTTCCATCGTAGGAGAATCGGCAGAGGGTAGTTCCTGCCAAGGGAGCCATGCTGCCCAGCCACGAAATTGTGCGGGGGCATGAGTGTAAGAAGAGACAGGAGAGGAAGAAGGGGATGAAGAATCCTCGCGATCCTGGATAAGTGACCTTCCTGGGTAAGCGACCTTCCTGGCTAAGCAAACTTCCTGGATAAGCGACCTTCCTGGATAAGTGACCTTCTTGGATAAGTGACCTTCCTGGATAAGCGAACTTCCTGGATAAGCGATCTTCCTGGATAAGAGGACCCTCCGCATGATTGAGAGCTTGAGAGGCACAATAAAAACTGGAGGGCATGGCCCGGAATTTGAGAGGCCACCAACACAGCCGACGGGAATCTTGGTTGTTAGAACCGATAGTTTAAGCGAGAGGCGCTTGTTGGAAGCCCCGGGGTAGTTTAAAAGTTAATGTTTAGGGTAGATTAGGAAGTGTACCCCTCCGCACCATCCATCCCTTCGCTCTCATTGTGGGCCGCTGGACCCACTTTGGGTTAAGATCGCTGAAATCTGAGGAGGCCATTCTGAGGCTTTATTGTGCCTCGACACAGGACGCCAGCTCTCCCTCATTCCCCTCCAGGAAGGGAACGTAAGGGTTGGGAGTAGGCTAGAAGACGATAGGTTAGCCGAACAAGGACGATAAAGGAGACAAGTTATAGAGGGGGAAAAAATAAAAATAAAAACAAAAAAATAAGTTGGGGCGAAATTGCTTTTTAACAAATTAAGGGGGTGGGTATGAACGGAGACAGGCAAAGGCGATAGGTTGGGAGGGAGACAGTAGGGTAGGTCCGAGCCCGCCTTCTGAGTGGCCAGCACCACCACACTCCCTCCACGAACCTCCAGAACAAGGCAAGGGGCCGGCCAATTTCATCTGCCGGCTGTGTTTACTGCAAGGCCTGTGCCGGCCACGTCATCTGCTGGCTGTTGCTGCAAGGCCTGTGCCGGTCGATCGTCTGCCGGCTGTTTTTGCTGCAAGGCCTGTGCCAGCCACTTCTTCTGCTGGCTGTGTTTGCTACAGCAGCCTTGTCATGCCATGCCTTGCCTGCCTGCCTTTGCCATGACCCATGCCTGCTGCCCTCGTCCAGTTGCCCCGTTCTGTTTTGCATTCCCCCCCCCCCCCCGTTCATTACCATGTGCGCCAGGATCATCACGCAAGTCGCAAGGACTGCCCTGTAGGCAGCTGCAACACGGGACTGCACTGGCAGCCCGTGCAACGTTTGCCAGTTCACTGCGTTCATTTCAAGGGGGAGGCCTTGGACTGCGTTTAAGCAGCCTGGCTCCCTGCAAACTCATGTTTTCTCCACAGAGTCCATTGATCCTGGGCCATGGTTTTGTGTAAATTATAAGGTTAAGTTAAGGTGTACAATGTAAAGGTGTTTTGCCCCCCGGCATGTGAGTCTTAGCACGGGCAATTTATTTAAGTCGTCTGTATGAGTGGGTTTGTTTAGTTAGTTACTCAGCCCGTAGGTTATTTATTTTGGGGACAGGAATACACTGAATGTCGCACTCAGGGATCCTAAGGTAAATCGTACTAGGGGAGAACTTACACATGATGGCACACGAAAATTTGACGACTCGCGACGAGTCTGTAAAAAAGGGAGGGGGTAGTGTTACGGCTGTGGAAATTCGCAATACACCATAAAGGGTCCTTAGATCAGTTATGACGCTAAGTTTATGTGCAGATAGGTCCCCACAGTTGTTTAAAGGAATTTATTCGTGTTCACCGGGCTGCGACTCTTTGAGATGTTTTTTAATCTATTAAATTTTTTAATCTATCGTTTTTTTATCTATCGTTATTTTGAGCCACCATTGCAACAAACCTCCACGCAAACAACAACTGCCACCAACTACGTCACAACGCCCACCACGCTCACACCACCCCCACAACAATCACCACCATCTTCGCCACTACGCCCGCTTACGAACGCCATCCTCCGCGGACCACGGTAAGACGGTTTCCGCACCACGGAAACTGTCCGAGAAGGATTGGCAGAACAAAAGCACTTGTGATGCCTGTGGGGTTTTTTCCCGCCATTTTCCCCGCGCTTGGTGTGAAGGAAAGGGGGAGGGCAGCTCGCCGCCGATTGGTGGATGAACAACATGAAGTAGTCGGGGTGAGGGAACGCCCCTTTTCGGGAACCTTCTCGAAGGAAGGTGGAGCCGAAAACGGGGAGGAGCGAAGCGCGGAGCCCTGCGCTATATAAGGTGGACCGTGCACGAGGCTCTCTCTCTCTATCTCTCTATCTCTCTATCTCTCTATCTCTCTATCTCTCTATCTCTCTATCTCTCTATCTCTCTATCTCTCTATCTCTATCTATCTCTCTCTCTCTCTCTCTCTCTCTCTCTCTCTCTCTCTCTCTCTCTCTCTCCCTCTCTCTCTCTCTCTCTCTCTCTCTCTCTCTCTCTCTCTCTCTCTCTCTCTCTCTCTCTCTCTCTCTCTCTCTCTCTCTCTCTCTCTCTCTCTCTCTCTCTCTCTCTCTCTCTCTCTCTCTCTCTCTCTCTCTGTCGTGTTAGATTCTACTCGCTCTCTTGGTGGACGTCATCCTCTCACTTCATCTTCGAGCTCTCTCTTGGTGGTCGAGGTCGGGCTCTCTCGTCTTGGCGATGGGCGACCTGTCGGTGAAGGCGCAGGCCGGTGGCGAGTCCGGGCGACGCCTCAGAGACGCAGATGGGAGGCGCAGCCCTGCCGGCTGTGTGGTGCGAATCTGCGTGTCTGGCGAGGGACGCCGGAGAGAACTCACCGACCACATCATCGCAAAGGCCCGAGAGCAGGCGCGGCTACGCTAGCTGCCGTGGGAACAAGGCGTCGCGACCTGCCCACCATCACACCTCGAGGGGGCAGGTAACCAGCACGGTCTCGTGGGCCTTTTTGGTCATCCACGGCCCACGACCATAAAGGTTTACGAACCCTGTCTACCTCCCTGCCTATGGGGAGGGTTTTCCTGGTGTTTTTGTATGCATTCTGTGGTGCCGTGTCCTATTAAGTAACGACTGTGTAAGTGACTGTAGATAATAATCGTAGTCGGTGGTATTGCTTGGCCTTCTATTTGTCGCTTGTTTCTTGCATGACTGTATACGCGTTGCTGGAATAAATGTCCTTGTGTGCAATGTATCCCGTTCGTCGCGTCCTCCTTTCACCCCATTGAAATGCCATCTTGCATCGTGGAATGAGTGGTGGGTTTTAAACACCAGATAAATAATCTGAACCATCGAGGTCGGCGATAACACCTATCGGTTATCCTTGTAGCACAGAACGAACCGCTTAAGCGGTTCGTGTCCGAAGCCAACCTGCGGCGTGGTGCAACCCCTCGGTAGGTTATCCGCGCGGGTATTTAGGTATATCGACATTCGGCGATTCACCCTATTTCGCGCGGGTAGAATGTGGACTGAGTTGTGGTGAGGTTAAACCCCCACCCGTGACTGGCTCCTGGCGGTAGTTCCAGGAGGGTTACGACTGAATTGTCCATCCGGTGGGCGACGCGGCTGCCATTAGAGGTACGCGGCCGATCGCACGCCAGGCGGGTCAGAATTCGTAACAGTATCATGGTTTCAGAATAGTATTGACCATTTAAAACACTCAATTGTAACTGCCGATTCAACCCTATGGAGATTCAAGCATCAGGAGCCTTTCGGTCCACAGAATAAGAAGAAAAAAAAAATTTGATGTGATTATATTGATTTTAAAGTAATAAACAAAGAATTGAATGTGGTTTTTCATTCCAATAATTGTTTGAGGTGTTACAGTTAAAAAGGCAAACCTGTCGGGTACCACCGCCCCTAAAAATTTCCAGAAAACTGCCATGACGTAATCAAGGGAAAACTTCTCAGCACGCAATGGTTAATGGCGCACAACTTGCTTGACTTGTCAGAAAGTGAATTTGATGAATAATTTTCAGATCAGGAATCTTCAGATTACAGTGATGGTCAGAATCATTATTTATAAGATGCTGTCAGACCGTACATGTATGAACCCGAGGTCGAGATGACGTGGCAGGTTACATGATGTATGATCGCCGGGTTTTTTGGAGGGGGGGGGCAATAGAGCATACAAGGACACCAGTAAACGTTAAAATCTTCGTTTCTTGTTAAGTATCACAAGGTATTTTGAACCTGAGATAATATTACTGTGAAAGTTTATTTCTTTCAACACTCAAGAAATTGTTTCAATATATTTGTTCAAGAAAAGAACAACGATTAAGTGTTAAGTGAAGCCATATCTATTCATTAAATCCAACAAGATTTTTTTGATTCTGTGGACCTTTAAGGACAGATAACATGCCAATTACATTAATTAATTAATTAATTTAAGATCTTCATTGCAACCACAATTCATCTCTTGGGGGGGGGGGGCTTGGGAAACACATTGATTCTCTATCTCACTTCCTTTTGACCAATGTGCTCGACAAGCCGAGCCTCCTTACCCACGTCTTACTAAATATTCCCCTCGTTAAATTCGTCCTTTTGTACCCTGCCTCAAAACCATTCGCTTTATTTTTTCTTCCTTCTCAAAACTGGAGACTTCATTGAACACTTTATCACACACTGTCTTGAGAAACAAGGACATGTGTGGAGCTCAACGAGCGGCAAATTTGAATGGTCATGATGATGTAAAATGCGGTAATATTTTGTTCAAGTACTGCTAAACAGAAGGGTTTTGAAATTGCCAAAAAGGTAATTTGTGTTCTCCAGTGTTCCAGCACATACAGTGCCTTCAGAAAGTATCCACACCCCTTGACTTTTGTTACATGTTGTTGTGTAACAGGATGAATTTAAGATGAATTAAGTTTAAATTTTTTGTCACATCTCCACAAAATACCTCGTAATGTCAAAGTGAAAACAAGTTTTTAGAAATGTTTACAAATCAATTAAAGATGAAAAGCTGAAATGTCTTGCATCAACAAGTATTCAACCCTCTGAGTCAATACTTTGTAGAAGCGCCTTTGGCAGCGATTACAGCTTCGGCTCTCCTTGTGTGTGTTGGTATCAGGTTTGCATATTTGGATTTGGGGGATTTTCTCCCATTCTTCCTTGCAGATTTGCTCAAGCTCTTCCCTTGGAGAAGCAGGTTCTCTTCAACGACTTACCTGTATTTGACGCCATTCCTTGTTCCCTCTATCCTTCCAAGTCTCCTAGTCCCTGCTGCTGAAAAAGTATCTCCACAGCATGATGCTGCTACCGCCATGCTTCATGGTAGGGATGGTGTGAGATGGGTGATGAGCTGTGCTCAGTTTCAGTCAGATGTAGCGCTTTGCATTCAGGTCAAAGAGTTCAATTTTCGTCTCATCAGACCACAAAATATTTTGCCTCATGCTCTCAGAGTTTTTCACGTGCCTTTTTGCAAACTCCAGGCGTACTGTCATTTTCCTTTTCTCACCAGTGGTTTCTGTCCAGCCACTCTCCCATAAAGCCTAGATTTGTGAAGTGCTGCAGAGATTGTTGTCCTTCTGGTGGGTTCTCCCATCTCAGCCAAGGAACTGTAGTTCTGTCAGAATGGTCATTGAGTTCTTGGTCACCTCCCTGACCAAGGTTTGTCTTGCCCAGTTGCTCAGTTTGTATGGGCAGCTAACTCGAGGAAGTGCATGGGTCATTCAATATGATTTTTTTATTTACTAATGATGGAGCTGACTCTGCTCTTGGGAACTTTCAACACTAATGATGGAGCTCACTCTGATCTTGGGAACTTTCAACACTCTAAAAATTGTTTTATACCCTTCCCCAGATTTATGCCTACTCCCAATTCTTTCTCGTAGTCCTATGGACAGTTGCTTGGACTTCATGGTCGAGTTTCTGCTCTGACCTGCACTGTCAACTGTGGGACCTTCTGTAGAAAAGTGTTTCTTTATAAATGATGTCCAATCAATTGAATTGGCCACAGGTGGACTCCAATCAAGTTGTAGAGACATCTCAAAGATGATCAAAGGACATTAGATGCATCTGAGCTCAATTTGGAGTGTCATAGTAAAGGGGTTGAATACTTATTGACTCAAGACATTTCAGCTTTTAATTTTTAAAATTAATTTGTAAATATTTCTGCAATTAAATTAAAAAAAAATTCCACTTTGACATTATGGGATATTTTGTGTAGATCGGTGACAAAATATTAAAATTTAATCCACTTTAAGTTCAGGCTGTAACAACAAAATGTGACAAAGGTAAAGGAGTGTGAATACTCTTTGAAAGCACTGTACAGACACACGTTATGTGTGACATATCATACGTTTCTCTCTCACTCACTCACTCACACACACACACACACACACACACACACACACACACACACACACACACACACACACACACACACACACACACACACACACACACACACACACACACACACACACACACACACACACACACACACACACACACACACGTTTTGAGACCTGGGAAGGCTCCGTTCCACCTTCAGAAACCAGCATATGGAAATAACAAGCAACGACACACACAATCAATGGGCCTTCTGCCCGCGCGTGCGCGGTTATCACCACCCACGCTCCAACCCCCCCCCCCCCCCCCCCCTCTTCCCACTACAAGCTACACGCGC
This sequence comes from Eptatretus burgeri, assembly GCF_056783735.1. Classification (NCBI taxonomy): domain Eukaryota; kingdom Metazoa; phylum Chordata; class Myxini; order Myxiniformes; family Myxinidae; genus Eptatretus; species Eptatretus burgeri. The sequence continues at coordinate 25,959,134 of NC_140974.1, read as the reverse complement.
TGCGTGCTCCTCTCAGTTTTCCCGCGCCAGCACCAAGTGCGCTCCGCTTGGACACACGAGCTCTCAGTAAGATGATGCTGTGAGGAGCGGGGGCTGAGACGCGCTCTAGCGGCGGACCCGTCGCCGATCAATGTGGTTTCTCTGGGACATTGCCGAACGAGGAATGCATATGCTGCAGTGTATTTGCGGCAAGGGCTCGAAGTCACCAAGCAATCCACGAGGTGAGGGCGACGCGACTCCGCGGGCTCCGGGACGCGTGTTTACTGCGTTCGGACAGAGCTACGGGGCCGATGGACGCACCGATCGGATATTTGCTTTTATATGGACGGGAATGGGATTGGCGTGGACACTTTGGAATGCGAGTCACGTAATCACCGGTCGTGGTAGAATAGCCGCAGCGAAACGTCCTCTTGGGTAGAGCCATCACCGCAACTGAATCGAGAATGAAAAAAGGCGCGCAGGTGTTTCACGAGTACGAGTATGCACTTACTTGTGGCGGCTCTCTGAGGAGAGGCGCGAATTGGCGGAAGACTCAAAAGTGATGGCGTCGGTGATCGTCTCACGAGAGGAAAGAGTATTGGATTGGTATGCACTCTCTTCACGACCCCCCCACTCAACGCTGCTTGACGAATGAAGACCCTGCGCCACACGTACATGACTCCGATCCGAGTCCGTATACGGCCGGCCAGTGTTACACAATGTACGCCGATTACTCTGTACCATATACTTCCCGTAAAGAATATCGCTTCGGTGATGACGTGTCGAATTGTCAGCATACCGAAGATCGTCGTGACGTGGAGTGTTGAATATGCGTCTTTCTGCACTCTCCGCGAATAGCTCTCTTTCCCTCCGAGGTCTCTGGGCAATGACCGAAGCTCAGACTTGTAGGAAGAATCTGCTCACGGTTTTGAGTTTTGATTTCTTTGACCTTTCATTGCACTTGTTTAGTTTCATGAAAAAAAAACAATTGTGACGAATGGGAATGTCTGAGATTCCGTAGAGGCGATCATCTCAAGATCTTCAACATTGATAAAATAGTTAAAGTTTCCTCTTGAGGTGATCATCTCAACCTCTTCAACATTGATAAAATAGTTAATGTTATCTCTCGAGGTGATCATCTCAAGATCTTTAAAATTGATAAAATACTTCAAGTTTCCTCTTGAGGTGATCATCTCAAGATCTTCAACATTGATAAAATAGTTGATGTTTCCTCTCGAGGTGATCATCTCAAGATCTTCAACATTGATAAAATAGTTAAAGTTGCCTCTTGAGGTGATCATCTCAACATCTTCAAATGGATAAAATAATTAATGTTTCCTTTCGAGGTGATCATCTCAACATCTTCAACATTGATAAAATAATCAATGTTTCCTCTTGAGGTGATCATCTCAAGATCTTCAACACTGATAAAATAATTAATGTTTCCTCTCGAGGTGATCATCTCAACATCTTCAAATTGATAAAATAATGTTTCCTTTCAAGGTGATCATCTCAACATCATCAAGTTGATAAAATAGTCAAAGTTTCCTCTTGAGGTGATCATCTCAACATCAACATTGATAAAATAATTAATGTTTCCTCTTGAGGTGATCATCTCAAGATCTTCAACACTGATAAAATAATTAATGTTTCCCTTCGAGGTGATCATCTCAACATCTTCAACATTGATAAAATAATTAATGTTTCCTTTCAAGGTGATCATCTCAACATCTTCAAGTTGATAAAATACTTAAAGTTTCCTCTCAAGGTGATCATCTCAAGATCTTCAACATTGATAAAATTATTAATGTTTCCTCTCAAGGTGATCGTATCAAGATCTTCAGCATTGATAAAATAATTAATGTTTCCTCTCAAGGTGATCATCTCAACATCTTCAACATTGATAAAATAATTAATGTTTCCTCTTGACATGATTATCTCAAGGACTTCAAAATTGATAAAACAATTAACATTGCCTTTTGTGTTGATCATCTCAAGATCTTCAAAATTTATTAAACAATTAATGTTTCCTCTCGACGTGATCATCTCATGATTCTCAGGATTGAAAACCGAATAATGTTGGTTCTCATAGTCATCCTCTCATGGACTTCCTAAAGAATGTACATACAAAGTCGAGGCTCGTGGAACAGCTAGAACACTGAAGGGATCCAGACACAATGCAACCAAATGAACAGTAGAGAGAGAGAGGGACAAATAGAAAGACTTGGACAAATAAGGGATGTGGGTGAGAATGAGGGGTAGTGGAGTTTTTTGGGTGGGGGTTAATAAGGGTAAATAGGATCATGGTTTCAGATTGGGGATGGTCTGAACACCAAACATCCACATCAACAATGATATTTCATATGAATGATCAAAGTGCTGAATAATTGAACTCATCTCGTGATGATAATGAATGATCATAATCATAGAATCCTCCGAAAATCATTTCACCTCCTGTACGAGCATCGACTCATGTACAAAAAAATCCTCATCATCTTATGTGTTGCTTTAATCCAGTCTTCCTCAATGCACCCTGGGGAACACTGCAGGGATGGAGACTCACACGTGCACGAGGTAGACACCGCAGGGACGGACAATGACATGCAAGAGATACACTGTTGAGGCGGGGACTGACACATGTAAGAGATAGATGCAGCAGGAGACTGACATGTGCAAGAAATAGACAACACGGCGACGGAGACTGACACGTGCACGAGAGACACCGCAGGGAAGAGGACCGACATGTGCATGAGATAAATACCAGAGGGAGAAGACTGATATGTGCACGAGATAAACACCACAGGAATGGAGACTAACACGTGCAAGAGATAGACACCGCAGGGATGAAGACTTACACGTGTACAACACAGAACGTCACATTTGCTGTGTATTTTCAAAGCACCTCTTGTCGTTCGCCCTTTGTCCTGCAGCATCTCCAATGGACAACGAGTCGTGAAAATTTTCCCATCAGTAGTAGCCTTTTATTATAATGATGATTATTTTTACCCTGCGCACGCGAAACGAAAAGCGGGGTTAAGCAATCAGTTCATGTCCGTCTGTCAGATTGTCTGTCTTATCAGTTCACAATCGAGGAACAATAATTACATCAATTTTTTTTTGTTTTGCCCAACGTGAACTCTCTAATCGGACCAGGGCCAGGATGAGGCCGAGGCTGTCTCGACCTTTCATCACGTGTCCATTGTCTATCAAGAACCCACGCCAAAAAGTTCAAAATCTGCCTTTGTCTTTGTACCTGCATTCCCGCTGCACATTGTGGGACTCGCTGATACCACTATCGGTCATCCAGGTGGTTAATTGAAGAATATGTCATAGCACACAAACCTACCTTCTTGGTCTCTTTTGAGGCCTAATAGCTTCTGTAGCCCAGTGCTGTGCTACTGCCCACACACTATTAAATTGTGTATGCCATTGTGTTGATAAAAGAGAAAGAGGAATAGTGAGAAACATCAACGATGGACAAAACTCAGCAAGGATTGTCAAAAAAATCTCTATTTTGGAAAAAGAATAACAGAACAAAACAAGAAAAAGAGCAATCGGAGATTGCAGACCCTTGCCAGGACTTCTTTTGAGTGTTGTATTTTTATAGGTTTTCTTTTTTGTTTACACTGTCGAGGCTCGTATAAAAGCTAACACACAGTACGTACAACAAGGGGAGCAGGAGATGAGATGTATGGGAGAGCGAAGGAAAAAAACAGTGGGGAACAGATACATGAGGAGATCTGTGCAAGGGAGACGGATGGGGTGGGGTCCACAGGATAAACAAGATGGACACTACAGGGATTTTTAGGTCCACGTACAAGAGGCCAACTTGGAAATGTGGCTTTCCCAGGAAAGATCATGGCAGATAGTTAGACCCAGAAGCTTGAATGAAAGGACTTCTTCAAGAGGATTGTTGAGAAACTAGATGGGGGTGGGGGGGGTTCAGATTGCCCTTTCGGAGAGACAAAGTGAGAGTGTGAGATTTGTCAGGATTGAAAGACATGTTCCACGTGTTGGACCAGTTTGTGATTTTACCCAGATCTGCAGAGAGTGAAAAGGCTGCTGTTTGCCGATCTGAGGGATGAAAGATGGTACGGCAGAGGATGGAGTCATCAGCAAAGAGATAAAGAGGATTTTCCAGAGTCAGAGAGATCATTTATGAAAAGTACTCCTCATGGCGAAGGAGTGTGTAGGGAAAATTCAATATGGCTGCCAAACCATGTGACCAATGACATCATATGTGTAAATCTTTTGTTCCTTATGGACAGGGGGTCATACGTGTAACGTTTCACCTCGATCTGTTGAGCTACTTCAAAGAAGAAGGTTTTTGAAGGTTCTTTTAAAAAAAAAACACAATATGGCTTCTGAATCGCGTGACCGATGACGTCATCAAATGTGTTTTTTTTTTTCCTGTGCACCATTTTATCCCAAGATGACCCTCAAAAATGTTCATACTGATCGGATGTAGTGTTCTACATATGCAATTATGACGTCATAACGAAGGTACCTATGATGGCATAAAAAATCCCACTCTTTCCCCATGAGGAGTACTTGCTCTGTGCCAAGTTTCAATGTTTTCCTTGGTGCGGTTTCAGAGATACAGAGGTCCAAAGTTTTTCTGTTTCTCCAGCATGGCTGCCACACCACGTGATCTATGAGGTCATAATTATCATTAAAACATTCCCCATGAGTAGTCACACCAATGGTGAAAATTTTGTCTCAATCCGATAAGCGGTTGCAGAAAAAAAAACACGATAGTTCTGTGCGGACAAACAACCAAACAGACCCAAATGCAATTCCCTCTCCTTCGTCAAGGGTAGCTCTATTATATGAGAATATTCTATTGCAAGAAGATGGCACTGACCAAGCCCAAGGTGTAGGAGATGATTGTGAAACGGCAGCTTCAGCCGAAGGCCAAATGGGAAGCCAGGTCGTGAAGCAGAAAACCGGTCGCATCACTGTACTTGATAAAGATGACAGTAACACCAAAAAGGCAAGTAACAAAAAACAAAAAGTCGACTGATTCAAGGAAACAGGCCAAAATGACAAGTTCAAGTGCTACCTTTTGTAACAAGACAGGTATTCTTCAAATGATCGAATGTGAAGCACGTGTGAAATGTGGTCCTGCTTGGAATGCCAATTAAAGTATACTGCCGGATGTGTACAAACTGTTCATGGTGGAGAAAAACCATGCGCAGTGTGGTACTGTACGCAGTGTGAAGACGTTGCAATTGGAGTGGCTCGGACGGAAGTGAAACCCAAGAAAAAGACAATATATATTGAATATCTCACACAACAAGCTCAGGAATATATCTCTGAATGGATCACAGAGAAAGTAAATGTAATACTTCAAGAAGTTCTTGAAACAGTGAAAGAAATGATAACTTCTGGGGAGAAAAGATTGGAGTGAGCATATGCTAATGTAACAAAAGCACACTTGATAAACCAAGTAGGACATGCCAAGTCTGAACATCGTATGATATCTCTCGGCGGAGGTGAGGTTTCAGGAACATACTCTAAGCAGGATAAAGACTACTGAAATAGTTCCAGCATGGCAGCTATAGAGGAGATGTCTGAAAGGGAAAGAAGGAAAAAAAAAAACTGTTGTCTTGAACCTTTCTGAATCGTCTGCAAATACTCCCAGAGGCCAGAAGCAGGCAGACCGAAAGTCTGTTGCAGAATTGATAGACAGGAACAGAGGTAACAGGAATTCATATAAGCAAGATTAGGCTGGGGGGGGTAGGGTATTGGACAGAACAGGAACATAGGGCCGAGAGTAGCAACTATTTGGGCTAAAAGATACATCAACGAAGAACAGAGTCCTCCAGTCAGCTCGGAAACTGAGAGGGAAAGTGAAATTGGTGAACTCAGATGAAGGAGAAATGAAGGTGAGCAAACATTGACATAGGGTATGGTGAGATTGTGATATGCAAGACTCAAACTCTGAATTGTAAGAGAAATAATAAATCAAGATGCAGAATAGACCAGAAAAACGGCAAAGTTGAAGATGTGAAGGAGACTCAATTGAATGAAGATAAACTTATTCTGAAGGAATCACAACTTCATAAGATATAAGGGGGATAGATGCACCTTGTGACATCTATTTGCAGGACGATCTAGCGCAAATACAAATACCAACCAAGATAGTGGAGCTGGAGGTGGAGTGCCTGAAGTTGAAATAGAGGAATTCCGCGAAGACACCGTGGAATAGAAACAATGACTACATGTAGGTTCAGAGAATACCAGGTCAGAAGAGGATATCATTCCAGTATCTGAAGACAATGAACACTTGGGCAAAAAATGTGCAGTGAAATTAAAAGTACTGGATACTAATGCAGACATGTTAAGTAATACACAACTCTGAGCAACAGAAACTGTGTTTGATTTCAAGTTCAAAGAGATTGTTGCATGCTCCATCGTACTCCATGGAACCACAACAATAGTTGTAGTAGGTGTTTATCGCAGTCCATCCAGCAATCTTGAGAACCATGAACCTCTATTGGAAGCGATAAACTATACGGGATCAAAATGTACGTCGACAGCACTTGTAATCAAAGTGAGAGACCAACTTTACAGAAATTGAGTGGCAAAGCTGGCATGTAAACAGTCAACATAACTTCAGCTCACAGGTTATTGAATGCTTTGTTGGAAGCATTCATGCATCAACTTGTTCAAGAGTCCACAAGGTATAGGGAGGGACAGAGCAGCAGCATTCTTGATCTTGTGATAACAAATAAGCCAGAATTGATTACATCTTTGGATTATGGCCCACCAATTGGATGAAGTCATCACTTGTCCACACTTTGAGATCAACTTTGAATCTGGCCTGTCATAGAAAGGGACAATATTAAGCACCTACAATATAACAGGGGCAACTACATTGCTATGAGAGAGAAGATGGCAGACAACTGCACTGATCTCTTTGCCAGAAAGGACGACAGGGAATCTTGAAATGTGTTTATGGAGCAACTTCTGAATGCAATTGATGAATTTGTTCTAGTTGCCAAAAACACTGCAATGCATTATAGGAAACACATTTTCACAACCAGATTCACTACCACTACCAGATTTCACATTTTTTTTCTGCTTGCCTCAAGCAGACGCAAGCGTCACAAGTGGGACAGGTTCATACTTTCTGGGTATAGAGAAGATTACCGAAGTATTGGGTCTTTAAAGCTGGATGATGGAATGGAAGTGACGACAGACAAAGACAAAGCTGAAATGTTCAACAAACTCTTCAGGAGTGTGTTCACCAATGAAGACTTCAGTGGTGTGCCTATGCCAAATTGGCAGTTCAACAGGGCACATCTCGAGAACATAAATATTACAACAAAGATTGTGAAAGAGAAACTGCAGCTGTAAGGTAGGTGCAAATCGTTAGAACCTTATGGATTTCATCCTCGGGTCCTAAAGGAGTAAGCAAACGTTATATCCACTCCACTGGCAATTGTCTTCAATAAATCTTTGGATGAGGGAATACTTCCGGAGGATTGCAAAAAAGCCAATGGAATCCCAATCCTTAAGAAAGGAAATTGTGGACTGCCAGAGAACTACAGGCCAATAAGCCTAACCTTGGTAGGAGTTAAAACCATGGAATCCATTATGAAGGATGCAGTGCTGCATCATGTCATCAGTAATGACCTCCTCCACGAGGCACAGCATGACCCCATCGTAGAAAGGGACAATATTAATCACCTACTATACAACAGTGGTAACTAATGACCTGGTCATTCAAGATCATCAATGGCTTAGTGGCCACGAATCCTGAGCACTTCTTTGTTCCAGTGACATATCATGCAACTAGAGGCCACACTGAAGCTGTTTAAGGAGAGGAGTTATATGGCTCTATGAAAGAATTGTTTCAGTCAAAGGGTAACTGAGAAATGGAATCACTTCAAATATTTAAGAGCATATTGGCCAAACATTGGTTCTCCTCTCACCAAGTTTTACCCTGACTAGCCAACAAACATACACACCTCACAATAAATTATATTCAAGTTATGTTCAAGTGGTTGTGACATATACCAACCCAATCTATGGAATGATCAGAAGTTTTAACAGGACTACCTTTTACTTCCGCATGATGATGATGATGATGAATGTTATATTTTTTAACGTTAATTGGAACATGAATAGGAAGACAAGTTTGCCATTTTAACGTACAACCTTTTTGCCATTGATGTTAAAAACACGAGGTTGTGCGTACTTCCTGTTGTTGTGTAAGCTCCTACACCAGATTAAGATAAGTGCTTTTTGTGTTGTTTTGCATATTTCGTTATCATGATTTGTTTCGGGGGTGTGGGTTTTGTATTTATAAAGGTTGTAGTTGTGTTCATAGCAGTTTAGCGAGTATTTATATTCGTTTATTGGAAGAGGCAGATTAGGGCCTTACTGGGTTTGAAGCTCCAAGTGTCGTGTTTCAATCAGTCGGGGCATTGTTGATGTCGTGGGGAAAAGGGTATAAATAAAGAGAAAAGGAGAAGGGAAGAGGAGTATATATTGTGTAACAGATGCTTCATATGGGCTATATCAGGAATAGAGGAAGCATACGATACTCGTTGTCAGAAATGTGAGGAAATAGCCCACTTGAAGATAGTTATTACTATAAAGTTGAAGGAACGGATCGATAAGTTGCAAGTAGCAGAATGTGAGAAATTTGTAGAGAATAGTTGGTTACGGTTGTGGAATGTGGTTGCTGAGGAGAGTGACAATGGTGTGGGTGTAGTGAATACAGGCATTGGTGAGGGTACAGCAAGTGTTGGCAGTGGTGAGGATGTAGCGAGTGCAGGCAGTGGTGAGGGTGCAGCAATAAAGATAGGTAGGAATGAGGTCTGGGAGACAGTTTTTGTGAATAAGGAAACTATTAAATATGAAATTCTTCATTCTGCAGGAAGGATTGTAGACATAGAGTTCTGTGCAGTTTTGAAGGAGCAGGAGTTAGGGACATTGAAGAAAGGGTAAATGACATCATACCGAGTCATGGCAGGAAGACGTTGGTTGTGGTACACCAAGGAGCAAATGATTTTGGGAAAGTTTACTCGGAGGATTTGAAAAATTGATACAGGATATTGGGTAAGCAGCTGAAAGCAAAGGGTTGTGAAGTCATGTTTTCTGGGATTCTCCTAAGATTAGGAAATGGAATAGAAATTATGAGCAGAGTGATGGATGTCAACCAAGGCTGGAAGAATGGTGTTGGGAGGAAGGTTTTACATTGAAGAAGCAGTGGGAATCATTTTGGAGGTAAAGGGAGTGTTTCCAGAATAATGGCCATATGCTAAATAAAAAAAGGGCAGCAAGGTTTGCAGTGGGAATTGAGGAAGGAATTCAGGCTTTGGTAGGTGAATGGAGGGTGGTGAAGCTTTCTAGGAAGGAACTGATGATGTAATTGTGATGAGTCAGGCCAAGCAAGAAAATATAATTTCAGGAAGGGAAAAGTTAAACATATTCCATACCAATGCCAGGAGTTTAAATAATAAGGTGGAAGTGCTTGAGGCCAAAGTAGATACCAAAGAGTACAATATAGTTGCAGCGGGTGAGACGTGGTTTAAGGAGGAGAGTAACTGGAGGACAGGATTAGAAGCCTACGAGGTCTATCGGTTTGATTGGATGGGGAAAATAGGAGGAGTAGCAACATATGCCTGGTGTTGGCTTATGGTTAGGGTGGTGGGATGGAAGCCTAGGTTCCTGAGTTCAAATCCCCCTCAGCTGTTGAATTAATACTCGGTGGGGTTGACTATACCTGTCATCCTGAGGTCGGCAAAATGGGTGCCAGCTTGCTGGTATCCTGTGTCGAAGTGGCGACCCCTCCAGGATTGTGTCCAATAGCCAAGGAGACTGCTGAGGCAGCACCAACACTCTGCATAGAGTATGGTTCCAATGGATGGATGGAGTAGCAACATGGGGAAAAGGCAGCATTGCATCAAGGGAAAGGGGTGACATTTAGAGGGGAATTAATGTAGAGGATTCTGTTTGGATAGAAGGCAAACATTAAGTGTATGAGGAGAGAGCTGGGTGATGTAGATTGGGAGAAGTGAACAATAGGACAATCAGCATCAGAGAAATGGGAAACCTTCGAGGAGAAAATGTGTGGAATGCAGAGTAAGTGCATTCCAATGAGGTATAAAACCAGAAGCCGAAAGAGACCAGGGTGGTTGAGCAGTGAGATAAGGAATGTTATAAAGGAGAAGCAGAAGGCATTTATTAGGTTTAAAATATCAGAACTGGAGTTAGATTTATGTCACCATTGGAGTAAACAGGCTAATTAAGAAAAAATCTCCACAAGCCAAAAGAGAGTACAAAAAGGAGATGGCTAAGAATATTAAACATAATAGCAAGGCATTTTTTAAGTATATCTGGGAAAATAACAGGTAAGGACAAGTGTGGGCCCATTGAGGAAGAGCACCTGCAGTGGTTAGTGAGGAAAGTGAGATGGTAGGCTTATTAAACAGGTATTTTGCTTCAACTTATACACAAGAACAGTCAGGAGAATTGCCAATAACTGAGAGTATCTATCAAGGAGGTGAGGAAGGGCTTTTGCATAAGATCCAGGTTGGAGTGGAGGAAGCAATGGAACAGCTAGGTAATCTAAGAGGCAAGATCTTCAGGTGATATCCTTTCTTACATTACGAATGTCTGGGCTTCTTCTTTGAGAGACTTTGAGGAATCCTTTGCTGTAGGCCTTGATATCTTAAAAGCCTTTGACAGAGTTTGGCATCGGGGTCTGACATCCAAGCTTCCCTCTTTCGGCTTTCCTCCTTCACTCTGCTCCCTCAGATTGAGCTTTCTCTCCGACTGCTCTATCTTCGTAATTGTTGATGGTTCAACATCGACCCCATTCCCTATCAACAGCAGTGTATCCCAGGGTTCTGTTCCGTCTCCAACACTCTTCCTTCTTTTTATCAATGGCCTTGTTTCTTCCAAAAATAACCAAATGTACTCGAATGCTGATGACTCAACATTACTTAACTCCATGTCTTTACCATATACCCCATCTTCCCTCACTCGATCTATATCTCGTTTCATCACAGCCACCTCTTTAAATTCGGATTTGGACAAGATCTCCCAGTGGGGCAAGTGTAATAAAGTTGAGTTTAATACATCTAAAACTCAATTTCTTCTCATCTCTCTCTCTAAAACTCCTCTCAACTCTCCAATCTCCTTTGAAAGCTCTACAATTACACCATGTGATACAATGAACCTCCTAGGTATTACTCTAACTTCAAATTTATCCTGATAGATTTGAATAGCTAAGTCTGCCTCGAAGAAATTAGGAGTCCTGTTCAGATGTCGAAGATTCTTCTCCTCTGAGCAGTTGCTTAAACTCTATAAATGATTGATTCGTCCTTGTATAGAGTACTGCTCTCACTCACATCTGGGGAGGTTCCAGCTCCACATATTTACTGGACAGAATTGAATCCAAAGTTATTTGACTTGTCAACTCTACCAATGTGACCTAAAAACTTGACCCGCTCAAATTACGCCGCATAGTAGGCTCTCTTTCTCTTTTCTACAGATATTACTTCGATTTCTGCTCGCAAGAACTTGCTGCTTGCTTGGAGGTAAGGTGGATCGCAGAGGGGTGGTGATCAGATTCAGGAAAGTATCAATATTTGCATAGATTGGGCAAAGGATTGGCAGATGGAATTTGACCTGAGCAAGTGTAAGGTGCTGGGGATGGGTAAGAATAATGAAAATAGAGATTACATGATGCAAGGGGAAATTATGGAGCGTGTCACACATGAGAAGGATCTGGGTGTGGTATGAGGGGTAAGCAGACAGGACATTGCCATTGCCAGGCACCTATAGGTAAAGCAAACAGGGTTGTAGGTTGCATTCGTAGGGGTATAATCATATTTAAAAGATGTGGTTTTAACATTGTATATGAATTTAGTGAGGCCTCATCTACAATATTGTGTGCAGTTTTGGTCACCACAACTCAGGAAGAACATAGATGCCATAGAGAGGTTTCATTGCAGGGCTACTAGGTTGATTCTGGTCCTAGGTAGACTCAGGTATGAGGAGCGGCTGAAGGAGACAGGGCTTTATACATTAGAAGGGACGCGTTTACAAGGTGATATGATTGAGATATTTAAGATGATGAAAGGTACAGACAAAATATGTGCAGAAGAATTGTTCAGCACAATAGACAGTAATAGTACCAGGGACCATAGCATGAGAGTCAAGAAGAGTTGAGTTAAGATGGTAGTAAGGCAGGGGTCTTTCATTCAGAGAGTAGGTAATGCAAGGAATGGTCTCCCTGGAAAGGTAATAGCAGCAGAAACAGTAGATAACTTTAAATTGGAATTAGATTGTTACCTGGAATTGTTGGAGATAGAAGGGGGGGGGGGTCTCATCAAGGGATGGTTTCTGGTTGGTGTTGTATGTTCTCACCCAAGAGCTGCCTTCACCCACTCCCTCCCCCTGGAAGGAAGAAAAAAACAAACAAACAAAAAAAGCATTCCTTTTTTCTTGTTTTATTTAAATAATGGAAATAAATGTATTTCTCCTATTTGTTTTGACATCCTTGGAATATCTCTTGGTGTGCCTCATTTCCCCATCCCCCCTCATTCCCCAGTTTAATTGCATCATTTTAACAGAAGAAATGGGCTGGGGTTGCTGTGGTGCAGGCATGATGGGCCGAATGGCCTCCTCCTGCGTCAAACTTCCTTGTGCATGTCCCTGTGTACTTTACCTTTGAATTTGTCCCAATCACCTTTGCACAGAGAGGAGTGAGATAATATTTTTACTCTGTCTTCCTGCCTGGCAGTCAAACAAAATTGAAAATAATTCCAAACAGGAAAATTACTGTTTTTAAGGATGTTATAAAGAACACAAACAGCAGGCACGAAGAACTAATGTAATGTGTTCTATAGTGTGATGTAATAGACACTGCAGAAAATGGTGGTAAAACATGGAATTTCTTTATTTCTACAACTTTTACAATCTTTATTTTATTCATCTTTAATTATACACTTATACACTGAAAAACACAAATTACCTTCATAATACTTCCAAGAACTTCCAGTTTTACAGTACAGTACTTCAATTCAAATAAAGGTTCAATGGGATGTTGTACAAGGGTGGGTTATCGGGACTGCTTTTGGACTACTTCAATAGCACTAAACTTCCTTTTTTTTAAACGATCATTAAAATCATTATTTTATGAAAATTGAAGTACAGTACTGTATTTGCTGTACTTGAACACTGTGCAATGTATCATGTTCTATGAACTCTCCAGTTATCACCGATTTTGTTTCTTCGGGAAATAGATTTGATCCACCAGCACATCTGCTCGTTTGTTAAATATAAACTGGCAAAGATAGAATCACTGGATGACTCATTAAAATCCAATGAAAATGCTCGTATGAATAACACTGATTGATGATGTAGCACATTACACTCAAAGGAAGAGCTAAGAACAAATAAAATACAAACATTAGCAATGTGCCATTGGTAATATCATTGCCAAGACCAATGTGCCATTCTTGCCATGGAAATAAATGGTAATATGATTAGTATCAAATAGATGAACATTAATAATGTGTACGTATAGGTGTATCCTCGTCTTCCAATATATAATGCTCTTCCTAAACACTCACTCACTCATACAAATTTATAGTAATTCCTAGGTGGTTGAGAAAACTCAAATGTGGCATATTGATCCAACTTGAAAGAAAAAAAAAATCATAACATACTGTATACCAGGGAAAAAAAAAATCACAAACCGTCGGAAAATGTCCATAAACTAAAATAACTGGAAACTAGAAGGGCACTCAGTAGAGCGCATACTTCCGCCACGTAATACCTCATCCACGAGAACACATCGGGCCCAATACATTTTTGAAATATCGTGCTATGCAGTACAATATAGTTTTTGGCCCTATCTCTCAATGGTATGACTGGTGTTGGCTTAATGGTTAGGGTGACGGGCTTTGGATCCGAGGGTTCCGAGTTCAAATCCTGCTCAGTTGTTGAATTAATACCAGGTGGGGTTAACTAGGCCTGTCATCCTTCCGAGGTCAGCAAAATGAGTGCCAGCATGCTGGTATACTGTGTCAGAGTGGCGACCCCTCCAGGATTGTGTCCAATAGCCAAGGAGACTGCTTAAGCAGCACCAACGCTCTGCACCGAGTATGGTCCCAATCTCCTCCTCTTCCTCTCAATTGTGAAGAATCACTAAAAATTTCTAGTAGTTGGATCCGGATTCTTCACCTTCACCAAAATTGAATTAATTCGTCATGGTCACACACCCAACCTGTCCACCAAGTGTCATCCAAATCCGTGCACAACTTTTTGAGATAACATGCTATATATTGTTTTTGGCCCAATCTCTCAATGGTGAAGAATCACTTAAAAAATTCGAGTAGTCGGATCTGGATCATCACTAAAATCTAATCATTTCGTCTTTGTCACACTCTAAACAGGTCCACAAAATTTCATCTAGATCCGCCCACAACTTTCTGAGATATCCTGTACACAAACAGCCAAAGAAACATACAGACAAACAGACAGAAAGGGGTGAAAATATAACCTCCTTCACCTTCGCTGGCAGAGGTAACTGGAGTTGTATTCATAGAATACATACCCCACATAGTCTTGAGAAAGACATGGTGTGAGCCCACTCTTTTCATGAAGGTTTTTTTTTTCTTTGATCCAATATGGCTGCCAGACAACGTGACCGATGATGGCATCTTTATCAAACCATATTTCCCATCGGTAATTGATCAATTAGTTAAATTTTGTATTGATCGGTTTGGCTTTTTCTCCTACGAAAATTTTCAAGGATTTTCCCTTGGATCCAGTATGGCTGCCAGACCACGTGGCACATGACGGTCATTTTAATGAAAATCCTGTTCAAATTTCAAGTAAATCAGATGAAAATTGAGGATTTCAGAAATTTGGCCTGTTGACATTTTGGCCTATGTTGACCTCAAAAATAGTTGGTTGTTGAATTTAGTGACCTGATTTGCAAATTATCTTCAAATTTTAAGTCATTCGGATGAAAATTGACAATTTTAGAAATCCGGCCTTTGTTGACCTTTTGGCCTATGTTGACTTCAAAAATAGTTGGTGGTTGAATTCAACGACTTGATATGCAAATCCTCTTCAAATTTATAGTTAATCGGATGAGAATTGAAGATTTTATAAAATTTGCCTATGTTGACCTCAAAAATAGTTGGTTGTTGAATTTAGTGACCTGATTTGCAAATTATCTTCAAATTTTAAGTCATTCGGATGAAAATTAACAATTTTAGAAATCCGGCCTTTGTTGACCTTTCGGCCTATTATATGTTGACCTCAGAAATAGTTGGTGATTGAATTCAGCAACTTGATATGCAAATCCTCTTCAAATTTATAGTTGATCGGATGAGAATTGAGGATTTTATAAAATTTGCCTATGTTGACCTTTGGCCTATGTTGACCTCAAAAGAGTGGTCACCGCGATATCACATGGTCATGTAACATGTGGTAAAGTTCCAATTTCCTCCGCTGAACGGTTTTTGATGTACGCTCTTAACAAAATGCAGACACGTATGACGTATGACATATGTACGTACACAACCGATCGCTTAATCCTGCTTTTTGCTTCACGAGCGCAGGGTAATGAGTTCGTACGATTGCAAACTTATTTGATGCGCAAATAAATTGATCTACCAATGTATATCCATAAATGATAGATAGTGCTGCTCTCCGGTGGAAACAAAGCAGAATTGCATGATGTTTCTGACTGGATAATGTGTGGATCGTTGAATATGAGCAAAAACAAAAAAGGGTGGTTTTCAGGACAGCTTCTGGACTACTTCAACAGCACTAAACTTCTGGATTTCTTTTAAACAATCTTTAAAATCATTATTTTATTAAAATTGAAGTACAGTACTGTATATTCTGAACTTGAACACTGCGCAAGGTATCTTATTCTATGAACTCTCCAATTATCACCATTTTTGTTTCTTCGGGAAATATATTTGATCCACCAGCATGCTGGCCCGATGGTTAAATATAAACTGGCAAAGATAGAATCACTGGATGACTCATTAAAATTCAATAAAAATGCTCGTATGAAGAACACTGATTGATGATGTCACACATTGCATTCAAAGCAAGAGCTAAGAATAAATAAAATACAAACATTACCAATGCGTCATTGGTAATATCATTGTCAAGAACAATACGTCATTCTTGCCATGGAAATAAATACTAATACGATTTGTGTCGAATAGATAAACATTAAGAAATGTGGATGTTTCAGTGTATCCTCATCATCTAATATATAAAGCTGTTCCTAACCACTCACTAACTCACTGATACAAATGCATAGTGGTCGAGAAAGCTTCCTAAGTGTTTGAGAAAGCTCAATGTGGCAAACTGATCCAACTCGAAGCCAATACTGTATACCAGGAAAAAGAAAAATATCACAAACCATCGGAAAATTTCTATAAACAAAAATATCCAGAAATAAAAGTTGGCCAGTGCAGCCTTGCTCTGCTCACAGCGGGTAAAGTGACCCAAGACAATGGGATGTCACGTATTGTTGCACGGTCACAATTGCTCCCAAAGGTAGCCAGGGTTTTTCGCTTTTATGACGGTATGATTCGAGATTGCTAGTAGAGGAAGCTGGTATTTTTTAGTTTTATGGTGACGATTGCTCCCAGAGAGAGCTGGTGTTTTTCGGTTTTTGGCAATGATTGCTTCCAGAAGGAGCCGATGTTGTTCAGTTTTATTGCAATGATTGCTCCCCAAAAAAGCCTGTGTTTTTTTTTTTGTAGCGATACGATTCGAGATTGCTCCCAGAGGGAGCCGGTATTTTTGGGTTTTATGGCGATGATTGCTTCCAGAGGGAGCCAGTGATTTTCGGTTTATGGTGGTATGATTCGAGATTGCTCCTTGAGGGAGCTGGTGTTTTTCCATTTTATGGCGGTATAATTTGAGATTGCTCCTAGAGGGAGCTGGTGTGTCTCGGTTTCATGGTGACGATTGCTCCCAAAGGGAACCAGTATTTTTTGGTTTTATAGCAGTGTAATTCGGGATTGCTCTGAGAGAGAACCTGTGCTTTTTAGTTTTATGGCAATGATTGCTCCAACATGGAGCTGATGTTTTTTATTTTATGGCGGAATGATTCAAGATTGCTCCTTGAGGGAACTGATATATCTTGGTTTCATGACGATGATTGTTCCCAGAGGGAGCCGGTGTTTTTTGTCTTTTTTAGCGGTATGATTCGGGATTGCTCCTCGAGGTAGCTCATGTTTTTGGGGTTTATGGTGATTTCTCTCAGAGGGAGCCATTCTTTTTTTGGTTTAATGGCAATGATTGCTTCCAGAGGGAGTCAGTGTTTTTCGGTTTTATGGCGACGATTTCTCCCAGAGGGAGGTGGTATTTTTCCATTCTATGGTGGTATAATTTGAGATTGCTCATAGAGGAGGTCGTCTTTTTCAGTTTTATGGTGACTACTGCTCCCAAAGGGAGCCTGTTTTTAAAATGTTTTTATGGCGGTATGATTCCAGATTGCTCCCAGAGGGAGCCGGTGTTTTTTGGTTTTATGGCAATGAATGCTCCCAGGGGCAGCTGGTGTTTTTCGGTTTTTTAGTGACGATTGCTCCCAGAGGGAGCTGGTTTTTTTTTCAGTCCAACAGCAACAATTTCTCCCAAAGGGAGCTGATGATTTTTGGTTTTATGATGGTATGATTTGAGATTGTTTCTAGGGGTAGCTGGTGTTTTTTGGTTTTATGGCGACGATTGCTCCCAGAGAGAGCCGATAGTTTTCGGTTTTATGGCGGTATGATTCGAGAAGTGCCTTGCAGTGTGTGTCTGTTACAGATGATGTACAGTAAGTGGTAGGAGGTTGTAAACTTTAATGGTTTACAGATGGTGTACAGTAGCCACAAGTGTTACAGTGCCTATTTTAAGTATGATGTATTGACATATACAGTTAGACCTCTGTATCGGGCACCCTGGTTATAACAAACATTCAGAACACATTTTCGTCAATGCATATTTCCCAGTTTATACGATCCACATAGCTGGAAATTAATTTACAATCCACGTCGCTAGAAATTTATTTATGATCCACATTGCTGAAAAAAAGAGAAATATCGCATTGTGCCGCCAACTTGAACGCTGATACAAGGCCATACATTTGTTGAACTGTTCAGCATTTTAAAAGGTTAAGAGCACTGATAATCCTCAAACGTTGCCATCCATGGGAGGAGGAAATTCCTCCTTAGGAAATGCCCCACTGAATGTGGTGACAAAAGCAGTGCCAATGTTGTGATGTCGCTGGTACCCAGAGTACCCTGGGAAGAGATGGCACTTCCCCCAAGCTCTGTGACTGTATTTGTCTCATCTAATAGTCTTCTGTTGTGTTGCGTATGTTCATCTGTACAGTATGTCCATGTGTATGTGTGGCAGCTCTACTAAGCTTTAGATCATGCATAGAAATTAAAATACAGATCAGATTGTCTAATTCATTTATCCAAAACATCAAAAGAACAATAATTTTATGATTTCCTTTTTTTGCGTGGCGGAATAAGACACCCAGGGATGCCGAGGAAAAACACGGTGGAGACACTCAGCTGGGCGAACGAAGCTTGTTTGGACCTGCCACCATGGTGCAGTCTGTGGACGATGCTCAGATAGACAGAATTGAGGTTTTTTGGAAATTTTATTTATGCTTCACAGCATTGTATACCCAGTAATTCATACTTTCTTTATCATGTACGAGGGAAATATATGAAAAGGTAGATGCAGGGGTACCTGGTGTTGCTACTTTAATCCTGTTGGCATTTTGAAGAAATCAAATTTGTTTTTTTCTAATTTTTGTGGGGGCCTAAACACTTCCCTACACCCACTCAGGAATGGGGTTGGGGATCATATAATATTACTTTTTACATAGCTACAAAGACTTAGGCACTATAGAGCAACTAAAACAAAGAAATCCTTTTTTTTCCAAAAACTTTTGTTTTTGCCTGAAATACTCCCTGCCACTCATTGATGAGCTTCTGAAAGTTTGACGAAGATCCATTCAGCCATCTCTGAAAAGAATGGAGATACACAGGCACACAAATACACACACACACACACACACACACACACACACACACACACACACACACACACACACACACACACACACACACACACACACACACACACACACACAATTTGACACTTGGGAGGGCTCCATTCCACCGTCTGAAACCTGCATATGGAGATAACAACGAACACACGCGCGCACGCACACACACACACACACACACACACACACACACACACACACACACACACACACACACACACACACACACGCGTGGATAATTTGACACTTGGAAGGGCTCCATTCCACCTTCTGAAACCTGCATATGGAGATAACAACGAACATTCGCGCACGCACACACACACACACACACACACACACACACACACACACACACACACACACACACACACCTCTTATGGTGCAGATTAAAGCATGCAAAATGACTTATATAGTACTATTTTACTGTACTGCATTTATCGTCAGGACAGTAACTGAACCCAGATCAGACATACAATCGCTATCATCTCTCACAGCCAATTTGTAGATTATTACAAATCTAAATTCAATCAACATATCAAAAAGGGGAGATGATAACTTACCATGATGATAACTCAAATTCGCTCTGCTGTTCATGATGTGCAATTTGGGAGCAGCTACAAGAATACGACGATAAACTTTGGTTTTCACTTCGTTTTATAAGTTCCAGATCCACCCCTTAACAGTTTTCTTCGGCTTAGAATCATAAACTCCATCTCTTAGTGTTGCCAAACTACAATGAGAATGTAAACAATAGTTTTGGTTTTTAACTTTTCACGAATTTATATTTAAAATTTTGATATTTGTAAGCTGTCAAATGAAGAACTCATTCTGATCACTCATTCTTGGTTTACTTGATTTATTTATTGCTTGCTAAATGCAAGTACAATCCACTTCATCAACTACAACGGCACTCGGTGGAGCACATACCCCTGTCAGGCTAAACAGTTTACGTTTTGTATCCCACTAATAGGCCGGATCTGGATCTGGTCCTTCACAAAAATCAAATTGGCTTGTTCTCGTGACATACCCAACTCATCCACCAATTTTTGTCATATAAATCCATCCACAACATTTTGAAATATCATGAGATGTTTCGTTTTAGCCCCATCTCGCAATGTTGCAGAAGCAATGTAATTTTATTTTTTAATTCTCGGATCCGGATCCGGATCCGGATCTTCTCCAAAATCTTCGTAATTCGTCCTTTTCACGCACCCAAACAGTCCACCAAATTTCGTCCGAATCTGTCCACAACTTTTTGAGATATCCTGCTCAAAGACAAGCAGAAGGGCAAATAAACAGAGAAACAGCAGGGGTGAAAACATAATCTCCGTTCACCTTCACTGGCAGAGGTAAATATATTGTGCAGCCGTCGGGTGAGCCGGTTGAGTGAGGTGGGGCTCACAGCATCGGAGCCTGCAGTAGGAGATAAAGCTATAAAGGTGGGTTGTGAGCTGCAGGGGGGATCCGAGGTATTTTGCCATACCTTTGCTCTCTGATGGCATATTTAAAATTATAGAATGGGATTGTTGGACACAAGGATGCATTTGGAATGTTCTAAAACTTGATTGCCTGAATAGCTCATTTACATAAATACAATATGGCCTCCAAATATGAATATCTCACCATATCTTTGCTCTTCGGTGACATGCCCTGCCTGAGCAACCTAAACAATACTTGTATTCTACGTCTAGATATTTTAGACTATGGGAAATACAGGACAACTGCTCAAACTGAATATGGGGAATCAGGTTTTAATTCAAAACTGAATATATATGTATATATGTGTGTATATATGTATATATGTATGTTATAACTATATAATATGTTATAATAATAACTATACATATATATATATATATATATATATATATATATATATATATATATATATATATATATATATATATATATATATATATATATACACGTGTCATATAGCCTGGTGTGTTGGCGCAGTGGTTAGGGCAGCGGCTTGGGATCCAAGAGGTCCTGAGTTCAAGCCCCGTTGGGCCACTGAATTAATACACCAGGGGGTTGACTCAGCCTGTCATCCTTCCGAGGTCGGCGAAATGAGTACCAGTGTACTGGGCCGGTGTATACCCCGGTTAAAATAGGTGTACCATATCCCTGTGTCGTAAGAGGCGACCAGGGTTGCGTCAGGAAGGGCATCCGGTGTAAAACATGTGCCAAATCACTATGCGGATCGGATGATCCGCTGTGGCAACCCCCAACGGGAGCAGCCGAAAAGAGAAGAAGAAGAAGAAGATATATGCGTGTCATATCTATAACTATATAATAATTTCTCAAAAACAGAGGACAACTGCTCAAACCATATTAATGGGCCAACTTAGCAGAACAATTGTGCATTTTGTGAGGAAAGCACCAAATTTGGCACACTAGTAGCCTATCATATTATGAATAGATTTGGATATTGGGCCATCTCAAAATTTTTGATGGCAGTGGAAAATGGCTGCATCAGCGGCTGAATTTGAGATGGCCCAATATCCAAATCTGTTCATAATATTGTTGCGAATTCGCGCCCGCCGGCGTACGGACGGCCACGTAACTCAAATCGCGGCACGTCGCCCACCGGACGGACAATTCTGTCGTGACCCTCTCAGACCAACGCCGGGAGCTAGTCACGGGTGGGCCTTTCGACCTCACCACAATCGTGCCAATCGGCCACCCGCGTATGATAGGGTTGTTCACCAAACTCGACCTACCTAAGTACCCACGCGGATGGTAAACCGGGCGATCGTACCTCGCCGCAGGTCGACTCTGGACACGAGCCACTGGGCGGCCCATTCTGTACTATCGGGATAACCGAGCGGTGTTATCGTCGACCTGGACGGTTCAGATTAATTACCGGGATGTTGCACCCACTACAAACCCCTTACGTGAAGCAAGATGGAGGGTCAATAAAGAAAAGACGAAGCGAAACGGGCACAGTTCAACAAGCAAGCATTTTATTACACGACACACGGAAAGCACGTATATACAGCCATACAGAATCGAAATGCACATAAAGCAAATGAAATACAACCGACTAACGCATCCACACGGCAACACTTATACAGTTCTACTTCACAGACGGCACCAACACACATTTACACAAAAGCAAAAGAAATAAGACACCCTCACAGACAAGGAGGCAGACGGGCCCGTAGGCCAAATGTGCGCGTGGCCTTGAGGAGCGGCCAGGTCCGCGAGACCGGGGAGGTCTTACCCACGTCCTCGTGACGCGTTAACGGGCAAGCCGCAAATGTGGCCGCGCCGCTGTGCCCTGACTCCGTGCCCCTTGGCGGGTTTCGTTGGCACGACGTTTGGGGTGGGGTGGGAACGGGGCCCCCTTTTGCACTATCTCAGCGTGGGGGAAAGGGGGAATTGTTGATGCCCTGGGGGAGGGGAATGGCTGGCTGGCTTGGGTCCCGCGATGAGACGAGCGATCCCCCACACCGCAACCTTGTCGCCGACCGCCGTCCTTCCTGCCTCGGACCCGAGCTCCCTTGCTTGCAGTTCCACCACGCTCACTCCCCTCAACTCCACCAACGCAACGCTCCTTGTCCCCAAGAGCAACCTCTCGACGACACTCTCCAAGCAACTCCAAAACCCAACTCTCCTTTTAATTCGCTTTGCGCTCGTCTTTTTATAGGCGGCAGGAGCAGCCAATATGCAAATTTTAGGATCAGAACGCGATTGGAGGCAGGGCCACGCCGCCCCCCCCCCCCGGTCAGCCATTGGTCGGGCAAAAATGGGCGTGAAACTCTCCTGATCCTAAAATTTGCATATACGGACTTCACATACACACGCTTGGAGGCAGGGCCAAACCGCCCCGCACGCGCCAATTTGATGGAGGAGAAGTGGGCGTGAAGTGTTTCTGATCCGAATTTCCCCTCGGAAAGGCCGCCATCCATGCTCGCGGCTCGGTGCGTTCGGCACCAATCGCCGAACGGGCCCGAGACAGCCCGACGTTCAGTGTTCACAGGTGGTGCAGTTGTTGGTTGTGAAAGAGAGAGGTGAAGGTGGTGGTTTGATGGTTATGGTGCCGTTTGGGAATGGCGGTGAAGCAGTGTTTGCGGGATGGAGTTGTGAAGGTAAGGGTAGTGGCTGTTTGCGTTGTTGGTGGCTTAATGGTTGAAAATAACAATAGAGAAAGCAAAAATGGCTAACTCAAAGCGTCACAGCCCAGATGAATCACATAAATTCCCTCTATACAAGAGGTTTGGGCTAACGACACATGTACCTATGAAGATATCTTACCTGATGGTCCTTCATGGTGTACTGCGAATTTCCACAGCCGTAACAATATGATAGGCTACTCGTGTGCCAAATTTGGTGCTTTCCTCACAAAATGCACAATTGTTATGCTATATTTAGCTAAGTTGCCCGACTATATGGGGAAGCAGGTTTAAATTCAAAACTGAATATATATATACATATATATATATATATATATACATACATATATATATATATATATATATATATATATATATATATATATATATACATACATATAT
>NC_140974.1:25878063-25933063 GCF_056783735.1 Eptatretus burgeri | reverse complement strand
TGTATGTATATATATATATATATATATGTATATATATATATATATATATATATATATATATATATATGTATGTATGTATGTATATATATATATATATGTATGTATGTATATACATATATATATATATACATACATATATATATATATATGTATATATATATATATATGTATGTATATATATATATGTATGTGTATATATATATGTATGTATATATATATATATATATATATATATATATATATATATATATATATATATATATACATATATATATATATATATATATATATATATATATATATATATGTATTTTTGTTTGTATATCCATGTGTTTGTGTATGTGCATGTATATATATATATATATATGTGTGTGTGTGTGTGTGTGTGTCGAAAAATAGACATCTGTACATATGTATGTATATATGTATTGTTACGGATTCGCGCCCGCCGGCGTGCTGACGGCCACGTAACTCGAATCGCGGCACGTCGCCCACCGGACGGACAATCCAGTTGTGACCCTCTCGGACTAACGCCGGGAACCAGTCACGGGTGGACCTTTCGGTCTCACCGCGATCGAGCCAATCAGCCCCCGCGTGGGATAGGGTTGCTCGCCAAATTCGACCTACCTAAGTACCCACACGGAGGGTAGACCGGGCGATCGCACCTCGCCGCAGGTCGACTTCGGACACGGGCCACTTAAGCGACCCGTTCCGTACTATCAGAATAACCGAGCGGTGTTATCGTCGGCCTCGACGGTTCGATTAATTATCGGGCGTATTCAGCCCACTACCAACCCTTTACGTGAAGCAAGATGGGGATTCAATAGAGGAAAAGACGAAGCGAAGCGGGAGAACAGTTCAATAATAAAGCACATTTATTCGCGATGAACGGAAAGCACACATATACAATTCCACCAAAAGCACATACAAAAAGAAAACACAATTCCATTTACACAAAAAGCAAACATGCGAAAACACAGTGCAGAGCTAATACCGATTACCGAGCACACGGCAACACTTATACAATTTTACTTCACAGACGGCGCCGACAACACATATTCCCAAAGCAAAAGAAAAGAGAACCACCCTCCAGAATGAGGCGGGCCTGAGGCCGAGACCTGGTCGGGCCTACCCGTCTGGTGATGAGACGCGGAGCGGCGATGGTGCCTCAACTCCGCGGGCCTCGTGGACAGTGCCTGGCAGGGGTGGGAAAGGGGCCCCCTTGGTCGCACTATCTCAGCGCGGGGGGAAACAGGAGGGCGGGTTGCTGATGCTCGGGGGAAAGGAGGATCTTTATTCTGCCTCGAGTGCGACGAGCGTCTCCACCTCGGCCAGGTCGCGCCGTCGGCCTCCCTGGCGCGCAGCTCCCGGCACGACGCGAGCACCCTTCGTCCGACTCGC
Organism: Eptatretus burgeri; assembly: GCF_056783735.1. Lineage (NCBI taxonomy): Eukaryota > Metazoa > Chordata > Myxini > Myxiniformes > Myxinidae > Eptatretus > Eptatretus burgeri. The sequence continues at coordinate 25,931,662 of NC_140974.1, read as the reverse complement.
CGCCTCTCCACAGCTCGTCCCCTCCGTTCCGACTCCAACGCACACGACGAGCAGCTCCACCGCCCGCGAAGTCTTGACTCTCTGTTCCGACTCCTTCGCCTCGTTCCGACCTTTACTACTTGTTCCCTCTTGCGACTCTCCGACCCCTCGTTCTCGTTCTCGTTCTGCTGACTCTTTCGCTCCGACTTTTTTACTACTCTCCGACTGACGAACACCGTCCTTTTATCCCCCCGTAACTTCGCCTTTGACCCCCTCCCTTTGACCTTTCAACTCGCTCCCCATTGGCCCGAGAAAAAGTGGGCGTGAAGGCATTTTGATCCATGAATTTGCATATAGCGACCGCCCTCCAACTCCCTGGAGGCGGGGCCAAATCGCCCCTCGCTCACCGATTGGACGGAACAAAAGTGGGCGTGTGTCGTTTTTGATCCGTTTTTGGAGCGGAAAATCCGTGGTTTTGTACACGCTGTTCAACGCGCGCCCTGCACGAGTCCAGCATCGGTGCCCATGAGCGGCGCAAGATGACGGTGGCGATGCGATGGTGGCGAGTTGTGACGGGAAAGGTCATGGCTGTTGTGGTGAAGCGGCGTTGTGGTTGGTGGTTGATGTTGTGGTTGAGATGGTGGCGATTGGTCCAAAATAAAGATAGTAAAAGAAAAACGGCTATCCTGAAGAGTCGCAGCACGTATAAATGACATGTATTACCACTAGACAACGGGTTTGAGCCTAACTACACATATACTTACCGACATACCTCACCTAAGCAACCTGAATGGTGGTTTGCGAATCTGGTAACCACAACAATATATATATATATATATATATATATATATATATATATATATATATATATATATATATATATATATATATATATATATATGTGGATATATATATACATATATATATATATATATATATATATATATATATATATATATATATATATATATATATATATATATATATATATATATATATATATATATAAAAAATATGGATGTGTATATATATACCTGGTGTTGGCGCAGTGGTAAGGGCAGTGGCTTGGGACCCAAGAGGTCCTGAGTTCAAGCCCCGTTGGGACACTGAATTAGTATATGTATATATATATATGTATATATATATATATATATATATATATATATATATATATGTATATATATATGTATATATATATATGTATATATATATATATATATAAACCAAGTCGAAAACACCAGGGGGTTGACTCAGCCTGCCATCCTTCTGAGGTCGGCGAAATGAGCACCAGTTGTACTGGGCCCGGTGTATGCCCCGGTTAGAATAGGTGTACCATATCCCTGTGTGTCGTAAGAGGCGACCAGGGTTGCGTCAGGAAGGGCATCCGGCGTAAAAACCTATGCCAAATCATTATGCGGACAACAAAACGAGACAGTTGGTCCGCTGTGGCGACCCCTAACGGGAGCAAGCCGAAAGAGGAAGAAGAAGAAGATATGGATGTGTATATATATATATATATATATATATATATATATATATATATATATATATATATATATATATATATATATATATATATATATATATATATATATATATATATATATATATGTGTCGAAAAATAGATATCTGTACATATGTATGTATATATGTATATTAGAGGTCTGTCCAAAAAGTAACGGGACTGAGCCTGCTGTGTGCTCCACTTAAACAACTTGAATGAACGGATTGCATCACAGTCTTTCGCAACATTCCAGCAATATATATATATATATATATATATATATATATATATATATATATATATATATATATATATATATATATATATATATATATATATATATACATATATGATTGGTGATGGTTGCCTGCGCTCATTATGTGATTTTTTTACAGGTCGTGCTTTTCACGTTGTCTCGTCTGAGTCGTCGCGCTCGGAGTCGTCAGCAGAGAGCCAATCTGAAGGTTCTTGCCAAGCTTGGCAAAATACCTTCCGAATTCTTTGCAATGCTGCAGCAAGTCTCCGGGGAAGAAACGATGTCACGTACACGTGCATTCGAATGGCACTAGAGGTTCAAAGAGGGACGGGAGGAGGTTGAAGACTATCCACGGTCTGGAGGACCTTCAATGAGCAGAACAGCGAACAACATCGAGCGTGTGAAGCAGATGGTGTTGTGCAGATCATCTACTCACAGTGCGAATGATTGCTGAGGAACTTTCCATCAACAAGGACACTGTCTGGAGCATCATCACTGAAAATCTTGAAATGTGCAAGGTGTGCGCAAAGATCGTCCTCAAGCTGTTGTCCAAGGACCAAAAACAGCAAAGAGTCACTGTCTGTCAAGACATTATCGAGCGCCTCGAGGACAATCCAGACCTGCTCGGGAGAATCATTACTGGCGATGAATCGTGGATATTCGAATATGATCCCGAGACCAAATGGCAGAGTCGTCAGTGGAAAAGTCCGGCATCACCAAGACCAAAGAAAGCAAGGATACCGAAGTCGAAGGTCAAGGTGATGCTCTTCGCGTTTTTTGACATCAAGGGCATCGTCCACTTCAAATTTCTACCACAGGGTCAAACATTGAATCAATACTTGTACAAGGATATCCTCTGGCCCCTCATGAGATCAGTCTGGGACAAGAGGAGAGATCTGTGGAAGAACAACGCCTGGGTGCTCCACCATGACAGCGCCCCTGCTCACAGTGCCCTGTAAATCTGACAGTTTCTAGCGGAGAGGAACGTGCCAACTCTGGAGCAACCAAAGTCTTCACCAGACTTGGCCCTTTGCGATTTTTTCCTATTCCCCAAGCTCAAGGGGGTGATCAACGGGACCCGATTTCCTGATGTAGAGGCTATAAAAAGGGCCATGACGACGAGGCTCCGGAGGATTCCAGAAGAAGCCTTCTGGGGGTGCATTGAAGCGTGGAAGAAGAGGATGGACAAGTGTATGAGACTGGAGGGAAACTATTTTGAAGGGGACAATCTGTGATTTCAATATTTTTTTGGAATAAAATTTCTGTGTCAGTTTCAGTCCCGTTACTTTTTAGACGGACCTCGTATATGTGTGTATGTATGTATGTATGTATGTATGTATGTATGTATGTATGTATGTATGTATGTATATATATATATATATATATATATATATATATATATATATATATATATATATATATATATATATATATATATATTCACCTCTGTTCACTGAACTCCCTCATCCTGTCCATGTGTCTGCAGGATGAAAGCTGGGTGTGACAATAAAAAAGAAATCATTACCCATGGCTCATATTCCATTTTCTAATCTGTCTCATTAACCTTGTGCCATGTCTGTCCCATGTTCCCATGTGAATTAATAAGATTACATAGATTAGATTCATGTGATTCTGAACACGGGATTTACATTTATATCATTCTGTAACCTCACTTTTGCCGTGTGTGTGTGTGTGTGGTGTGCGTGCATGTGTGTGCGTGTCTGGTGTGCGTGTGTGTGTGGTGTGCGTGCGTGCATGCGTGTGTGTGTCCGTCCCTGTCTTCCGCTGTCCTGCTTTCTCTGTGGTAATCAACCTTTTGTTCAGAGAAACCTGTACGTGGTAATTTGAGGTACTGATCTTCGGAGAGGGAGGGAGGGGAGGGGGAGGGGATGGAGTGGAGGGAGGGGTGAGAGAGGGGAGGAGGAGTGGGGGGCTCGGAAGAGGGGAAGAGCAAAGAAAGGGGGTTGGGGAAAAGGGGGAGGGGTTGGGGAGAGTGACACCACCAAATGTTGCTATACACTCTGGGAGGGGAGCTGGGCATGAGGAGGATGGGGGAGAGAGGAGGGGGAAGTGGGGGAGAGGGCGGATATTTGGGAGGAGGAAAGCATGATGGTCGGGATTCTCAACTTGCGTTTCGTAGTGGGACTTGTGGAGAAGGTGGGGGTGGTGGGGGAGGGGGTCGTACAGGATTGAATGAAATGGGGTACATTAAAACAGCACATTAATACAACATGTGGAGACCGCTGGAAGATGTCCATGGGGGATGCAAATGGGAGGAGGTTTGGGAGGAGGTAAGCATGATGGGAGGTGGAGGGAAGACAGCGTGATGTGAAGGGAAGGCAGCGAGAGGGCAAGGGAAGGTAAGTCAGAATGAAGGGAAGAGAGTGGAGTGTGAGGAGAAAGGAAGGATAGGCAGCACAAGGGAAAGGGAAGACAGTGTGAGGGGAGGGCAAGGGAAGGTAAGGCAGAATGAAGGGAAGAGAGTGGAGTGTGAGGAGAAAGGAAGGATGGGCGGCACAAGGGAAAGGGAAGACAGTGTGAGGGGAAGGAAAGGCAGTGTGAGGGGTGGGGAAGGGGGGAAACATGAGAGGATGGGAAGGCGGCGTGAGTGGCAGGGAAAGGAAGGCAGCGTGAGAGGAGAGGAAGAGCGATAAAATGCGCCCAAACAGCAACATTTTCTTTTTAACTGCGAGGTTCTAAATAAAATGGGGCGGGAGCATTTGAAACCCATGCTATCTACCTGGCAAAGGCCTGCCTGTGTGCATGTGCATGCATGCTCACACATGCAGTGACCTTTGCACCCCTCCGATCGGCTCACTCTAAATCTTATTCATACATGCTACCCTTGAGATGAGAAAGTAAGTTTAAATTCAAAAGTGAACCATCAGTCCTTAACAGTCCTCTCAACAGAGGGGATGTAGTGGAGGAGTCGGGTGAGGGGGAGAGGTGGATGAAAGAGGAAGGGGTGGGGGGAGAGAGGAGGCATCAGAGAGAGAGAGAGGGGTTGGGGTGGGGGGAGAGGGGAGGCGTCAGAGAGAGAGGGGGTTAGAGAGAGGAAGAGGAATGGGAGTGAGAGGGATAGGGGTGGGAGAGACAGAGGTGTGAGATAGAGGGAGGGATGGGATAGGGTTGAGTGAGGCAGGGGGAGAGAGAGAAAGAGAGGGAGGGATTGGATGGGAGTGATAGAGGCAGAGGGGTGAGAGAGGCAGAGAGAGTGAGTGGAGAGAGAGGGGAGGAGAGTGGGGAGGGGGAAGAGGGGAGAGAGGAGAAAAGAGGAAACTTGGTGTAAAATATAATTGCACATTTTCAGCAAGCCAGCTACTGCCCAACGCACCACAGAACAATGTGGAGCCAAACACAGGCAAGTGGCTCCTGAACCTTGCTCAATTTTATCAATATACATTGTTCACTGACAATGTGAACATTATATATTTATTCACCAAGTGGCGTAAGCACAAAAGGAAGCACTGCAACAAAACAGTTGATAAGGAACGGTCCACTTGGCATGCGATTTACAATCGCCGAACAGTCATATTAAACATACACCTCCCGGAGATGCCCAAAATATCAAATATTAATCATCATCAATCAAAATGTCAAAACAAAATATCAAATATCAATCTGAATTGGACAAATGAACACTTTTTTAGGAGTCGGAACTGCTGCTAAGTTCGATTCTGGAGGTCAAATTTGGTAATTCAGCTTAGTTTGAGAGATTGTCGAGGTTATCGCATGTGCAGAAATGAAATAAAGCCACGAACACTGGCATCTCTGGGCATTTATAAGCATTACAATGTACCCAGCGATTGGTCACTATGATGAACAGGCATTTGATGATATGAGTGAGGAAAGTGAAAAAAGAAACTTTATCATTAAAAAATCGTTGTGGCCTGTTCAAAGTCAAGGCATGGTTGAGCAGGCTAAAAATCATGGCAGCTTCAGACCCCAGTGAACCCAGGATGTGCCTTAAGACCCCAGAGAGTGAGATGGCCAAGTATGGCACCTGATAATTGATATAATTAAATAAGGCCGTTAATTATGTTCAAAAGGGGCGTTTTAATTAACCTAAACACCAAATTTTCACTCTTGCACTTCCTTGGAGTTCCCTTAGTGTGCATGCAAAGTTTCAGGCTGATAGGTTTCATAGTTTTGGAGTTATGGAGGAGACACACTGACACACACTGACACACACACACACACACACACACTTATTATAAAGATAAGACAAAGGCACGAGCCATGAAACCAGACAGATCTAAAGGGACGAGAGAGGCATGATGAAGAATGAAAATAATAAAAATAAACCCTTATACAGGGTGTCCCAATAGTCACCGTGCTCCTCTGCACATTCCATGTAAACCATGAAAAGCAGCCTGATTGTTAATACATAGAAATGGCCTACATGACGTTTGACATGGAAATTACCTCAGCAACACTTCAGCAGCACGTCAACCCTTTGCGTTGTGCGTGAGCCAGTTGTTTTTGAGAAGTACGAGCACATCACCCGTCGGGTGATTGCGTCACCCTCCCCCTTCCCCCATGGTCACACACAAACACACAAAGTTACATTTTTACTGTGAGTAAACTTACACATGCAATTCTGACAACTCCTCAACAAAAAAGCCTCAACCTCCCTTTCCCAACGATGTCCCACTCTTACCCTCCTCCCGTTCCTGAAAGCAAACGGGAATTCCCACATTGAAATAGCAGAATATTTAATGCTTTCTGCTCCATCATGCTATCACCGACTTCACAGAAACCCATCACAATTTTAAGAGAAAATTCAGTCGTCGGAAATAATAGCAAACTTGTGTAACCTCCGCAGTGAAAGCGCCGCTTGAGAGAAAGGATTCTAAAGGGTTCTAAAGGATCATTCTAAATGTAAATTCTAAACGGTTTGAGAGTAAATGCTAAAGGGTTTTAAAGGGTAGTTCTAAAGATAAGTTCTAAAGGGTTCTGTAAGGTAAATTCTAAAGTTGTTCAAGGTAAATTCTGAAGGGTTCTAAAGGATCATTCTAAATGTAAATTCTAAACGGTTTGAGAGTAAACGCTAAAGGGTTTTAAAGGGTAGTTCTAAAGGGTTCTGTAGGGTAAATTCTAAAGTTGTTAAAGGTAAATTCTGAAGGGTTCTAAAGGATTCTAAAGGGTAAATGCTAACGAGTTTTAAAGGGTTCTAAAGAGTAATTATAAAGGGTTCTAAAGGGTAAGATGTAGAAATTGTGGGCGAAGTCAGGCGAATTGTCCAACCAATGGGTGGAATGCACACACAGCTCCTTTTATCGTACAGAGGTGGATTTGATTCTCAGACGGTTTTGCTGCTTGAGGCACGAGTGTTTTTTTGGGTGGAACATGCGTTTCATAGTGCAAGTGAATATTCTGAGAGGGTTAGTTTCCTCACAGTGATGTTCTACATTGTAACACTGTAGCACTGAGAGTTAACTTCCAAATTTTGTAAGACTGATTCAGTTGCAGATGCCTCATGGCCTGGCAGAGCTTCGTTGTTATGAAATGAGAAAGTGAGCAATATTTCGGTTTGCATATATTAAGAAGTTGTCACAGCCGGCAGGTGCTCGTGTAGTAGTACACAGAGCACTGAAGAATTGTCTGCACTTCCATCCGTACAAAGTAGCAGCTGTGCATGAACTACAAGAAAAGGACTACATCAAGCGTTCCAATTACTGCCGATGGTTTCGAGACTATTACTGCTAATGGAGACGATATCATGGAAGTCAGCTTTTTCCTCAGATGGGGCTTGCTACCATTTATCTGGCGGTGTAAACAGCTAACACAGCCATAATTGGTCAGCAGAAAATCCACACACGATAGTGAAGTCACCTTTGCATTATGTGAAGGTTGTTTTGTGGGTGCCATAGCATGCAAGGAGATAATTGCCCCAATATTTTCCACCAGACGATCAACTTGGAATGCTATTGCAACTTAATTCCTTTCATTGGGCAGCTGAATGAAGATGAAATTAGCAATGCACATTTCCAACAGGACAGTGCCCCTGCGCACACTGCTCATGGCTCCATGATGCTGCTCCACAACTTGTTTGCAGACAAAATAATTTAAAGCAACATTTGGCCACCGAGATTCCCTGATCTTTCAGCTCCAAACTTTTGTCTTTGGGGGACAATGAAAGGCACTGTTCATAAAGATAATCCCCATAGTCTTCAAGAACTCCAGAAAGCCATCACCAATTACAACTATATTTATTGGGCTGGGTTGATGTGTGGTTTTGTGAATATGCAAGAACATGTGGTTGCTTGTCTGCGTGCATGTGGACACCATTTTAAACACTTATTGTAAAGGTAAAATTTCTTTCTTCATAATTCTTCATAATTATGGTTCCCAGAGGGAGGTGTGGTGGAATCACTCAAACCTCCAGTGGAATCAAACATCACTTCCGTAACAGTGAGAGTTGAATCATTTATTCATTTACATGTACACGGAAAGAAACAAGTACACAGAGAAACACAAAGATGAACTCCTGTGAACTTCCTTCTCTGAGTTCTGTTTCACTGAACTTCCTAGCTTCTTTATAGCAAAGTTATTTGCATAGAAAGAGGGAAGTAGGGGGCATGGATTAGACAAAGAACAGTACTTGTTATTAAAGCTTACTAACTTCTTAATGGCCTGTTAAGATGTTTCCCAAGCTGAGAACATTCCAGCATCAAGGTAAAAGGTGGGGTGTTCTGATAATACACAGCTGTGTGCAGTATTTTATGACCAAACACAGTATTCTACAGTAATAAGGAGGGGTAACTGACAAAGAAACATTGTGAGAGACGAGGCCCATGGTAGAACGCTTGACAAGATAGGGATTTCTATTGGCACACAACCCCAACTCCCCTGAGCTTTGCAGCTCTGAGCTTATCAGCCGAGCATTCCAACCTGGCAAGTTGCTGGGACAGTGGGTTTTAAAACACTTTCATGATTCTTCTTGGTGAACAACTCCATATATGGTGACAAAACGACCTGAGTTAATTACAATGATTTGCAATATAATTTATACCTTTACAAGCATTTAAAAGCATTTGAAAACATACAAGAAGAAATGAGTATCATCACCTCATGTGACAAAAAAAATATATAATATGCTGGTTGGTGCAGCATATTATAGATTTCACAAGACGGAATTAATTATTTTTCTTCCACAGAGGCATTAAGTGTTTAGTATTGGTGTCTGTGGTGAACCGCATTTTGGAGGAAAAACAAAGCGTTTGTTTTCATTATGAGGCAAAATTTCAAGTGCTATAAATTGGATAATATTACAAGTTGGCTATACCAGGAACCATCAGCGAACTCTGATCACAGTCCTCTAGTTACGTTGGGATGTTTTAGTGCACAGTAACTTTTGGGACACCTTGTATGACAACAAGCTGAATACCATGAATGACCTTGATGTTGAATGAAAGCTGATTACCAAATGATGTTGATACTTGGGCAGCTGATTACCAGATAATATAAAAACAAGGACAAATGTGTCCAAGAGCAGCGTCCTAAAGGTTTTGTCGGCTAAAAAAACAAACAAAACAAAAAAAACAACAACTTCCGATATTTTGTCACGTGCCTTGATTAAGCCAATAGCAAGACCCGTCATAGTGTATTTACGTATTTATGAAATATCGTGTATTTACGAAAGAAATAATGTATTTACGAAATTACAATATATTAAATGGAATAATCTTTAAATAGTAACGTGAACTTTTCGAAACTTTAAAGCAAATGTCCGAATATATTTAAAAGTTCATGATAAACGCTCTCAAAAGGAACCCTCAATGCGAGGATGTGTACAAGTGTTTAGTATTTAAGGAGATCCGGATTGAGTATATAAAAGAGCCGAGTCCAAATATAAAGGTTTTGTCTTCAGAAGAAGAAGAAGAAGAAGAAGAAGAAGAAGAAGAAGAAGAAGAAGAAGAAGAAGAAGAAGAAGGCCGAGCTCTCTTGGAGCAGTGTTCGCTACACGAAATGCTGCTAAAAATAACAAGAATGAATACCATGAATGATTGCGAGGTCAAATAAAAGTCGATTACTCTATGATGTTGATGATACTTACATAGCCAACTGGAGGGTAGAGCATTCGGTAGAGTGCAAAACCTCCGCCGCCAATACTGCTATGTCACTCAAGTGAACCTGATATCCGATTCATTCAATTTGACGTCAACAGTGCTCACAGAGTTATAGTTTGCAACTTTCCCTTTTACTTTTAACTTTTACATACTCAAGTCATTCGTCATAACTAGATGCAGCTCTGCGCGGCACAGCAGGCTTAGCCGCGCTCCCAGTTCGCACCAGCTCCGCTCTCCTCAGCTTCTCCAGCTACTGCAGGCTTCTGGCTCCAGACTTCCACGCTGCTCCTCGACCTCTCCAGACTGACTCCGCTTGGCATTCCACTCGCCCTTTTATAGGGCCCGAGACGAGATTTTGACCTCCGCTCTCCGACCTTCAACCCCTCGCTGGCTCCGCCCCTTTCTCTCTTTTGATCCGAATCTCGGAGGCGAAGCTTGGAGCGAGCGGACGTGGTAGAAATCACCAATGCTGAAGGGAGAGCGGACGTCGCAGAAATCACCGTCGCTGGGAACAAGGAAACCACTGCGTTTATTTGCAGCGATCTCACTTTTGCCGGCGTAATGATGGCGGCGTTTCAGAGATGAAGGTGAGGCGATGTTGTTCGTGTTGAGTATTGGGGGGCGATGCGGTTTGGGAGATGGTGAGGAGATGTCGTTGTTGTGAAGGCGGTTGTGGAGAGGGTGGTGGGTGGTTGGCATAGTGGAGAAGGTGGTTGGTGGTTGGCGTGGTGGAGAAGGTGGTTGGTGGTTGGCATGGTGGAGAAGGTGGTTGGTGGTTGGCGTGGTGGAGAAGGTGGTTGGTGGTTGGCGTGGTGGAGGTGGTTGGTGGTTGGCGTTGTGGTTGGTCCAAAATAACGATAGTAAAAGAAAAACGGCTAACTCAAAGATCACAGCCTGGGTGACACGAATAAATTCCCTTTAGACAACGGTGGGGAAATCTATCTGAACACAGACCCTATCGGCATAATTGATCAAAGGACCTATATGGTGCTCTGCGAATTTCCACAGCCGTAACAGTATATTAAGTGAAAACATACATACTTCTTTTGTGCACACATAATTCATTGTGGTTATATACAGTAGGTCAGATAATTACAATTGCACCCACCCTCCCCCCCCCCCCCCACAAAGAAAGAAAATGGCTAGATGGGAGGAAAAAAAAACTTTTTTTTTGAAAAGGTGGATGGAATTAAATGAAACTTTCACATGCACAACTTCAGGGTGCTGTCATTAATCTATGAAAGTCTTAACTTCCTCAGTCAAATTATCTCAGAGGAGTGGATGATACATACATACTATCACAGTGGCCAATCGGCATACAGTGTCAAATACCACTCCCGCTGATTGAACGAATCACACCATGGCTTTATTTAAAGGTTATTTATATGGGATGACCAATAAATTGATGGTGTAGTTGCTGGAATTGGTGGCAGCTATGTTTTCAGGATGGTTTCCATGGGAACCCCCCAAAATTACTGTATTCACCTAATTAGCATAAATGACCAGACATTCCTTAATTTTCAAGATAGAGAAGAAGCTTTGGTATCAAATTGATCAGCATGGAAGGGGTCACCCGTTTATGACATCACATATGCTAATTACCTAATTTCCCTTTTCACTATTTTATTGCAATTTGTATTTTTCCATGAAAATAGTTATACCTAACAGAACAAATCTCGCCAGAGGAGCAAAACCATCTTCATAACAACAAAAATTGCATTTTTGAAATATATATATATATATATATATATATATATATATATATATATATATATATATATATATATATATATATATATATATATTGGTTCACGAGTCAGTAAGTGACCACTATATTCGTTGTGGGTGTGTGTGTGTCTGTCTGTCTGTCCCGAGCATAGCTCCGTGGGTTTTGATCCGATCCTGATAAAATTTGGGTGGGAGGTTTATATCATGATCTAGTTGTGTTTTCCTGAGAATGGGCATGCTGCGCCCATTATGGGCAGAGCCACGCCCAAAAAACGTGTTTTTAGAGGGTAGCCGATTTCAAGTTACATCTTGTCCGAGGGGGTTTGTTGAATTTGGCAGGGGTTTCAGTATTTGGTTAGCCCAATGGCACCTGCATAGCCCCACGGTGCTCGATTTTTCATTTTCGTCCCAAGGTCAAGGTCACGAACTTAGAAAATGTCAAAAAAATCAATAAATTGGGCATCGAGCTCCTAGGGTTTTCAAATGTTTTGAATGAAAGTTGATATGCAAGTAGTGCTCTTCGAGTACTACAACTTTCATCATTTACGTTTTTCCCGATTCCCGCCAGTTTGCCCGTGGCGTCCCCTCGAAGGTCAAAAAATAAAAAAGGCGAACCGTGTACATTGCTCGTCAACCATTGCCATCTCCAGACCTGTACACATTTATTCTAAAAACAATTTTTGACTGAAGAAAATGGTTAAAAGTCCCATTTTAGCTGCGTTTTGATGGTAACTATTAAAATCATCATTTTCATCCAATTAAATGAAATGTGTGCAAATTCCATACTATTTGAGATAGAAAGGCAAAATTGTTTTGATTATTTTGAAATGAGGAGAGGAAATAGGACAGTATTGAGGAAATATAAGCAAGATACCCAGGAATACACACACAATAAAAGCAAGATACACTTTCTATCCGAGGGAAAGCCTCGAAGTAGGCTGTTCAGGTCTTGACAATACGAAACAGATAGCACAAAACAATGAACAAATTAACATGAAATACAAGCCGGTTGGCGACATAATTGCATACTAGTCATACAGTTTTTGATGGATCGGGCTGAAAATTTTTGACAAAGACGTTGATTATAGTGCGTATAAAAGCCTGGAAGCCCATTTTTGATTTTCAAAAAGTAAATTATTTAGGATTTTTCTAAAATTTCAAAGTCCCGTTGCTAGGAAACGGTGGTGTCCATAGCAGCGGTGCTCAAAAGCATAGAACTAGATCCTGGTATGAACCTACCTGTCAAGTTTCATCAAAATCGATTGACTCCTCCGGCCTCCAGAGCTGTCCATTACATACAAACAAACAAACAAAAAAAATGACAGTAAATAGACACCCTATTTTTGAAGGACTACCATTTGAAAAATAAAACCAAAATCAAAAATCGGCTCAAGTAAAATTTTCTAAATATCTCGAAGTGTTTAATTCCGAGGTCTCGTTTCTCCACATTCAAAACTGTAGGACAAGTATTGAAAATACCGCACGCGGTTTTTCGGCCGCTGCATAGCAACGGGTGGTTGCTTAGCAACGAAACTCAAACGCGCACACTCCCAGCCCATATGGCACCTGTCGCCAAATTTCATCGAAATCGGTTTGCTGGTTTGTGCTGTGGAGCCTCACGTTGTGCACGCACGCACACACACACACACACACACACACACACACACACACACACACACACACACACACACACACACACACACACACACACACACACACACACACAGAAAACCCGACAATAAGGTACTCTAGCGACCACCAAATTACATGTGATAAAACAGCAACACTGAGACAAATGACACAACATAAAACACAACGAATACGATTCGAAAAACTCCACTATAGTGAGGTGGAAGACAGCTGCAGATTCAACCAACGTGTGGAAAAAAATTCCTCAACCGGAAGTCCAATGCATTAAACTTGTGCAATAAAATGGCATTCAGCATTGATAAAATGTGCGAACAATTATCATAATTATCCCTCTGCTCTACCGTTCAATGCCATTTCTCATACCAGTAGAAGCAAGGCAACAACTGCTTAATGAGCAGTTTCACTGGAGGACACCAGAAACCAGTTCACCACCTGAAACATTGCCTTTTACTAAGGTCGATTAGCTTTCCTATCCTTGTTTGTAAATTCTTGAAGGACACCTTTGAAACTTTCCTGTCTTTGATGAACCACAGTAGTTTATTGAGTCCATCATGTTCTTTTCACTCTCCCTACCCAGGTCGAAAAACCAGTTAAAACCAGTACACATTTTCAACTGGTCTCTATTGGTTCTAATTGGTCTTTAACTGGTCTCTATTGGTTTCAACTGGTACCAGTTAAATTCAGTCAGAATTCCAATTTCCCAGTTGAAAAAACCAGTAGCTCATATTTGTACCAGTTAAAGTCTTACTGGTTCCAGTTGATACCAGTTGCAATGTACTGGTCCCAGTTGATACCAGTTGCAATGTACTGGTCTCCCAGTTGATACCAGTTACAATGTACTGGTCCCAGTTGATACCAGTTAGTTAAATACATGTATTTCAACTGGTAATATATCACTCTATTCGAATTTCCATATTAAAACCAGTAAGAAACCAACTGGCTTTACTGGTACCAGTTGGCTACTGGTTTTCAACTGGTACCAGTTGACCAGTAAGCTACTGGTCTTTACTGGTTTTTTGACCTGGGTATCTCATGTTCTGGTGTTTCTCACTCAAAGGTCAGCATAAGTTTACATTCCATCTCATATTATATAGGTTATACAGCCTGATGATGACATACGATAGTGGTTTGAAAAGTAAAATTGTCAGTTAATCATATATGTTCCCTTCAAAAGAACTTCAACACAGGAAGACGAAGACTCGTACTGCCAACCTATGGTCTATCATTTTTAAACCCTGAGCTTCAAGAAAGGAAGTAGCATGTACTGTTGTTAAAGTCTCTGCTATGGCTCAGCGGGGTTCGAACCTCTGACCTCTCACATTCAGAGCATGCATTGTAACTAATATGCCTGGTGTTGGCTTAATGGTTAGGGTGATGGGCTTGGGATCCTAGGATCCTGAGTTCAAATCCCACTTGGCTGTTGAATTACTCCCAGGTGGGGTTGACTCTGCCTGTCATCCTTCTGAGGTTGGCAAAATGAGTGCCAGCTTGTGTTGGAGTGGTGACCTGTCCAGAATTTTGCCCAATCACCAAGGAGACTGTTTAGGCAGCATCAACGCTCTGCACAGAGTATAGTCCCAATGGATGGATGGATTGTAACTACTACACCACTGAGTTATCTTCTGAGTTTATGTTGCCATGTTATAAGCGATTTTAGTTGATGTTCTAAAATAACCTATTAATAAGGTCATGCAGAATCTTCAAAAAAAATTCTTTTAAAATAAAATAAGTCTCACAAAGGAGCAATACTTTGGTTATAACTGAAATACAAGCAAATCATTACAACACATTGATGGTAGTCAGTGGTGTGCACATAGGTAGGTGTTCCTGTATCCTTGTGTCAGAAAAAAAAAAATTCAAAAACAAAATACAAGCATCATAATAAGGAGGGTTATAAAACATTAAAATAAGGAGCATCAGAAGAGGTGAGCATAAAAGATGAAAAAGGAATTCGTGGAAAAAATCACACAAATACACATTTCAGAGAAACTTTTCACTCTGGAACCATGGATTCATTCACGTAGGTGTAAAACAAAGCCAAGAAATCTGCGATACGATGTAAAGTTGGAGTCGAGTGAAGTGCTCAACCTCCTACATTGCTGATTCCCACAGTGTGGTCCAAGTGCAGGTACAAGCACTGAGCGAATGATGGTTCAAGTGAAACAGATGGCTGCAGGTGATAATGGTGAACTTAGCTGATAACCGAGTGCTGGAGTATCGCTACATGGTCAAGAAATGCTCAGGAATATGAAAAAGCTAAAAGTTACCTTGATGTTAAAAGGAACCGTAGGTGACACATACGTACAACAGAAACAGTGAATCCAATCGCGACCACTGATGTGTTCACAAAGAGATCGACAGATGATGCATTAGAATTGGTGAATGAACCAATCAGCTTCTGCTTATTCCCATGAATCTTCTTTGCTGGATATTTTCCTTGGATCATTATCCATTGAAGGATCGTAGCACCAGGTTTTTATTGGTGGTTGCTATAGTTCCTGGTTTCTGAAAGCTTGTTACTAAATTCAGATCCAAACACCTGTATTCTGGCTACCGGTCAATCTGCCGAGTGAGCGTTTTGCACTTTGGCATGGGTCTGCAGCCATGAGCACACTTTGTGCACTCAAGAGAAACGTTAATTGGATATGAAATCTCAATGTCGCCAAAGAATAGGCTTTCCTCATGTCATAAATGTCAGGCAAAAGTACCATTTACACAGGCCATGCTGTTGCTAGTAAAAAAAAAAAGCAATCATACACAGTGTGTTGTCTCTAAATAGAATGACTCAATCACATGTACAGTAGGATGTAACATGCAATCTATTAAAGTCTCATTTCACATGTGAATATGCCAGTTCAATTTCAATTTGCTTACAAGCTGTTCAAATTGTAAGTCTGTCATGCAAACATACACCTTAAAGTTTGTTAGATATGTTTGAAGATATGTTTGAATGTACTTAGAGGATGAGCTGTCTTGTGATGTGAAAATGGTGTAATCTGCACTCTGGTTGCACCAAATATCAATTATAGTATGAAGTGGACAATGGGTGTTGTATGGATCCTTAAGGACTTTCCAAATCACAACCAGCCCAAAGTTAATTAGAAAATGCCTGTCGATGTCTTTATTTATCTCCATGGTTGTACCAATGATTGATGAGACCTTCAAGAGACTTCATGAAAGTGCCCAAAGTCATATTCCAAAAAGAATGTTTACATTTCCCTTAAACTATTTCGTGAATGTTTTGTGGTTCATAATGGCTGTTCTCCCCGACGAAACCAACTGATATATCTGCATTCCTCTCCCATAATTTCGATTGATGTTTTTTTTTTTTTTTTGCGATTCATCATGGTCATTTAAACATGATACCCTCCAGATGATCCAGTTTAAATTTGACAGCATATAATAAATTTTCTTCTCTTGGTCTTGCCACCCTATAGTTTAGCAATGCACACGAATCGCTTTCCTCCCTCACTCATGCACTTCCTTAGAGTTTTCTTTGGTTGCATGCAAAGTTTCAGGCTGCTAGGTTTCATGGTTTTGGAGTTATGGAGGACACACACACACACACACACACACACACACACACACACACACACACACACACACACACACACACACACACACACACACACACACACACTCCCTCTGCTGTCTATCTACTTTACCTACAAGCTTTGTGTCATCTGCCAATTTGGAAAGCCTACTCATAACCCAATTGTCCATATTATTGACGCAAGTTATAAATAATGACAGTCCAAGAACTGATCTCTGAAGCATCACTACGTACATCTGCTGAGAATCTCAGGATGGTATCCATACATCACCATACAGCATCATTGTCCAGAGGTGGTTGGATTTTGTAGTGCCTATGAGTCCGACTCTATTCTATTTTGCTTCTGCTTTTCCTTATCGAATTGTACTTTAAATTGCTGTGACGT
The DNA here is from genome assembly GCF_056783735.1 of Eptatretus burgeri. Classification (NCBI taxonomy): domain Eukaryota; kingdom Metazoa; phylum Chordata; class Myxini; order Myxiniformes; family Myxinidae; genus Eptatretus; species Eptatretus burgeri. The sequence goes on along the minus strand of NC_140974.1, from coordinate 25,914,535 downwards.
GGTTTGATTTTTGATATGTTGTTCCTGGGAGGGGTTGGGGGGAGGGGATTCCACTCTTATGGTGTTAGGTATATATATACATACATATATGCCTTCGTGCGACACTGGAGAGACACAAGGCATTTGGTGTTTCCTCTCCTGGAGAGGGCTGCTTGGTTGATATATGATGGAATATCAATGGCGACTTCATATGGTGTACTGCCTTGTAGAACAGCATGAACCTACTTAGCCATTGTCAATGTTGCCATGAAGGCCACTCCAAGGAGTGAAACATTGACGTAACGCTAGACATTCTGGCTTAGTCATGAGTGGTCAAAGTGGTCGAAAGGGTGTGAAGGTCTTCAGGAGTCAAATTGGTCTCAAGGGTCTTAAGGGGTCTAAAGGGATTTATTGTATCTAAATAGGGTTGATAGGTCTAAAGCATCAAGGGGTCGAAGCAAACTAAAGTGTGTAAAGGTAGAAAGTGTCTAATGAGGGAAGGGGGGGGGGGGATAAAAGGTCTTAAAAGATCCAATGGGTCAAGAAGGTCTAAAAGGTGTAAGGCCTCTGAAGGTCTACATGTCTAAAAGGTATGTTCCCATAGTTCCTAGTGGACGAAATTAATAGACATAGTCAAGGTCCAATAAAATAAGTAATTGATAGACATACTCATGGTCCAACTCACGTTGAAACAGTATGTAATCAAGACATACTCACATGGGTAGAACAAGGCTTCACATAGACGAGGGTTCAACGTCTGCAGTGTTTTTCGGTTTTACAGTATCTAAAGAAATAAAAACGAAAAACACAGTCTGTGTAGCTGTGTAACTATTTGTCTATTAATTACGTGCTGTTTGAACGACAATTGCACCCTGACTTCACACGTACGTCTATTAATTATGGACTATTTTTAATTCGAATTATGTACTAAGGAATGTAACTTTCGACCCTTTAGGCTGCTGAGACCCCTTCGACCATTGAAGACCCTTTAAGACCCCAAATACCCAAAAGACCCTGAAGAACCAAAAGACCCTGAGGACCCAAAAGACCCACAGTACCCAAAAGTCCCACAGTACCCAAAAGACCCAAAAGACTCTGAGGACCCATCAAACCCAAAAGACCCATTAAACCCGTTCGACCCTTTAAGACCCCTTAAAACTCCTTTTATATTTAAGACCCTTTCAGCACTTTAAACACGTTTAGATCCCTTCACCCTTAAGAAAAAAACAAGAGGCTTCCAGAATGTCACTACCTCTATCAGGTGGTTAAGTTTTGTGAAGATCGGAGTAAAAATGTGACCTGTAGGTGATTGACATTCAAACAGACAAACAAGAAAGATGTCATGCACAGAATACTTGCGAAATCCAAATAAACAAGAGTTGCCATGGAAACAGCAATTTGGTAATTTGGAAAATATGATCTATCAAGTGGTTCACATGATGGAATGTTGTGAATAACAAATGTGGTTGATACATTTTCCAATTGCTGCCTAATAGGTGTTTTACATGTTTTGGATGGCAGTGACCTTGACCTTTGATTAATTTTGACCAGATTTTATACTCATACACTACACATACATACAAATAAGCTGTGTAAGTTTCAATCTGATGTCTTGAAAAATTCCTGAGGCTTGGCAACAATAAAATCACAAGAATATCCCACTTGATTATCATGGAAGTGAAATTGTTGTCGTGGACACAGTTTTCTCTTTTGCCAGATGGGACATTTCTCTTTACCATGTGGGACTTCTCCCTATTCCACAAAACAAGATGAGCAGAACCTGAAAAAAAAAGACAAAATTAATGAACTAATTCTATTTTGTGTCCCCTTCGTTTGATAATGGGGGGCCTTTTGTTTATGACTGGTGACCCTCAAGTGTTATTGAAGAAGGTGACCATCAGCCAGAAGATCTAATGGGGTCTATCGGGTCTTTGGGGACTCAGGGTTCTAATGGGGTCAATATGGTATACAGGATCTTCGGGTTATAAAGGGTCTTATGGGTCATCGGGGTCTTTAAGGTCTTATGGGTCTTTGGAGTATTGAGGTCTTAAAGGGTCTGAGTGATATAAGGGGTCTTAGGGGTCGAATGGATCTCAAGGATCTTAAAGGGTCAGGTCAGGTCAGGTATGGGAGCATGCGCCAGAGCAGCGCATCGCTGCGTCCACTTTCCGCCGGTACTCCAGGGGCCTCCGTCTAGCCATCCCCCAGGCAGATGCCTGGCCCATCCCCATCTCCTTGAAATGCCGATCAACCTGCTGCAACCACGAAGCACGTGGTCTGCCCATTGGCCTCCTCCACTCACGAGACTCCCTCGCTGAGAGAATCTGGTGAGCAGGATCAGTGTCAGAAAAACGAGCCACATGTCCATACAGCCGCAGCTGATGCTCACAAACGATGCAGGTAACAAATCTCACTTGAGTCTCTCTCAGCAACCGCTCGCCGGACACAAAGTCCGACCAGTGATAGCCAAGGATTCTTCGAAGAGACCTGGTACCAAAGGAATTAAGTCTGTCTCAGATCCTTGGTCAGAGTCCAAGTCTCGCATCCATAGAGCAAGACTGGAAGCACCAAGGACCTGAAGATTCGGACTTTCCTCCTCCCACACAAGTACCGGCAGCACCACACCCCATTATCCAGTGAAACCAGGACTCCCCAGGCCCGACCCAGATGTCTATTGACCTCTGACACACAGCCAGCAGAGACATGAATATCACTGCCAAGGTAAGTGAATCTCTCCACGACCTCAACATCCTCAACACAAACAGGCACAGACAGGACAGCGGCATCCAAGATGTCATTGAAAGCCTGGATCTCAGTTTTGACCAAGGAAACCCGTAATCCCAGCAGCTCCGACTCCTCATTCAGCACCTCGAGGGTCCCCAAAAGGATATCTAAAGTCTCTGCAAAGATGACTGCATCATCTGCGAAATCAAGGTCAGAGATCTTGATATTCCCAAACGATGCACCGCAGCTTGATCTCTCCGACATCCTCCCTAGAATCCAGTCCCTACAAGTGCTGAAAAGTGTGGGGGCAAGTACACACCCCTGACGAACTCCAGTAACAACTGGAAATAAGTTAGAGATGGCACGACCACATCTCACAGCACTCTCAGTACCAGAGTAGAGTTCAGACATCAGATCAATCAGTTTTGGTGGCACCCCACGAAGACAGATTCCTCCAGAGGACATCCCAATTTCCTGAATCGAAAGCTTTACAGAGATCAACATAGGCTCCAGGCAGCCCCTGCCGAAACTCTCGTCTGCGTTCGGTGAGGACCCGAAGAGCAAGGATACGGTTAATTGTTGACCTCTTTGGTGTAAAGCCTGACTGCTCTGGATGCTGGTGTTCAAGCAGATGGTGGCGAACCCTATCAAGAATTATCCGAGCAAAGACCTTGCCCGGCACTGAGAGCAGTGACACCTCTCGGTAGTTGTTGCAGTCTTGGCGATCACCCTTCCCTTTCCAGAGAGGGACAACAAGGCCCCTCTTCTAATCATTTAGGATGATGCCTGTGTTCCAAGCAGAGCACAGAACTGCATGCAACGACACGAGTGCAGCATTTCCACCAGCCTTGAGAAGTTCGGCATGGATGCCACAGATCCTTGGAGCTTTACCCCATTACAACCGGTTCACCGCAGCCCGTGTTTTCACAAGCGAAGGTGGACCACAGTTGATTGGAGGGTCAGCAACAGGGATTGTAGCACCCCTGACATCCAACTCGACAGCTGGTGGATCAGCCTGGTACAACCGCTCAAAGTAACCGGCCCAGCGGGCCTTCACTTCGGACTCCTCTGTCAAGAGCCGACCACCCTCTGCTCTAACTGCAGTACACCGAGGGATGGGCTTGGATGAACGCAATGCACGAATTCCCCTGTTAAAGGGTCTTCGGATTATAAAGAGGCTTTGGAGTGTTCTCGATCAAAAGGGTTTGAAGGGTCTTAGGGTTTGAAAAGGTCTTAAGGATCGAAGGGCTCTTAAAGGGTCTTAGAGGTCAGAAAGGGTCTTAGGGGTGTGAAGTTTCTTGGAGTTCTTAGGGGTCTGAAATGTCTTTGGAGTCATATGGGTTGTTGGGAGTATTAAAGGGTCTTCAGGTTATAAACCATCTCGAGGGTCTTGGGAATATTAGAGCATCTTTGGGTTGTGTAGGGTATTAGGGGTCTAAAGGGAGTAAATGTTTAAAGCGTCTTAAAAGGTCCAAAGGATATAAAAGGTTTAAAATGGTCTAAAGGAGTCTCAAAGGTCGAAGCGGCCTAAAAGGTGTCAGGGCTCTAAAGGTCTACATGTCTAAATGGCATGTTCCAATAGTCCATAATTAATAGAGATATTTACCTCCACCGCCGAAGGTGAAGGAGGTTATGTTTTCACCCCTTTCTGTCTGTTTGTTACTTGCAAAATCAAAGATTTTTCAAGTATGCTGGTTCGTCGATTTTGTTTTTCCGTCTGTCTGTCTGTTTGTCACCTACAGGTCGCAATTTTAAACCGATCTTCATGAAACTTCACCACATGGAAGAGTTTGTCATAAGGAAGAAGCCTATTGTTTTTGAGGTCAAATGGTTAAGAGGTCAACATAGGCCAAAGGTCAACAACTTAGGTGGCATTTCTAAAATCCTCAATTTTCATCCGAAGACTTGAAATTTGAAGAGGATTTATATTTCCAGTCATTGAATTCAACTAGCCAATTATTTTTGAGATGAACATGGACCAAAAGGTCAACATAGGCCAAAGGTCAACAACAGGTTGGATTTCTAAAATCCTAAATTTTCATCCGATTCACTTCATATTTGAAGAGGATTTGCATATCAGGTCACTGAATTCAATCACCAATTATTTTTGAGGTCAACATAGGCCAAAATGTCAACATAGGCCAAATTTCAAAATTGTCAATTTTCATCCGATTAACTTGAAATTTGATTAACTTCAATTATTTTGAAGTCAAATTTGTTTAATGGATTTTGCAAGTATTGTACTCTGCACGTCGTCTTCTTGTTACTTGCAAAATCGAAGATTTTTCAAGTATGTTGATGAGTCGGTTTTGTTATTCTGTTGGGTCACCAAAATAGGTGACCCTTATTGTCAGTAATTTGACCAAACTCGGGTGGTAGGTACATCTTATGACCTAGTGCTTTGGAAATTGTGATGGTTGCTAGGGACGCTTTGGTTCCCTAGCAACAGCTGAAAAACCTTCAAAATCGGTACCGTTCACGCGAAATCAATTCCAAAAGCCATTATCCCACGTCGGCTTCTGAAATTTGGCATGCATCATCTACAGGTGAAGCTCTACCAAATATATTCCGGTTTTTGTGATAGATGGAATAGTTTACCCGCAGCGCCCCCTACAAATGGGGTATGCCCAAAAATTGGCGAAAATTGAAGGCCCCCAAGCAACCAGGTGAGTGCATCGATCCGAATGAAACTTTGCAGATTCAAAGCACGCAATGAGTACTACAACTTTGCCTCAGGATATATTGACCGATATTGCTTAGGTCAGGGGTCAAAGGGCAAAAATCGACAATATGCGAGAGCTGGAGGTGTCTTCGCGCCAAATACTACTTCTCCGAGGGTTATGGTCATGAAAATTCACACATCATCTGGAATGCATTGTGCACAAACGATCGAGCCGGATTTTCGATTTATATCTTTGTTCACCCACAGCACCCCCTCGAACTTTGGGGATTTCCAATATCAAACCGCATTTTTGGTACTTTTCATTCAAATTGATACCGAGTAGTTATCAGTAGATGGAACTCGATGAGATTTGGTATGCATAATCTTAAGGTGATTCCCTATCCGCTATATGACATCCATTTTTTTCTATATCTTATAGTTTCCAAATGGTAACCCTCTCAACTTGGGTGTCCGAGGGCCATTGAGCATTCCCGCTGAAAATTCAAAGTACACTTGCTCTAAGACGGTTGAACTGAATCGAATGAATCTTTACATGCTTATAGACCGTAATGAGTACTACAACTTTGCTCATTTGACCTATCATAATGCATAATGACCTATCTCGAATAGGTCAGGGGTCAAATGTCAACAGGTGCATTTTTCGGGCGAAATGACCATTCAAAGCCCCCTTGCTCCTACACGGGTTAACCGATATGAATGAAAGTTCATAGGTACAGAGTACTCAATGGGTACTACAACTTTGCTTCAGGACATATTGACCTATCTCGGCTATATCAGGGGTCAAAGGTCAATGAGTGCATTGTTCGGGCAAAATGACCATTCAAAGCCCCCTTGCTCATACACGGGTTAACCGATTCGATTGCAATTTCGTAAGTACTTAGTACTAGATTAACTCAGATCAGGGGTCAAAGGTCATCGGATTCTCAGCGACCCATGGCCGTCTACCGGCTTGTCTGTCTGTTTGTCACCTACAGTTCATAATTTTGAACCGATCTTCACGAAACTTCACCACATGGTCGAGTTTGTCAAAAGAAAGAAGACTATTGTTTTTGAGGTCAAAAGGTCAACATAGGCCAAAGGTCAACAACTTCGGTGAGATTTCTAAAATCCTCAATTTTCATACAATTGACTTGAAATTTAAAGAGGATTTATATTTCATGTCAATGAATTCAAGGAGCCCATTATTTTTGAGGTCAATATCAACCAAAAGGTCAACATAGACCCATGGTCAACAACTTTGGTTGTATTTCTAAAATCCTCAATTTTCATCCAATTGATTTGAAATTTTAAGAGGATTTACATTTCACCTCACTGAATTTGACGAGCCAATTATTTTTGAGATCAAGATTGACCAAAACGTCAACATAGGCCAATGGTTAACAACTTAGGTGAGATTTCTAAAATTCTCATTTTTCATCCTATTGACTTGAAATTTGAAGAGGATATATTTCAGGTCACTGTATTCAACCACCAATTATTTTGTCGGTCCACATAGGCCAAAAGGTCAACATAGGCCAAATTCTGAAATTGTCAATTTTCATCCGATTCACTTGAAATTTGAAGAGGAGTTGCATATTTGGTCATTGAATTCAACCACCAATTACTTTTGAGGTCAAATTTGTTTTATGGATTTTGCAAGTGTCGTGCTCTGCATGATGTCTTTTTCTTGTTCGTTTGTCTGTCTGCTTGTTTGTGTACAGGATATCTTAAAAAGTTGTGGATGGATCCAGATGAAATTTTGTGGACAGGTTCGGTGTGTGACAAGAATGAAATGATTATATATTGGTTAAGATCCGAATCTGGATCCGGCTCTGACAATTATTTAAGTCATTCTTCACCATTGAGAGATAGGGCCAAAAACGATATATAGCATGATATTTCCAAAATGTAATGGGCAAAATGTAATGTTCTCGTGGATCAGGAATTATGTGGCAGAGGTATGCGCTCTACTGAGTCCCCTTATAGTTCGTAGATGTCGTCAAGGTCCAATAATACGTAATAAATAGATGGACTGCCGGTTCAACTCGCGTTCAAACAGTACATAATTAATAGACATAATCAAAGAGGTCAACCAGGACTTCACCTCGATGAGGGTTCATCATCCACCTGTTTCTCAGTTTTATATACAGTACTAGCACAGCCCACCCATCGCTTTGCTGACGAACCAAGTGGTCATCCTTTTTGCCAAAAAGTGCTGCATTGCTCACTTTGGCATCCCTTTGCAGACTCAAAACAGCCTCTTAGGCCACGGCTACATAGCCCATATCACTTCCTTCACAGAATTGTATCTATACCCTGAGTTCGGAGCTTGCAGATTTAAAGATGTGGCAAGGCATAATTAACAGCATGTTGTATTTTTAATACAACCAACCGACAATTAACAAATTTAAAGAGGTGAGGGAGATGGGGGGGGGGGTGAAACAAGCTCGAATGAGCCAAGATCCTCGTCCTCTTAATGATGACGTCATAAAAACGAATATTACGTCATTGTGATGTATCAGGTTTGCGATGAATTACCTGTGCTAATGCCCAGCTTGATTCCCGCAAACAAAATTCAAACAGCTTGCCTAGTTTCGGAGATAATGGTATAGGCGATTTCCATTAGCGGCGATATTATGACGTCATCTTTTTTTTTTCTAGGAAGAATTTCTAAAATCGGAGATGGTTACCGCCTGTGCGTGGGCTTTCTGCATATACATGGCAAGTTTCATGAAGATCCGATGAAAACTCTGGATTGTGAAACAAAAAATGTCAAAAAATAGGAATGACGTCATAAAAATTGATATAACGTCATAGTGATGTATCATATGTGCGGTAATTCATCTCTGTTAATGCCCTGTTCGATTCCCACAAACAGAATTCAAAAAGCTTGCATAGTTTGAGATAATTTTTTCGGCGATTTTCATTAGCGGAGATATTTTGACGTCATAACTTTTTTCTAGGAGTAATTTCCAAAATCGGAGATAGTTACTGCCTGCGCGTCGGCTTTCTGCATATACATGGCAAGTTTCACGAAGATCCGATGAAAACTCTGGGTTGCGAAACAAAAAATGTCAAAAAATAGGAATGACGTCATAAAAATTGATATGACGTCATAGTGATGTATCAAATGTGCGGTAATTAATCTCTGCTACTGCCCTGTTCGATTCCCACAAACAGAATTTAAAAAGCTTGCCTAGTTTCGGAGATAATTTTTAGGCGATTTCCATTAGCGGAGATATTTTGATGTCATAACTTTTTTTCTTGGAGAAATCTTCAAAATCGGAGATGGTTACTGTCTGCGCAGGGTATTTTTACATATATATGCCAAGTTTCAGGAAGTTTCGATGAAAACTGTAGGCTGTGAAACAAAAAAGTCCACAAGAACAACAACGTGAGTAAGACTTAGAGATCCTCCATGAGGATCTAAAAATCAAAATAATGACAATCACTTCGTTGACGGATTTAATCAAAAGACAGACATTGGTGTTTCCCAACCCCCCCCCCCACCATCCCTCACCCCAACCCAACCACCCCTCACCAACCTTCTCTCCCACCCCCTCACCCACCTTCTCTCCCACCCTCTCACCCCCTTCTCTCCCACCCCTCACCCCCTTCTCTCCCACCCCCTCACCCCCTTCTCTCCCACCCCCTCACCCCCTTCTCTCCCACCCCCCTCACCCCGGCCACACGTCCCTTGCTGCCAAAAATGTTTCCCTCACACGATTTCTCTGGCTCCCTCTGGTTATTATTTTTTCCCACTATGACAGGCCCCTCCATTTTGAGCGAGAAGGAAAGGAGGACAAAGTTACCCATGCATAGAGTGCTTTAACCCCTCCCTGTCCTCGTCCTCATGTCCCGCTTCCCACCCGCCCCTTTGCTTTCCCATTCATCCTGATGTCCCATGGCGCTAGAAATGTCTCACACATGATGACAGGCTTTCACAGGCCCCTCCGTTTTGGTGGGGGGAGGTGGGGAGGACGACAAATTTACCCGTGCGAGGAGTGATTTAACCTCAGCGTTGCCCAGGGAAAAGGGAAAGTGCAATACCCTTTGCCACCACCACCATGTGGTGCTACACGACATATTTCCATGGAGAATTTAGCCTCACCGGCCCCAACACCACCGCGTGAGACCATGGCCACATGGCAGATGTTACCTTCCACACAAAGTTGTATTTGTACCCTGAGTTTGGAGTTTTTAACTTAAAAGATGTGGCTGCGGAAAACGAACAAACCCATGAGAGAGATAGACAATTGTGTTTATATTCTGTATGTACATCTAATACAATATATAAAGCTCATTCTTACCACCCACTAACTGACTCACTGTTTGACTGACTCACTGACTGATCGATATTAATGTTCAGTACCTTCCGGGTGACGTAGCTGAAATTTTGTGTGCCAACAAACGTCAAAGCCGATACACCGGGAAAAACCACAGAACCATTGGAAAGCCTCCGTAAATGAAAAAAATTAATGCAGATGAGCGACCCGAGACAATGGAGAAGCACAGTTTGTTATTGCTGACAATGTGTAAGCATCCCACACTAGTCGAATAAAAAAGCTCATTCTAACCACTGTGGCACATGTCACAAGGTCACTGACGGACTGCCTCACTCACTCACTGACCGATATTAAAGATCGGCACCTTCTGGGTGACGTACAAAGCTGAAATTTTGCGTGCCGACGGACATCAAAGCGAATACACCGACAAAAATTACAGAACCATCAGAAAGCATCCGCAAATGAAAATAAATAAATGAAAAAATCAATTGCAGGTGAGCAACCCGAGACAATGGGGAAGCACGGTTCTTTCTTGCCTACAATGTGTAAGCATACCCCGCTAGTCTAATATATAAATATCTTTCTAACCACTGATTGACTCACTCACTAACTGATATTAAAGATCGGTACCTTCCAGGTGACGTAAAAAGCTGATATTTTGCATGCTGATGGTCATCAACGCTGGTACAAGGAAAAATTCACGGGATCATCGGACAACATCCATAACTGAAACCTCAAGTAAATGAAAAATAAAAAAAAAATAAGGTTAGTGACCCGAGACAATGGGGAAGTATTGTTCATATGCTTACACAATGTGTAAGCACACCCATAACACAATATATATATATATATATATATATATATATATATACATATATATATAGCTGAAATATATATATATATAGCTGAAATATATATATATAGCTGAAATATATATATATATATGTATATATATATATATATATATATATATATATATATATATATATATATATATATATATATATATATATATATATATATATATATATATATATATATATATATATATATATATATATATATATATATATATATATATATATATATATATATATATATATATATATATATATATATATATATATATATATATATATATATATATATATATATATATATATATATATATATATATATATATATCTGAAATATATATATATATATATATATATATATATATATATATATATATATATATATATATATATATATATATATATATATATATATATATATATATATATATATGTATATATATATATATATATATATATATATATATATATATATATATATATATATATATATATATATATATATATATATATATATATGTATATATACACTGATGAGCCAAAACATTATGACCACCTGCCTAATATGCTGTTGGTCCTCCGTGTGCTACCAAAACAGCGCCGACCCGCCAAAGCATGGCCTCTACAAGACCCCTGAAGGTGTGCTGTGGTATCTGGCACCAAAACATTAGCAGCAGATCCTTCAAGTCCTGTAAGTTGAGAGGTGGAGCCGCCGTGGATCGGACTTGGCGGTCCAGCACATCCCACAGATGCTCAATCAGATTGAGATCTGGAGAATTTGGAGGTCAGGGCAACACCGTGAGCACTTCATCATGTTCCTCAAACCATTCCCGAACAATGTGTGCAGTGTGGCAGGGCGCATTATCCTGATGAAAGAGGCCACTGCCATCAGGGAATACCATTACCATGAAGGGGTGTACCTCATCTGCAACAATGTTTAGGTAGGTGACACGTGTCAAATTGACGTCCACATGAATGGCCGGGCCCAGGGTTTCCCAGCAGAACATTGCCCAGAGCATCACACTCCCTCCACCAGCTTGTCGTCTTCCCACAGTGCATCCTGGTGCCATCACTTCCCCTGGTAAACGGCGAACACGTACACGGCTATCCACGTGATCTAAAAGAAAACGGGACTCATCGGACCAGGCGACCTTCTTCCACTGCTCCAAGGTCCAGTTACAACACTCATGTGCCCGTTGTAGGCGCTTTTGATGGTGGGCAGGGCTCATCATGGGCACTCTGACCAGTCAGGGCCGGCTCCAGACTATTTTTCGCCCTTGGCAAGGCCAGCTACTTGTATCCCCCCAAAAAAATTGCCAACTTCGATTTTTAGAAACATGTTTTGTAGAAAAAATAAAAAGCACAAAACTTGAAACTGCTAAATTAATTTTACCACAATATTTTGCTTACAGTCAGACAGAGAAACAAACAAAAAATAGACAGTTAAAAACGTCTCATAAAAGAAGTTTCAATTTCAGACACATCACTTTGCGCGCCTTTCCCTTTGCAAATTTCGTCACCAAGCTGAGAATGAAAGAATAGAATAGATAAAGCAAGAAGAATAGATAGATAAAGAAAGAAACTTTTGTTCATGTTGAAAACAATAAACTGGTTATGAACAAACAATGAACTCTAAACTATTATGAACAATTAAATATTATATTTTCCTTTTATTATGTTTTCTTAAAACAATAATTTGCATAAAACTGTGACCCTTAAAGGTCAGTAATGCGCCCCTCTGAGGTCTTCGCCCGAGGCGGCTGCTGAGTTGGCCTTATGGTAGCGCCGGCCCTGTATGCAGCAGGGTGCGATGCACTGTGGACCGTGACACATTCCTCCTGTGGCCACCATTAAAAAAATTTGTGACATGTGCCACACTAAACCTTCTGTCGGTCTGGACCAGACGGGATAGCCTATCAAGTGTTGTACATGATGGAATGGTGTGCGTAACAAATTTGGTTGATACATTTTCTAATTACCACCTAATAAGTGTTTTACATCTACATCTATTAGGAGGTAACAGCACATTTATCCCCTCTGTTAACATCACACTTATTCACTCTGTTAACATCACACTTATCACCTCTGTTAACATCACACTTATCCCCTCTGTTAACATCACAGTTATCCCCTCTGTTAACATCACACTTATTCACTCTGTTAACATCACACTTACCCACTCGGTTAACATCACACTTATCCCCTCTGTTAACATCACACTTATCCCCTATGTTAACATCACACTTACCCCCTCTGTTAACATCACACTTATTCACTCTGGTCACATCATGGTTATCCCCTTTGTTAACATCACACTTATCCTGTCTGTTATCATCACACTGATCCATTCTGCTAACATCACGTTTATCCCCTCTGTTAACATTGGACTTATCCCCTCTGTTAACATCGCACTTATCCCCTCTGTTAACATCACATTTATCCCCCGAGTTAATATGACACTTATCTCCTCTATTAACATCACACCTTTCACCTCTCTTAACGTCGCACATGTCCCCTCTGTTAACATCACACCTATCCCCTCTGTTGTCATCAAACCTATCCCTTCTGTTAACATCACATCTATCCCCTCTGTTAACATCATGCTTATCCCCTCTGATAATATCACATTATCCCATCTATTAACATCACACTTATCCTCTCTGTTAACATCACGTCTATCCCGTCTGTTAACATCACACTTATCCCCAATGTGGATATTACACTTTTCCCCTGTGTTAACATCACATTTATCCCCTCCGATAACATCACACTTATCCCCTCCAATAATATCACACTTATCCCCTCCGATAACATTGCACTTATCCCCCTGATAACATCACACATCCCCTGTGTTAACATCACACACCCCCTGTGTTAACATCACGTTTATCCCGTCTGTTAACATCACACTTATCCCAATGTGGATATCACACTTTTCCCCTGTGTTAACATCACATTTATCCCCTCCGATAACATCACACTTATCCCCTCCGATAACATTGCACTTATCCCCCCAATAACATCATATCCCCTGTGTTAACATCACACATCCCCTGTGTTAACATCACGTTTATCCCGTCTGTTAACATCACACTTATCCCCAATGTGGATATCACACTTTTCCCCTGTGTTAACATCACATTTATCCCCTCCGATAACATCACACTTATCCCCTCGAATAAAATCACACTTATCCCCTCCGATAACATTGCACTTATCCCCCCGATAACATCACACATCCCCTGTGTTAACATCACACACCCCCTGTGTTAACATCACGTTTATCCCGTCTGTTAACATCACACTTATCCCCAATGTGGATATCACACTTTTCCCCTGTGTTAACATCACATTTATCCCCTCCGATAACATCACACTTATCCCCTCCGATAACATTGCACTTATCCCCCCAATAACATCATATCCCCTGTGTTAACATCACACATCCCCTGTGTTAACATCACGTTTATCCCATCTGTTAACATCACACTTATCCCCAATGTGGATATCACACTTTTCCCCTGTGTTAACATCACATTTATCCCCTCCGATAACATCACACTTATCCCCTCCAATAATATCACACTTACCCCCTCCAATAACATTGCACTTATCCCCCCAATAACATCACACATCCCCTGTGTTAACATCACACACCCCCTGTGTTAACATCACGTTTATCCCGTCTGTTAACATCACACTTATCCCCAATGTGGATATCACACTTTTCCCCTGTGTTAACATCACATTTATCCCCTCCGATAACATCACACTTATCCCCTCCGATAACATTGCACTTATCCCCCCAATAACATCATATCCCCTGTGTTAACATCACACATCCCCTGTGTTAACATCACGTTTATCCCGTCTGTTAACATCACACTTATCCCCAATGTGGATATCACACTTTTCCCCTGTGTTAACATCACATTTATCCCCTCCGATAACATCACACTTATCCCCTCCAATAATATCACACTTACCCCCTCCAATAACATTGCACTTATCCCCCCAATAACATCACACATCCCCTGTGTTAACATCACGTTTATCCCGTCTGTTAACATCACACTTATCCCCAATGTGGATATCACACTTTTCCCCTGTGTTAACATCACATTTATCCCCTCCGATAACATCACACTTATCCCCTCGAATAAAATCACACTTATCCCCTCCGATAACATTGCACTTATCCCCCCGATAACATCACACATCCCGTGTTAACATCACGCCTTCCCCCTCTGTTAACATCACACTTATCCCATCTGTGAACATCACGTTTATCTCCTCTGTTACTTCCCTTGAATGGATTTTATGAAAATGAGAATTCTGTACTTTATTGGGATGTTTTTTTTTGATGGATTTGAATGGTTGACTGTGATGAGCTTTAGAAGTCAGCACATGTATGATTATTATTGTTTTGTCAAAGAATAGTTTTGTACAGAAGTTATAATGTTTAGTGAAGTCAAGAATCGAGAAATGCGAAGTGGATTGATAATTGTAGGATAAAAATACGCTTTTGTGTACAGGGCATCAAGCTCATGGAAGAGCTGCCACACAAAAAACACACACACACACACACACACACACACACACACACACACACACACACACACACACACACACACACGCGAGAATACTTGACCGAACTCAGGCACAGTCACTGAGCTTGTGTAAGTTACTTCACCTCCCTGAGCACTATTGGTAGTCTGTACCAGCGACGCCTTTCTCTCCACATTTAGTGGGACAATTAAGGAGAAATTTCCTTTTCCCTCCTGAAGCCAAGTGAAGGATTTTTTTCCTGCTCTATCCTTTAAATGCTGAGCATCAATCAAGGAAGCAGCAAGTACCGGTTTTTAAGTCTTTGCTATCACTCGGCTGTGGTTCAAACTGCCGACTACACAGACTCGGAGCTCGGAGCAGACACTCGAACCACAATGCCACCGAGTCTGGTAAAAAGAAGAATTAATATGAAGTGCAGCCAATGTAATGAAACTCACCATGAAGATCAGCAGCAGTGTTCATTGAGCAATGACTTTCATCAAGTGGAAGTGAACCCGGGCAAGGTCAAGGCCTTGGAATACATCGGCAGCCAAGTGATTGACCTTCGAGTGGTAGGGGCATGCCTGGGACACAGCTTGTCAAAGTTAATGGAGAGGAGAAAGGAGGGAGTTTGACAAAGGAAAATAAAGGAGAGATTGACACATTGTGTTAAGGCAATGTTTTATAAGAATACAGTATACCGAGATGCTTATAACAAAAAGAATGGCATGTCCATCTTTCCAGTACAGGAAGACTTCACCCCAGAACCTGGAATCCTAAAAAGTGAAGTTAAGAAAGCTCTGGGAGGTATCGCCAACATTAAATCAGCTGTGAGCGATGAAATTACTCGGTAAGGAAGGCCTTGATACATTGACCAAAATTTGCCAACGAATCTGGGAAACAGGAGAGTGGCCGATTGACTAGAAAATGTCTGTCTTCATTCCACTGCCAAATAAGGGGGATGCTCGATGCTGTAAAAATAACAGAAGCATAGCATTGATTTCATACTCCAGTTAAGTGCTGATAATGATGATTCAAAGACTTCAACACTTTATGAATGAACAATTTTCTGAGGATCAAGCTGGGTTGAGGAAGCACCGAGGCCCAAGGGATCACATTGCAAACATCAAATAGCTCATGGAGCTGTGTAGAGAACACCAAAAATATGTGTATTCCTTTGCTTCATTGTCTGCAGCAAGGATTTTGACTGTATTGATCATGATTCACTCTGGAAGATGCTCACGGAGATGTGTGCACCCAACCACCTAGTTTACCTGCTGCATAAACCTCCACAAAAATCTGGATGCTACCATCAAAAACTGAGCAGAGAGAAACTGACTGGATCAGAATCGGAAAGTGAGTCAGGCAGGGCTGCCTGTTCAATTTTATCGCCCTGCCTGTTCAATCTTCACAGTGAAATGGGAATCAGATCTGCACTCACTGAAAAACAGAAGAGGATCAAGGTTGGTGGTTTGTGTCTGAGTAATCTGTGGTACATGGATTATACCATTCTGCAGCCGTGACTGAAACAGAACTGGTAGAATTACTGATGGCAGTGAAGCCCGAAAGTGAGAAAGCAAGACAATTCTTCAACATCCAGAAAACAAAAGTCATGGCCACAGCAAATCTACAACAGTTGAAGGTTGATGGAGAAGGCATCGAGTCAGTTGAAGAATTAATTTTCCTGGGGTCAGTGCGGCTGGAAAATGCTTTGCAGAGATCAACAGAAGGTTATCACTTGGAAGAACAACAATGGCTATCTTGCAGAAGGTATGGAATGACAGGGATATCTCTGTTGGAACAAAGATGCAACTTGTTCGCTCACTGATCTTCCCTGTTGTGACCTATGCCGCTGAAACATGGACCACTGATGCAAAAAGAGACAGGTTGAGAATGCAGGCTTTTGAAATGTGGTGTTGGCAAAGGATTCTTTGGATTCCCTGCATTGCAAGATCCAAAAATTGCATCCTCAAGACCCTCAACCATTCTATTCTGCTAGATGCTATCATCCTCCACCAGAAGTTGGTCTACTTTGGTCACAATATAAGGTCCCAACACCACCTCGAGAAATCACTGAGAACAGGAATGGTCAGTGGAACTCAAAGAGGGAGACCTCTATCAAGTTGGCTGGACGAAGTGAAGTCAGCAACCGGGATTCAAATCAATGACCGCAATGAAGCAGAAAAGGACAGATGTAGCTGGCAGATGCTGACCTGGGGGGTCGCCAGGAGTGGGTCACGACTCGGCGGCACAAGGTGACAAGGTGAGGTTAAGGCAATGAGAGAAAGGAAGGAGCTTGCCAGGGGACAGATGTTGGTGAAGTTTCCTCACTTCTTCTTTCATATGACTAAGCATTGCTCTCATCACAGTTTTCGTTGTAAGTCCCATAGCCAGTCCAATTCCCTGCTGGAGAGAGAGTTTTTGCAGGTTTTTATTCCCACCAATGGACAGGATCGCATCTGGAAAAATAAATATTACCTCAACCTTACCTTTGCAACAACAACTACTCCTCTGAGAGCAGGATCGCATCCGGAAAAACTAATACTACCTCAACATTAACTTTGCAATAACAACTGCACCTTCCATGAACAGGATTGCATCCCGAAAAAATATACCATCAGAGATGGGGAATCCCCTGCCATTGAATGAAAAAGGTCATACATATTCCAGATAATGAGGGTGGTGAATTGGAAACAAGACACCATTTGGTCATCATCTCGAAAAAGTTCCCCAGGGGTGAGGAACGTAGAAACCAAAAATAATTGAAATCAGATAAGCGGTTTTCCATTTATTACAAAAAACATTTTTTTCAAGATGGCCGCCCCAGTCGGCCATCTTGGATCCGGCCACGCCCAAAATCAATAGGGTTCTTCCTTTTCAGGTGGTACATGTGTGACCCAAATTTCAAATCGATATGGCAAACAGTTTATGAGTTATCGCACTCAGCTATAAATGTTGATGCCCGGACGGACGGACGGACGGATGGACAGCCGGACGGACAGCCAGACGACCTGGGTGACAACAATATCCCCCTTCCGCCACGCGGCGGGGGATAAAAACATTTTCTTCACATTAACATCAACATCAACATCAACATCAACACGATCGCTTTGGGGAAAGAGGTTGTTCGCCGCCTGAGGCTCATACATGCTATGGCCTTCTCAAGGCCTGTGACTGCAATCGGCTACAACCTTTCGATATATATTTGATAATCCTTGTTTTACAGTGAAGGGAAAACTGAAATGGAAGGCATAACAATTGTGAACACTGAATAACACTTACTGTAGATGTAGACTTACTGTAGATACGGCTTGGGCCGACATGAGCCCTTGGGTGGTGCAGGCCCCGGGACACGTGCCCCGGTTGCCTTTTAGTAAATCTGGCCCTGCTTACACGTGATATGCACGTCATTTTTTTTTTTAGATCAGATCCAATATGGCCGACTCGTGGCCATTTTGTTCAAGCGTGGCAGAAGCACAGTACATTATGCCATACATATGCATCTCACTTTATTTTGCGATCGGCTCAAAGATGGCTGACTGGTATAGACTGGCGGCCATTTTAGTTGTAAATAAATATGGGCGAGCTATTTAACTCCGTGTCGCAAAATTACTAAAACAACGGGGGCTATGACATTTTAAGACTTTTTTTTCCTTGTTTTTGTTTTTCATGCTTGTTATTAGTATTTTTTGTAAGGTATGTTATATTTGATATTGCTTCTGGTTACAGCTGCTTTCATAGTATATTTGAGGGTAATTGTATTTTGTTGGTTTTTTTTAAAGCGCATGTTTTAAGGCCTACTTTTTAGTGGCTAGTCAAGTGGTTCATTGTCCCCTCGTCCCCCTCTCGGGATTGGATCCGTCAGCGAGAAGTGCAGACAAAGGAAGGTGTTGAAAGGATGATTGGGAAATAAGTTAATAGAGAGTGATTTCATTGGGGAATAAGAGGACCAGAGGATATTATAAATGGTGTGATAAATGTTTTATGGTGTCAGTCGTGGTGATAGTGGTTACAGATTATCATCTTTCCTGTTGGAAATAAATATAAATGATACCACTGAGGATTGCTATCAATACATTGCATTATTGAAGGAACAGATAAGTACTTTGCATTGTATTTGCTGCTTAACAACAAGGAATCTTAGACACAATTTTTAGCTACGTGTGTTCCTTTTACTTCAAGATGTCTCTCAGCCCTTTACACTCAATCTGCTGTCACATCACTCAGATCACTTCCCCCCACCCCTTTTAAGCTAAAATATTTGCTTAAAATAAACATCCGTAAAACATTATATGGGTGTACTGAGTCCTTATACGAGTCCAAAATATAAAGTCCTATTTCAATTTTTTCATTTTTGAAATTTTGTTCAATTTTGGCAGCATTCGTAAAAATACTGAACTATATTTCGAGTCAATATTAATCTTCAGTTCGGTCTACTGATAATCTTGTAGATATAAATGACGTTGAGATTGACTAGTATGATGTTGTTCTACACGACTGCATAGTAGTCCAGTTCCATTGCGATCGCTTATCGGGAAGGGAAATGAATCCTTGCTGTCACTATTATCTAAGTTTCCAGGTCCACTAGTGATCAATCTTCTTGCGTTCCACTTGGCGTTATTGTTCAAAAGGTAAGTGTTGATACCAAGCATCTGCTTGATCTGCTTCGGTCGTGATAAAGATTATGCAAGCTTGTGCTTATGATATGGGAATTTTATGTGAACCCAGTCACCCATTGTGAATTGCGGCCTCTGTGCATGTTTCCTTCAAGTCTGAGTACGTTTTAACTTTGTCTTGTCACTTTGCAATTTCTTATGCTTTCTCGCTGAAAATCGCATTCGATGACAATGATGACTGAAGCATATTCGGCGGCACATGCATGTTGCGACCAATCGTGAGTTCACCTGGTCTCTTCCCTGACAAAGTTTGTAAGGTTGATCTGTATGTGTGGAGTAGGATATGAATGCATTGTTCAAAAGTCTTTCCCTCTGACATGCTAGCTCCAAAGCTATCCTTGATCACACTGTTGAAGCATTCAACACCACCATTTGATTGCAGCTTGTATTATAATGTGAGATGGTGGTTTATTCTTGAGCATGGTAGGACCTCAGAAAACTGACTGGAAACGAACTGTGGACCATCATCCATAGTGATAGTCTCAGGCAACCCTCACTTTGTAAATAGCTTATCTAAGGTATTCATGACCAAAGTTGAAGTGACAGAACTAGTAGCTGCTATTTCAGGCTACCTGCTGTCAAGGTCAAAAATAACATCTAAAAATAGTGCTGTGCATCCTGAAGCTCACCTGGATCAGGAGCAACACTCACGCAAACCCACCGCAGACCACCTTAGACCCTGATTTTTTTTTATGCCGTGAAAAAGCTTTGGTACATCACGGGTGATGAAGGTTGTGGTCAAGTTTCATTGAAATCATGTGCATGGTTTCAGAAAAGAGAGTAAATACATATTTTGGGGGGCTCAAACCCCCCGAAAATCGCCTGAGACCCTTTTTTCATGTAGTGAACAAACTTTGATACATCATGGGTGATGAATGTTTTGGTCAAGTTTCATTGAAATTGTGTGTGTAGTTTCGGAGAACAAAGCAAATACCTCTTGGGGGGGTCAACCACCCCCCCCTCGCCGTAGACCCCTTTAATGAGTGCAGATTTTGATGCAGTCAATACACTTTGGTACATGACGGGTAATTATTCCCGCGCTTTCGAAGAAAAGCGGGAATATTGTGATTGTCTCCGTCCGTACGTCCATCCGTACGTCCGTCCGTCTGTCTTACCCTGTAACTCCTCCTACACCGTTTGAAATAGGAACTTGAAACTTTGGGACATAGTAGATATATGTATGGGGAAGTGCACAACACTTTCGGATTTTTGATATGACCCCTAGGGGCCGGGCCAGAGGGGGTGATTTAAAAAATATATATATATATATATATGATTTTTGATACGATATGAGTGTGCGAAAATGTGCGAAAAATTGTCTTATAGCTTTTTAAATCAAACATATTCATGAGTTATACATTTAACAACATTTTTTTTTAAACACATGATGATCATGTTTGGTCATGATGATCATGGTGCTTGGGGGGTAGGGGGTGCTTAGCGGATTGGGGGTCAAAATTGCTCCTCCGACACCGTTTGAGATAGGAACTTGAAACTTTGGGACATAGTAGATACATGTATGGGGAAGTGCACAACACTGTCGGATTTTTGATGACCCCAAGGGGCCGGGCCAGAGGGGGTGATTTAAAAAATATATATATATATATATATATATATATATATATATATATATATATATATATATATATATATATATATATATATATATATATATATATATATATATAGTCTTTTAGAATTTTAATTTTTAAGTGTATTTACCATTGTACATGGTAAATTCTTTTATAAATAACCTACTTAGTGGCCCCCATGAGTGACAAAGTCACAGGTTTTACTGTATTTATCTAATTGATTATGAATAATTATAATTAATATTATACACAGTTCATTACTATGATTAAATTGATGTACAGTTCTATATTGCTGGACAGTGTTAAATTGTTTCATGAAATGTTGACATGCTTGCAATGACTTCTGATCTCGTAAACATAGTAAGTCTTTGGTCATAAAGCACATCAAATAGAAAAGAATAGTCAATCCATTTTGCAAGATAAAATTTCACCGAGCGTTAATGAGACAAAGCAGTGCGCGCGGGAATATGTGATGGTGTGCCAGAGACAACGTAGTTCTCGTGAAGATTGTGGTCAAGTTTCATTGAAATCGTATGTGTAGTTTTGGAGAGAAAATACCTATTTTGGGAGTCACCCCCCCTCCCCTGTAGACTCCCTTATGTGGTCAATACACTTTGGTACATCACGGGCGATGAAGGTTATGGTCAGTTTAATCAAAATTGTATGTGTAGTTTCGGAGAAGAGAGCAAATACCTATTTTGGGGGTGGGGTGGGGGGTTTCAAACACCCCCTCTTCTCCCCGTAGACCCCTTTCATGAGCACAGATCTTGACACAGTCGATACACTTTGGATCAGGAGCAACAGTCACTCAAACCCCCCGCAGACCACCTTCGACCCTGATTTTTTTTTTCATGCCGTGAACAAACTTTGATACATCACGGGTGATGAATGGTGTGGTCAAGTTTCATCGAAATAATGTGTGTAGTTTCGGAGAAGAGAGCAAATACCTATTTTGGAGGCTATCAAAAAACTCCCTCGTAAACCCCCTTTAATGAGCGCATATTTTCATGCAGTCAACACAACTTCGTTAGGCATCAAATATGAAGCTTTTGGCCAAGTTTCATCAAAATCATGTTTGGTTCAAGCGCTAATGACTGAAGTGTTTACTAACTGACTGACAGACTCACTCACCTATGGATACTGCTCAATCACATAAGCTCACCTGACTAAAGTCGAGGTGAGCTAAAAATCATTGGTTGCTAGGGAGTACTTGCACCTCTCTCTTCACTCTCCAATGTGTCCACTTGAAGCTGCTCCCATGGCTTTTGTGGCCATGGGGTTGGCTGTGGAGGTGCAGGACGAGTGAAGCGACTGGTGAGATAGAGTGCTTACACTTACCACCAACAGTTTTCCCACCAAACACCAAACTCATATTTGCGATGGATATCTCATCTCTCTATGCAGTCATTCCAAAAGATGAGGGATTTCAGGCACTTAAACATTTTTTCAACCATCGCTCCATCCAAGGCCCAAACACTGAAACCTGACTTCATCTGACTGCACTGGTTCTCACCCTGAATTGCTATTCATTCATTATCCAATGACTTCTACCAACAGATCAAAGGTGTGGCCTTGGGTACCACAATGGGTCTGAACTATGCAAATCCTTTTGTTGAGTACTTTGAAGAACATATTTTCTCAGTATGATGGTCCAACACCATACTTCTTTGGGCAGTACATTGATGATTGCATTGGCCTCACCTCCTGCAGAAGACTTAAACTTGAATAATTAATCAATTTTGTCAACACTTTTCACCCAGCTCTCAACTACACATCGGGGACTTCTGATATTTTCTCACTTCTGCCATCTTTGCAGTGATGATACAGATTTCACTTCTCAAGCTAAAGAAACACATCAGTTTTTCAAGAACCGGAGCTACGCAACATCACTTGCTCTCAACCGCATCCTCCATACTAACAAACAGTCTTCTTCTCAACAAAAACCCAACTAGCTAATGATCAATGAATACCTCTCACCTTGGTTTATCATCCTGACAATCTTGCAGCGAAAAATAATCATCCAGAAAAATCTTAACATACTACAGCAGGATACTGATACAGCTTATATCTTCTCTCAACCACAACTCGTTCATTTCAAATGAGACAAATGTTTGAGAAATTACCTTGTCAGAGGCACATTACCTTCAAATTAGCCAGGTACATTCAAAGGCACATGCAGCCACTGCAATAACTGCAACTTCATGAACCCCACCCCCCTAAATCACTACCTGGACCGAACCTCACCATTACCATCACCATTATAGATCCTTTCACATGCATCTCATCCAATGCCATTTACTGTATCTCATGTTCACTCGTCACAAACTGTACATCGGTGAAACTGGATGACGACTTGGAGATCACTTTCGTGAACATCAATGATGTTAGAACAAACAACATTGATATCACATCACTTCAACCTTGAAGCACACTGTTCATCACATGTGTCTGTGGTTTGACACTATTCCATGGAAACAATGACTCCCAGGAACTCACAGAATAGCAAACCATCTGTAAACTTGGAACATTAGCATCACACGGCTTAAATGAGAAGTTTTCTTTCAACTGAAATATCAACCAAGATTCAACCAAGAAATATCAACTTTTGATACAGTCTGGCATCCCGCTTTGCTCTCCAAATGGCATCCACGGCCAACTCCACACATGGCTTGCTGACTTCCTCTACTCTCCGAACCAACATGTGCCACTCAACGGAATCCTTTCACTCCTCTCACTGTCAAGGATGGAGTGCTCCAAGGCAGTGTTCTGGTCCCAGTCCTATTCCTGATTGTCATCAATGATCTCTACGACTTTCTGGAAAATCCTCTTTATCCATTTGCTGATGACTCCACTCTCTGCCATGACATCCCCCATCCTTTAGACAGGCAGGCTGCAGCCGAAACCCTCTCCTCAAACCTTAAAAAAAATCACAAGTTGGTCAAACACTTGGAATATATCTTTCAATCCAAATAAATCTCACACGCTCACGATCTCTCTACAAAAGGACCGTCTGGCAAATCTTCCAATCTATTTTCTTACCAATCCTCTGAGGAGGTTTAGTCACTCAAACTCCTAGGTCTCACTCTCAGCCATGATCTTTCTTGGGCAAATCACATTTCAAAGTTGGCCTCCAAAGCCAGCACTCGACTGGGCATCCTCCACCGTACAAAGTCCTTCCTTGGCACACCTGAACTCCTCTGCACCTTCAAGGCCTTCATCCACAGCGTGATGGAGTACTGCTCTCCCCTCTGGGCTGGCGCCTCTGCCTCACACCTTGATCATCTTAATGCCGTGGAAACCAAGGCCTTCAAGATTGGTGGGATCTCCCATGATGAAGCTGAGTCTATGGGTCTATCACTTCCTCATCGGAGATAGGTCAGTGGTCTCTCTGTCTTCTACCACCTTCTTTCTGGTATTACATCCTCTGCTCTTTCTGTGCTTTGTCCCACCCCACCCCTCAGGTTTCTGCAGGGTGCACACGGTCCATCATTAACCCCCTTATTGTGAAACTACCTAAAACTAGGATCACCACTCATTTGGTCCTCTTTTTTCCCCACCTGTGAAATCAACTTTCACATCTTCAATCTCATTCTTCCCTCCAGGTCTTCAAGACAGCTGTTCCTCACCATCTCAGATCATCCCCAATCCAAAACCACGATCTTCTCTACCCTCGCTAACCCTACCCCACCCCAAGCCATCCTCTTCCAAATATCCAGTTTTCCTCTCCTGAGAGTTTCTTTCTTTATTCATCTTGTCCACCACTTGCGTCCTTTCCTATCCCCCATCCCTCCCCACACCCATTGTTTGTCCAAGTCTCCCTCTATGTTGTACTTCAGTTCTACTGTTGGTGTCTCTTCCCTCCCCCCCTTCTCCCAACTGTTACCTCCCCCCTAGCTTTTCCACGAGCTCTCACTCTGTATACAAAAAAGGAATTACCGGTACCACCGCTGCCACCATGTTATGATATGAAGGAAAGAGTTGGTTTGAGACGCTGCTTTGTTACCAACATAGCTCAACACACACACACACACACACACACACACACACACACACACACACACACACACACACACACACACACACACACACACACACACACACACACACACACACACACACACACACACACACACACACGCACACACGCCGGGAATTGTTCCTGCAGACAACAAGCCACAAGAATGCGTCATTCTTCTTCTTATTCGTCGTCTTCTTCTTCTTCTTATTCCTCGTATTCTTCTTCTTCATATTCCTCATCTTCTTCTTATTCGTCGTCTTCTTCTTCTTATTCGTCGTCTTCTTATTATTTCTCGTCTTCTTCTTATTCCTCGTCTTCTTCTTCTCCTTCTTATTCGTCTTCTTCTTATTATTCCTCGTCTTCTTCTACTTATTTTTCGTCTTCTTCTTCTTATTCGTCGTCTTCTTATTATTTCTCGTCTTCTTCTTCTTATTCCTCGTCTTCTTCTTCTCCTTATTCGTCTTCTTCTTATTATTCCTCGTCTTCTTCTTCTTCCTCGACTTCGACTTCTTCTTATTCGTCGTCTTCTTCTTCTTCTTCTTCTTCTTCTTATTATTATTATTATTATTATTCCTTGTCTCCTTGTTCTTCTCCTTCTTCTTATTTCTCGTCTTCTTCTTCCTCGTATTCATCTTCTTCTTCTTCTTCTTCTTATTATTATTATTCCTTGTCTCCTTGTTCTTCTCCTTCTTCTTATTTCTCGTCTTCTTCTTCCTCGTATTCATCTTCTTCTTTTTCATCATCTTCTTCTTATTATTCCTCTTCTTCTTTTTCCTCTTCTTCTTCTTATTATGCCTCGTATTCTTATTATTATTATTATCCTCGTCTTCTTCTTCTTCTTCTTCTTCTTCTTCTTCTTCTTCTTCTTCTTCTTCTTCTTCTTCTTCCGTAACAGCTACAAATATTCCCGCTCTCTTGTGGGGTAGGCTGGGTGAAACTTGGCTCAAGTCTTTCACGAACCGGTGTGCCCGGCCTGATGTTCGACTGAGGTTAGAGTAGGAATTTGGAATTTGTTCAGGATGCCGACGATAGCTCACCCAGTCTTTGTGAAGGACACCATAGGATCTTTAACGTCCACTAACTAATACCAGCAAACAGGATGCCAATTTTAAAGTCCGTCCGAGGAACAGCACGCACAATGATGAATCACCCTCCCTGTGTGCGAAATACCAGTTTTTAACTTTGTCAGGACTCAATCCCAGCCGAGAGAGCTCGGAGGAAAGTGTGCATCCCTCTCGGCTATTGTGCCAGACCATATCTGACACCATGTTAATTAACATTCCACACCCTTTAACATTCCTGTTACTTCAAAGCGAAACAATAAACACGGATCCACAATGTTTCCTCAAATGAAACATCGATATTTAATTGTTTCATCAACTACCGAAACTGTCTCCCTTGCTTCATTCTCCCCATTCATTGTTTGCACTCGCTCCACCCTCACCGCTACCTTGCACTCGCTCCACCCTCACCGCTACCTTGCACTCGCTCCACCCTCACCGCTACCTTGCACTCGCTCCACCCTCACCGCTACCTTGCACTCGCTCTACCCTCACCGCTACCTTGCACTCGCTCCACCCTCACCGCTACCTTGCACTCGCTCCACCCTCACCGCTACCTTGCACTCGCTCCACCCTCACCGCTACCTTGCACTCGCTCCACCCTTACCGCTACCTTGCACTCGCTCCACCCTTACCGCTACCTTGCACTCGCTCCACCCTCACCGCTACCTTGCACTCGCTCTACCCTCACCGCTACCTTGCATCACTCTTCCCTCACTACTACCTTGCACTCGCTCCACCCTCACCACTACCTTGCACTCGCTCTACCCTCACCACTACCTTGCACTCGCTCCACCCTCACCGCTACCTTGCACTCGCTCCACCCTCACCGCTACCTTGCACTCGCTCCACCCTCACCGCGACCTTGCACTCACTCTCCCCTCACAACTACCTTGTACTCGCTCCACCCTCACCACTACCTTGCACTCGCTCTACCCTCACCGCTACCTTGCACTCGCTCCACCCTCACAACTACCTTGTACTCGCTCCACCCTCACCACTACGTTGCACTCGCTCCACCCTTACCGTGACCTTGCACTCACTCTACCCTCACAATTACCTTGTACTCGCTCCACCCTCACCACTACCTTGCACTTGCTCCACCCTCACCGCTGTAAGCACTCGCACCATGTTCACTGGTCACCGCTACCAATCTCCTACACACATTCCCTCTACAAACATAATTAACTTAATTTATCAACAAATTGCTCACTATTATTTCCTGCGAAGTATATATCCATCGATTCCTTCAATATAATTACGAACGTATAACAATCCTCAGGTTTGCCATTTCAACACACTCCTCTCTATCTCCACGATCCCTGCTTAATATTGCTCAAGTCAAACCGTTATCTTCATTCTCCCGATGGAGTTGCTGTCTACTGACTCGATTCTCCACCATGTTTGCACAACCTTTCTTTTCTCCGGTCGTTCTGCTTATTGACTAATCCGATCCTAGGATAATAATAAAAAAAAACCCTACCTTGCTTAAACTGCTCCTCCATGCCTTAAGCTATGCGCTACATCCAAAGTTAAATCAGAAGACAAGTGAAGCGTTTAAGCTGCAGATTTGTCCTTGAACTCAACCAACAATGACGATCCAGATCCATTTTCACGCGTGAATTCCTCTGTGGTTGCTGTCCCAAAAATTTCGAACATATATTTACTGCGGCCCATTTTGGAAGCACACCACACTGTTGAAGGTTATACAAGTTATCCTCCAGAAGTTGCAACAAGAAGCCTTTTTGAAATGGAGTTCAAAGAAACCATGCCAGAAATGGACTCCCTTTTAATAATGCTTGGAGATTTATTAAATTTTTTGAAAAAAAAATTTTTTTCAAAGAATCTGATGTTTCCTGGGTCGTGACTCAATTTTTTCCCATTGGTGAGATTTTTTTCCCCTCATTTTACCTGCCAAACTTTTTGGGTTATATATTGTACATTTTACGTTATTTAATAAGATAGTTCTAATCCTGTAATTATTATTTTGTATCATGTAAAATCCAACTATTCTTAACCTGACAATTCAATCGACCCGAACCCTAACCTTGTGCTGTTGACAGTATGACATGACTACACATCACCGATGATATAATGTTGTACCTAAATTGTTGAACCAAAATGTAGAATTATTGATGGAACGAAATATCAAAAAACTAGTATAAAAGCCCGTCAAAGATGACGGGTTGGAATTATTTTATTCGAAATATTCAGACTGGAAGATATAATGTTTCGTAGCAAGAATAGTGGGGCAACTTAGCTAAATATAGCATAACAATTGTGCATTTTGTGAGGAAAGCACCAAATTTGGCAGACTGGTAGCCTATCATATTATGAACAGATTTGGATATTGGGCCATCTCAAATTCAGCCGCTGATGGCTGTGGCAGCCATTTTCCACTGCCATCAAAATTTTGAGATGGCCCAATATCCAAATCTGTTCATACTATGATAGGCTACCAGTGTGCCAAATTTGGTGCTTTCCTCACAAAATGCACAATTGTTATGCTAAGTTGCCCCACTAGAAGTGTTCTTTTTAAACCACGACATGTATAAATGTTCCCCTATTTTCTTTATCTTCTGGGACGTATCATTTCGACAGTACAGCCTCATGAGCGTGCCAAATTCTGAAGCCTCCTCCTAGCATCAAGTGTGTTTATATCTTCTTTATTTATTAGACAGCCTATGGATGTAACTGAACACTCATTTTTCTCTGTGCATGTTGCACATCATGTGCAACGAATTTCACCGCCATGTACCTTGTATTTATTGTTATTTAAAAAGAAAAACGTTTCTGTACAACACCCTTGATGCCCAGTTGCAAGGCACTGTCTACATTTCCAAAAGAAAAGACATAATTAGTCTTTTATGAAGAGTTTTTCGAGTTTTTTTTTATCCTGAAAAATAGACCGTAGTGAACACAAAGTCACGTTAAAATATTTGCCTTTAAAACCCTCCTCAAATAGTCCTTATGAAGGGGCACAGACAAATGCACAAACACAAATACACTGTTTTATACAGGTAGATTGTATCACCAACTAGAATTCATTTAATTGTGTGTGTGCGTGTGCGTGTGTTATATCCACTGCCGCCACTCGCTTCTACAAACCGGAAAAGTTACGAACCTGACACCTCTCATCCACAGATATTTCTCGTATTCCTATATTTCAGTGAGTCCGATTTGCATTCATGAACAGAACAATTATGGTTAACCATTTTGAAATTTCCACTCTTGTTTAAATTCTGAAAATATGTTAAAAAAAAAAAAAGACTTTTAGTTGTGGATTTCACGCCAGCAACAGCAGGTTAAAAATGCCCGGGAAGCAGAACCGAGTCAGTGTAAACACGCACACAGCACATGCACGAAAGACTTCATTCGCATTCATACCTCATTTCAAAAGTCACATAATTCTCACATGTTTGCTCATCAGTCATGGTTACATTGTCTTTTAAGTTAATTCTGGAGGATTCAAAAGTGAATGAGCTAATCTTCACAATTGGTGTCTTGTGTGTACGGCACTCTGTGGCTGCACATTTATATGTCGCACAAACATGCATCAGAGCAGATGTTGGTGTCTTTATGCCATTTACACCTTCTCGTAACACAGTCGCTTTTACAGCCACACTTAGAAAATGTCTGCAGGGCTTCTGAGGCTGGAAGTAGCAGTATCAGCTTTGGCAAAAGGTAGCCATTCTCATCTAATATCCATCCATTGTTCACTGGAGATGCTGCTACATACTGCACTGTAGCATTTGACAAAATGTAATCTTATTCTTTGGCATGCTTTGTATGCTGCTTGAAAGCATCCATTGTGGGAGACAGGTTTTCACTTATCCTGTTTGTTTTTTTTGCAAACAAGTCATAGCGAATGGTATTCAGGCATGCCTCGTCTCTCGCAGCATAATAATGGACACAAGAGATACATACGCTGCTTCAGTTGCAAGGACGACCTCAGTTGCATCTTTACCATGAGACTCTTTAAGTCTATCCATCAATTCCAGGTGCTTTGAGACTGTCTTCATCCACCTTCCCTTTCCTTTGAAGGGTGATGTCAAGTCACATCCGCTGAATATGTGAATGGAAGGAAATCCCATAAACATGCCTTTTCCAAGTTCTGCTGTAATCATATGCATTGGCATAAACCTATTCTTATGATAGGTACCAGTCTGCAAGAACAGCTCCTTGACTCCAGTTATTGAGCAGTCGTAGACACATACATCCGACATCCGAATGCCAACTCCACATGATACCTCTGTTAATCCCAAAAGTTTCCTTCACATGTGCGATGTGGAGAAACATCCGAGGATCAGGTTCTTCATGGTTAGCTCTCAGTTAAGGACCATGATGGTGCCCACGGGTTACTCTGACTACTCTTTTCATGTCATGAAACCCAAATCACAAATCTCACACTCTCACTATGTCTCTCTGAAAGGAACATTTGGAACCCCCACCTCAGGTCAGGTATGGGAGCATGTGCCAGAACAGCGCGTCGCTGCGTCCACTTTCCGCCGGTACTCCAGGGGCCTCCGTCTGGCCATCCCTCAGGCAGATGCCAGGCCCATCCCCATCTCCTTGAGATGATGGTCAACTTGCTGCAACCACCAGGCATGTGGTCGGCCCACTGGCCTCCTCCACTCATGAGACTCCCTCGCTGAGAGAATCTGGTGAGCAGGATCAGCGTCAGGAAAACGAGCCACATGTCCATACAGCCGCAACTGACGCTCACGGACTATGCAGGTAACAAATCTCATCCGAGTCTCTCTCAGCAACCGCTCGTTGGACACAAAATCCGACCAGCGATAGCCAAGGATTCTCCGAAGAGACCTGGTACCAAAGGAATTAAGTCTCCGTCTCAGATCCTTGGTCAGAGTCCAAGTCTCGCATCCATAGAGCAAGACTGGAAGTACCAAGGACCTGAAGACTCGGACTTTCGTCCTCCCGCACAGGTACCAGCAGCGCCACACCCCATGATCCAGTGAATACATGACTCCCCAGGCCTGACTCAGACGTCTGTTGACCTCTGGCTCACAGCCGCAGAGATGTGAATATCATTGCCAAGGTAAGTAAATCTCTCCACGACCTCAACATCCTCACCACAAACAGACACAGACAGGACAGCAGCATCCAAGATGTCATTGAAAGCCTGGATCTTAGTTTTAACCCAGAAAACCCGTAATCCTCGTGGCTCTGACTCCTCATTCAGCACTTCGAGGGCCCCCAAACGGATATCCAGAATCTCCGCAAAGACGACTGCATCATCTGCGAAACCAAGGTCAGAGATCTTGACATTCCCAAACGATGCACCGCAGCTTCATCTCTTCGACATCCTCCCCAGAATCCAGTCCACACAAGTGCTGAAAAGTGTGGGGGCCAGTACACACCCCTGACGAACTCCAGTAATAACTGGAAATAAGTCAGAGATGATACCACCACATCTCACAGCACTCTCAGTACCAGAGTAGAGTTCAGATATCAGATCGATCAGTTTTGGTGGCACCCCACGAAGACCAAGAATCCTGCAGAGGACATCCCGATTCACTGAATCGAACGCTTTACACAGATCAACATAGGCTGCAAGCAGCCCCTGCCGAAACTCTCGCCTGCGTTCGGTGAGGACACGAAGGGCAAGGATACGGTCAATCATTGACCTCTTTGGTGTAAAGCCTGACTGCTCTGGACGCTGGTGCTCAAGCAGATGGTGGCGAACCCTATCAAGAATTATCCGAGCAAAGACCTTGCCCGGCACTGAGAGCAGCGTCACCCCTCGGTAGTTGTTGCAGTCTTGGCGATCACCCTTCCCTTTCCAGAGAGGAACAACAAAGCCCCTCTTCGAGTCAGTTGGGATGATGCCTGTGTTCCAGGCAGAGCACAAAACTGCATGCAATGACACGAGTGCAGCATTTCCACCAGCCTTGAGAAGTTCAGCATGGATACCACTGATCCCTGGAGCTTTGCCCCGTTTCAACCGGTTCACCGCAGCCCGTGTTTCCACAAGCGAAGGTGGACCACAGTTGATTCGAGGGTCAGCAACAGGGATTGTAACACCCTTGACGTCCAACTCGACAGCTGGGGGATCAGCCTGGTACAACCGCTCAAATAACCGGCCCAGCGGGCCTTCACGTCAGACTCCTCTGTCAAGAGCCTACCACTCTCTGCTCGAACTGCAGTGCTCTGAGGGATGGGCTTGGATGAACGCAACGCGCGAATTCCCCTGTAAGCGGGACGAGAATCACCTGTCCACAGGTGATGCTCTACCCCCTCACAGATTCCTCGCACATAGGCCTCCTTGTCCACCCTCAGTGCACGTGAAGTTTTACGCCTCAGCTCCCTGAACAGCACAGCTCTGCCATTCAGCCTGGCCCTGCGACTCTGGTCAATGGTATCCAGTGTCCCTTGAGAGACAAAATTCTTCTTTGCCCTGCGGTGAGTTCCAAGACATCTACCGGCAACATCAAGGACGGTGGTCTTGAAGGCACTCCACAACTCTTCAGGACCCCCCAAAGCACCCAGACCCCCCAAGTGTCTACTCAGCCTGTTCGCAAACTCCTCAGCTACTCTCTCATCCCTGAGCTTGCCAACATCCAGCCTAGGTCGGGATGGTACCATTCTCCAGGAGTTAAGGTGCAGCTTTAGAGTTGCTACAACAAGCCTGTGGTCAGTATTGAGGAACTGAGCACTCTGGTAGACCCTGCAGTTCTGGATCATCCTCCAACGACCGTCAATGAGGACATGGTCAATCTCCTTTGCCACACCGCCAGCGTTGGAATACCAAGTCCAGCGATGAGCTTGTGGGTGCTGAAACCATGAACCAGCCACCCTAAGTCCATGACTTCTTGCAAAGTCAAGGAACTTAGTGCTATTCTGATTCACAGTTCCTGACCCATGGGGACCAACACACGTCTCATAACCATCCCTATCAGTTCCAGTCGATGCATTGAAATCCCCCAAGACTAGAAGTGTATCTCGTCTGGGGCACTGATCAACCACAGACTCAAGCATGGCGTAGAATGCATCCTTCACGGTGAGGTCACTCGCCTCAGTCGGAGCATAAACAGCAACCAGGGAAACGACACCAAAGGAATGACGAATCCTTAATCTCATAATACGCTCGTTGACCGGTGTTACCTCAATTATCATTGGGGTCAGCTTATTGGACACAGCTTCAGCAACTCCTTGGGTATGGTAACCATCAGAGCAACCAAACCAATAGTAGGTGTAACCACCCAACCCACCATTATCTCGCCGCAATCCGGTCTCCGAACCTCAGAGAGAGAGCTGCAATCCCAATGTCCAAACGCTTGAGCTCAGATGATAACAGAGACAGGTGATCATCCTCTCTTAGGGATAGGACATTCCAGGCACCCACCCGAAGGGACCGCCTCAGGTTAACCCAAGGAGACCGCCGTCTGGTGGACGACACCTCAGCACCACTCCGACGCACTCTCCCGCAATCTGACCCAGGGATGTTACCCTGTAGTTTCCCTCCTATCATCAAAGATTGGGGGTCCCGAAGGCTTTGCCCCAATCCCGTCATCTGGTGAGCTGCCCTGCGAAGGGAAGCTGCACAGGAGGTACTCCCACGGAGTGGGTTTTCAGATTTTTTTGCGTTTTTGCATTTTGAGGAATGAAGGGTTTTACGGTGGCCGGAGTGCAAATCCTGCCACCAACCTCCTCATAAAAAGTGACCCAACTGCAGGAGGATGTCCGCAGACAGTTGGGCACTAGATATGGATGGCCGTTGGCTCACAAGGAGCTCCTCCGCCATTTGACAGGTTTTGTTTTTAATCCTGCTGGGTGTCCATATCCAAACACCCTCCTCACCAGAAAACCTGGTGGGGGAGACGGTTTAGTCGCCGACAACCCGACCATGGAACAGGTTAGTACAGGTTTACATGTTACCTGTAGCAGGTCACAGATCGAACCTGACCTGACACCCCCACGCCCCCCCCCCCCATCTACTTTCTCAACAATCCTCTGGAAGAAGTCCTTTCTTTCAAGATTCTGGGTCTCACGATCTGCCATGATCTTTCCTGGAAAAGCCACATTTCCAACCTGGCCACCAAAGCCAGTCGCCAACTGGGAATCCTCCGTCGTGCAAAGTCCTTCCTCAGCCCACCTGAGCACCTGACCACTTACAAAGCTTTCGTCTACAGTGTGATGGAGTACTGCTGTCCCCTCTGTGCTGGTGCTCCTGCCTCTCACTTTTCCAAGGCATTTAGGATCATTGGCATCTCCCGTGGTGAGGCTGAGTCTTTGGGCCTCACACTGTTTCACCGCAGACAGGTCAGTGGTGTTTCTGTCTTGTCCCATCTCCTCTCCGGTCTCACCCCCCCCCACTCTGTCTGCGATAGAGACAGATCCCCCCCCCCCATATTTCCGCAGGGCACTCAAGGTCCGCCAGCAACCCCCTTCTGGTAAAACTACCAAAATCAAGAATCACTGCTCACCATCACTCTTTCATTCCTCTTATTTCCTGCCATTGGAATAAACTCCCACATTCTCTTCAATCCCATTCTTCCCTCCAGGCCTTCAAAACAGCTGTTCACCACCACCTCTTATCATCCCCCATCCAAATCCTCGATCTTTTCTACCCCCGTTAATCCACCCCAAACCCACCTCCATCAAATTCCCTGCTTTCCTTCCTGAAAATCCCCGTGGTGTCCATCTTGTATACCCCATGTTCCCCACCCCATCCCATCCCTCTCCCTTCCACAGATCTCCTAATGTCCCTGTTCCCCACTGTTTTGTCCTTCCCTCTCCCGCCCCTCTTGTCTTATGCCCCCCCCCTTGTTGTGTGTTATCTCTCATACGAGCCTCGAGAATGTATACAAAAACAAACAAACAGAGAGAGAGAGAGAGTTCATAGCCTGGCAAAAATGTTTCCTCACACTTTACAGTCCAGTCTTCCACAAAAAAGTTTGCCACAAGAAAGTTTGCCATATTTGCTTTGTTCTTCATATTTAACATCATCTTCAGTCATTGGAAGGGGAGTCATCTGCGAAGGATTTCAAATTACTTGCATAATCTGTACACTGCCTCTGCAGGCCCTTTCTCCTGGTTTGATAGATTCCCGACTTGAGAAGTTGTCAAGTTAACAAACACAATGTACTTGGCATTTTCATTCTCTGGATTCTGCTGAGCAGCTGATAAGAAAGTTCTCCAAATGTTTTGCAGGTGGCAGTGTCTGTGCAGACCATTTGAAGGAGCTTTATCAATCACTCCAATTGTTGTTTCAGATGACTCAGGGGAGGGGAAGGGGGGGGGTCAGCCGCTGCATAATCTTTCTCTAACCAGATGACATTTGCTTTTTGTGTCTTTCTCATTGAGCCATCCATATTGGAATGTGTGAGAGGCACTGGAACTAATTTGTACTTCAAAAAGTTTCGCATGTGCACATCTTGAGATTGCCCAATGACTACCCGTTTACTGAATATTTATCTGGAAATATTCAGCATCTCCATTGTCTGCTTTCTCTTGGTTTTCATTGGTTTGTTTAGGCTGGCAAATTATTTCAGGCATGGTTTATTACAAGGTCAAATAAGTCTTTTCTAACAGCTCATCTCACAGCACGTTGGTGTTCGGTTAGCTGTGTGATTAAGCGTTTGGATGTTTGGTGCACATATTTGGCGTCACAATCTCTACGAAGACCTGGCACCCACAATACACCTGGTCTATTGGCCTGATGTTGCCTGGTGCACCATGCCTGGAGTTGGCTTAATGGTTAGGGTGGTGGGCGTGGGATCCTCGGATCCTGAGTTCACATCCCCACTTGGTTGTTTAATTCATATCAGGTGGGGTTAACTCGACCTGTCATCCTTCTCGCTGGTATCCTTTGTCAGAGTGTGAACCCATCCAGTATTGTGCCCAATAGCCAAGGAGACTGCTTAGGCAGCACCAACACTCTGCACAGAGTATTGGCCCGGTAGATAGATAGACATTGGCCTGAGGAAGCCGGCTCTGAAGTTGGAGAAATGTTTCCTCAGACTGGGTCTGCTCTTGCTTATTGCTCAATTTAGTGGAGTAGATCTTGTTCTACTTTTGGTTGAAAGCTCCTTCTTCTTTAAAAATG
>NC_140974.1:25873063-25875563 GCF_056783735.1 Eptatretus burgeri | reverse complement strand
TCCAGACACATCCGGGCGGTAAATATTTCTGGGTGGTGTTTGTCTCCAAACGTATCCGGGCGATGTTTATGTCCAGATGGGAGTTTATCTCCAGACGCGTCCAGGTGGTGTTTGTCTCCAGACACATCCGGGCGGTAAATATTTCTGGGTGGTGTTTGTCTCCAAACGTATCCGGGCGATGTTTATGTCCAGATGGGAGTTTATCTCCAGACGCGTCCAGGTGGTGTTTGTCTCCAGACACGTCCGGGCGGTAAATATTTCTGGGTGGTGTTTGTCTCCAAACGTATCCGGGCGATGTTTATGTCCAGATGGGAGTTTATCTGCAGACGCGTCCAGGTGGTGTTTGTCTCCAGACAGCTTGGCTCCAGACACGTCCGGGCGGTAAATATTGTTGCGAATCTGGAAGCCATGAGCACACAACATATAGGTCCTTTAGATCAGTTATATCGGTAAGTACCTGTTGCCAGCTAGGGTCCCGACCCTAGTCTAATGGGTAATTAAATGTTCCTGTGCTGTGGAGTTATTTTAATAGTCAGGTTTTCTTTTCGTTTATTTTTGCACCACCGACATCAACGCCGACGACACCGCGTCACCGTCACTGTCACCTCGCTTCCTTCACCGTGCTCTGGCCGATGTCAGGGGTGGGCGGAGCCCCTGCAGAAACATGTTGCTCGACTTCCTGTGTGAGGGGCGGGCCTTTGGAA
This sequence comes from Eptatretus burgeri, assembly GCF_056783735.1. Lineage (NCBI taxonomy): Eukaryota > Metazoa > Chordata > Myxini > Myxiniformes > Myxinidae > Eptatretus > Eptatretus burgeri. Next base: position 25,874,859 of record NC_140974.1, on the reverse strand, counting down.
GAAGGCGGGGTTCGGGGAGGAGGTACGCGGCGGCCCTCGACCAATCGGCGTGCAACGGGTGGTGTGACCGTCGCTCAGCCAATCGGACTTCCCCGACTCTGTGAAGGACGGTCCAAGTGATGTCACCACGCCACCTGGCCAATCGAGGGGTTTGCCGCCCGTTTTGGACAGTGAGAGGGACGGTGAGAATTTTTGCGCCAAAACTGGCCAGTGACAGGGCGACGAGGGAGTCTGCACAGAAGGCCGTCCGGTGTGGAGAAGCGGAGAGGGCGGGGACACCCCCCCCTTTCTGCGGGGGAACGAAATAAAAGTGCAGACAGCTGAACCAAAACCAGAGGAGAGATTTCTTCACCACCCTCGTCGCCGTCAGCCCTGGTCCTCGTCCTCATCCACCGCCTCCTCCTCCTCCGAATGATCACGAGCCTGGGTGATGACCTCGATTCACCTCAGTTGGGTTCAGCTGCGCTGGTCCATCCTACGGTGACCGGAACTCCGGGAGGAAGGGGACGCCCAGCCGCACGTTCGCGGCCAGGTAGCCAGCTACCACTGACCTGCAGCGCGTCTGTCCTCCGGCTTGAGATCCAAATAAAGACCCTTGGGGTCCACTTCTGTCTATGGGTGTGTGTGTCTGTGTGTGGGCCCCGTCTTTAAGTCGTAAAATTGTATATGTGCTTTGTGCTGTATATATTGGCATTGCCTTGCTTTATTCAGTTTAAATCTGCTCTTCTGTGTTCCCTAGTTCCCCATTATTGTATAAATAAACCCCGTTTGTTTAAGGTTTTCAGCTCGTTCGTGTCCATTCTTGCATTGACTGAGTGTGTCGCATGTGAGGGATTATCTGGCCATTGCTGTTGTAACAGGATAATCGGGATCGACGGTTCACGGCGATTAACCTGCTTGGAATCACACACGGAACGAGCGCGCGAAGCGGCTCGTTTCCGTACGAATTCCATCGAGGGTGTGAAGACTCGGTAGATCGCCACGTGGTCTCTAGGTATTTTGAAGATTTGGCAAATAACCCTGTACCACGTAGTGGAAATACTGACCCTTCATGGTCCAAAACAAGGACCCGTCGACTCCGGTCTTATCCGGGGCGACGATCAGAATTCCGGGTGATCGGTCGAGCCGAGTTGCGGCTCCATCCAGCGGACGGACCGCGGCCGACGTCCTGGCCCCACAACAATATTTCCGGGTGGTGTTTGTCTCCAAACGTATCCGGGCGGTGTTTATGTCTGGATGGGAGTTTGTCTCCAGACGCGTCCAGGTGGTGTTTGTCTCCAGACAGCTTGGCTCGGGACACGTCCGGGCGGTAAATATTTCCGGGTGGTGTTTGTCTCCAAACATATCTGGGCGGTGTTTATGTCTGGATAGAAGTTTGTCTCCAGACGTGTATCTCCATATGTGTCTGAACGGTGGTTATGTCCAGGTGGTGTTTGTCTCCAGACGTGTTGAGATGGTATTTATCTCTGGACGTGTCCGGCTGGAAGTTTGTCTCTGAACGTATCCGGATTGGAGTTTGTCTCCGGACGTGTCCATGCAGTGTTTATGTCCACACGGGAGTTTGTGTCTGGGTGGTGTTTATGTTCTGAAGGGAGTTTGTGTCTGGGTGGTGTTTATGTCTGGATGGAAGTTTGTCTCCAGATGTGTCTGGGCAGTGTTTATGTCCAGGCGGTGCTTGTCTCCAAACATATCCAGGCGGTGCTTATGTCTGGATGGGAGTTTTTCTCCGTACGTGTCTGGGTGGTGTTTGTCTCCAGACGCGTCTGGGTGGTATTCGTCTCTGGGCGGTGTTTATG